>NW_021604636.1:11112217-11122469 GCF_004785775.1 Grammomys surdaster | reverse complement strand
GGAAGGAAGGAAGGAAGGAAGGAAGGAAGGAAGGAAGGAAGGAAGGAAGGAAGGAAGAAAGGAAGATAGTGTGACTTTTGGCTTCTTTAAAAACATGAAAACTATCTTAACGATTCTGATTGGTGTAGGTGGAATCTCAGGGTCATTTTGATTCGCATTTCTCTGATAACTAAGGCCTTTGAACATTTATTTAAGCACTTCTCTGCCATTCAAGATTCCTCTGTTGTGAATTCTTGATTTAGTTCTATACCACATTTTTTGATTGGGTTGTATGGTTTTTTAGTGGTTAGCTTCTTAAGTTCTTTATATATTTTTGATATTAGCCCTCTATTAGATGTGGGGTTAGTGAAGATTTTTTCCCAATCTGTAGGTTGATGATTTATCTCATTGACTATGTCCTTTGCCCTACAGAAGTTTTCCAGTTTCATGAGGACCCATTTATCAATTCTTGACCTTAGAACATGAACCATTTTCTTTCTGTTTAGGAAATTTCCCCCCTGTACCTATAAGCTCAAGACTCTTTCCCACTTTCTCTTTTATTAGATTCAGTGTATCTGGTTTTATGTTGAGGCACTTGATCCACTTGGACTTGAGCTTTATGCAAGGTGACAAATATCGGTGTATTTTCATTTTTCTATGTACAGACAGCCAGTTTGACCAGGAGCATTTGTTGAAGATACTTTCTTTTTTCCATTGTAAATGTTTGGCTTCTTTGTCAAAGATCAAGTGTTCTTAAGAGTGTGGTTTTATTTCTGGGTCTTCAATTCTATTCCATTGATCAATGTATCTGTCTCTGTACCAATATCTTGCAATTTTTAATCACTATGGCTCTGTAGTAAAGTTTGCGGTCAGGAATGGTGATTCCCCCAGCAATTCTTTTATTGTTAAGTATTGTTTTCATTATTCTGTTTTGGGGTTTTGTTTTTTGCTTGTTTGCTTTTTTGACTTTCCAGATGAGTTTGAGAATTGCTTTTTCCATGTCTTTGAAGAATTGTGTTGAGATTCTGATGAGAATTGCATTGAATCTGTAGTTTGCCTTTGGTAGGATAGTCATTTTTACTACTATGTTAATTCTGCCAATCCATGAGCATGAGCAAGCCCTCCATTTTCTGAGATCTTCTTTAACTTTTTTCTTGAGAGTCTTGAAGTTATTGTCACACAGATCTTTCACTTGTTTGGATAGAGTTACCCCAAGATAGTTTGTTTCCATAATATCTTTTTCAACCTGTTTAACATTTGTCTGTAGGAAGGCAACTGGATTATTTGAGTTGATTTTATATCTGGCCACTTTGCTGAAGTTTTTAACCAGCTGCAGAAGTTCTCTGGTAGAATTTATGGGACCACTTATATATACTATCATATCATCTGCAAATAGTGATACCTTTATTTCTTTTTTGCCAATTTGTATTCCTTTGATGCCTTTTTGTTTTCTTATTGTTCTTGCTAGTACTTTCAATACTATATTGAATAGATATGGGGAGAGTGGACATCCTTGCCTTGTCCCAATTTTAGTGGGATTGCTTCAAGTATGTCTCCATTTAATTTGATGTTGGCTGTTGATTTGCAGTATATTGCTTTCATTATGTTTAGTTTTGGGCCTTGAATTCCTGATATCCCCAATAGTTTTAACATGAAGGGGTGTTGTATTTTGTCAAATGTTTTTTCTGCATCTAAGGAGATGATCTTGTGATTTTTTTCTTTGAATTTGTTTATATAGTTGATTATGTTAATGGATTTTTGTATATTAAACCAAGGTTGCATCCCTGGGATGAAGTTTACTTGGTCAGGATGTGGAGAAAGAGGAATACTCCTCCATTTCTGGTGGGTTTGTAAATTGGTACAATCATTCTGGAAATCAGTCTCGAGGTTCCTCAAAAAATTGGAAATAGATCTACCTGAAGACCCAGCAATATCACTCTAGGGAATATACTCAAATATCTTATACCATGCCACAGGGGCACAAGTTCCACTATGTTCAAACAGCCTCATTTGTGATAGCTAGAGGCTGGAAACAACCCTGATGTCCTACGACAGAAGAATGGATACAGAAAACGTGGTTCATTTACAGAATGGAATTTTACTCAGCTATGAAAATGAGGAAAAATGAGGAAATCCTGAGCTTTGCAGGCAAATGAGTGGAACTAGAAAATATCATCCTGAGTGAGGTAATCCGACTCTATAGGGTATGTACTCACTAATAAGTGGATATTAGAAAAAAAGGGGGGACAGAATGCCCAAGATACAGTCCACAGAACTCAAAAAGGTGAAAAAGCTGAAGGGACCAAGTGAGGAAGCCTCAGTCCCACTTGGAAGGGAAAAGAAAGCAATCATAAGGGAGGGAGGGAGGACCCTGGGGGTGGGGTGGAGAGTAACCTGATCTTGTATTGGGTAAGGGAAAAGGACTGAAGTCCTGAAGGCCAGCAGAAAAAATGAAAACAGGCTACCTCCAGAGGTAGGTTGTGTTGGGGAACCCTCCAGAATGCACCAGTGACCCAGGAAATGAGAGACTCTCAGGACTCAAAGGGACCTTAGACCTAACAGTAAGATGAGAGAAGTTATAGAGCCATCTCCAGCAGAAAGACAGGGTCTAAAGTAAGAGAGGGGGTTGCCATGCCACAGTCAAAACTCTGACCCATAATTGTTCTTGTCTGAAAGGACTGAAGGGATAGAAATGGAGAGGAGCCTGAGGGAAAAAGGTCCAGTGACAGGCTCAAAGTGGGATCCAGCTCAAGTGAAGATCCCAAGGCCTAACACTAATACTGAGGCTATGGAGCGCTCAGAAGAAAAGACCTATCATGAGTGTCCTCCAAAAGATCCAACAAGCAGGTGAAGTAGTCAGATGCAGATATTTGCACCCAACCAATGGATAGAAACTACTTACCCCTGTGACTGAATTAGGGAAAAGCTAGAAGCTGAGGTGGAGGGTGACCCTGTAGGAGGACCAGCAGTCTCAATTAATCTAGATCCTAGAGATCGCTCAAGCACTGGACCACCAACCAAATAGCATGCACCAGCTGATATGAGGCCCCCAACACATATACAACAGAGGACTGCCGGGTCTGGGTTCAGTTAGAGAAGATGCACCTAACCCTTAAGAGACTGGCAGCCCCAGGGAGTTTAGAGGTCTGGTGGGGTGGAGGGTGGGGAGTAGGGACATCCAAGTGGAGATACTGGGTGGGAGGAGGTATGGGATGTGGAACAGTTGGAGGGTGGATTAGGAGGACAATAAAATCTGGAGTGTAAAAAGTAAATAAATAGGACTTCCATTCTGGCCCCAAGCATAGAGCAGGTCACAGGCGGCAGCTCAGTACCCAACCCCAGAAAACTGAGAGAAACAGGGACTCCCAGGAGCTTGAACTCACGCAGCATCCCAGGTAAGGAAAAAGCAGCACTTACCCCAAACAGGGAGCAACCGGGACCCATTGGGACCCAGGAATTTGCTCCTGGCCTGGAGCAGGCTCCATCCGGTCTGGGCCCGAGCACTCTCAGATCCCAGGAGCTCTGCACCCAATCTCGCAGAATCCAGAGGAAGCGGGGCTCGCAGGACCTCTCTGCCAAGCAGGGTCTTGGGCTAGGAGGTGGCAGTGCTTGCCCCCAAACAGGGAGCGGCTGGGACCCACTGAGACCCAGGAGTTCACTCCAGGCCTGGAGCGTGGGTTCCTTCCGGTCTGTGCCAGAGCAGATCCTGGGAGTCAGCTCTGCACCTAATCTCACAGAACCTAGAGGAAGCAGGGCTCTCAGTGGCTCTAGCTAGCTCAAGCAGTTTCTTAGGCTAGGAGGTGGCAGTGCTTGCCCCCAATCAGGGAGCAACTGGGGCACACTGGGACCCACTGGGACTCACTGGGACCCAGAAATCCGGCCCCTTCTGGTTTCCACCTGAGCACCGAGTACATCTTGGGCCTTAGCTCTAACCCAAGCAGCAAAACCCAGCCCAAACAGTTCTGACACAACCTAGATAATAGGAAAGACAGGCCCCAGTGAGAGACAGCACAGATAGCACAAAGGTGATCCAGATGGCAAAAGGCAAGTGCAAGAACACAAGCACCAGCAACCCAAGGTACTTGCCATCATCAGAACCTAGTTCTCCCACATTCTGTAAAGCAAAGGACACAGTTAATAGGACAGAGCAGCAACCAACAGATTGGGAAAAGATCTTCACCAACCCTACATCTGATAAAGGGCTAATATCCAAGGTATACAAAGAACTGAAGAAATTAGACTCTAGACAATCAATGAACCCTATTAAAAAAATGAAGCATAGAGCTGAACAAAGAATTCTCAACTGAGGAAGCTCGAATGGTTGAGAAGCACCTAAAGAAGTGTTCAGCATCACTAGTCATCAGGGAAATGCAAATGAAAACAACACTGAGATTCCACCTCACACCAGTCAGAATGGCTAAGATCAAAAACACAGGTGACAGCACATGTTGGCGAGGATGTGGAGAAAGAGGAACACTCCTCCACTGTTGGTGGGATTGTAAACTGGTACAACCACTATGGAAGGCAGTCTGGTGGTATCTCAGAAAATTGAACATAGTCTTACCCGGGGACCCAGCTATACCACTCCTGGGCATATACCCAAAAGAAGTTTCAACATACAACAGGGATACATGCTCCACCATGTTCATAGCAGCCTTATTTATAATAGCCAGAAGTTGGAAAGAACCCAGATGCCCTTCGACAGAAGAATGGATGCAGAAAATGTGGTACATTTATACAATGGAGTACTACTCAGCTATTAAAAACAATGAGTTCACAAAATTCCTAGGCAAATGGATGGAGCTGGAAAATATCATCTTGAGTGAGATGACACAATCTCAAAAGAACATACATGGTATGCACTCACTGATAAGTGGATATTAGCCCAAAAGCTCACAATTTCTAAGAAACTACATATAGACCACACAAAACTCACATAGAAGAGGGAAGACCAAAGTATGATTGCATTGGTCCTTTCTAGAAGGAGTATCAAAAGTTTCAACCAGAGCTCCCAAATTCTAAACCGTCAGCCAGAGAGCACAAAGGGAGGGACTCATGCACCTGTATAGGGAATTGAGGGTGACCTTGTTAGACTTCAGTGAAAGTGGAGGGCCATGGTCCCCGAAAATTTGGATCCCCTACTGTGTGGGAATTCGAGAGCAGGGAGATGGGACTGGGAGGATGTTTGGAGCACACAGTCACAAAAATTAGGAGGAGGGGGTATGGGATAAGGGGTTTTGGGGGAGAATGAGAAAGGGGATAACATTGAAAGGTAAATACATATAATATCCAATAAAAAACCCACACAGATAAAGGGTCTAAAAAAAAAAAGAGAGAGAGATGGAGAGAGCTTACTTTTTTAAATTAATTTCAAAAGTTTCTAGGAGTTGCTAATTAGCTAAGATCCTATTTTAAGCTCTCCACAAAAGAATTTAAATCTCTGTTCAATATTCTCAAGAGAGAGGTAAACCCTAATTTCCTCAACAGTTAATTGACAAAAGAGAGGTAATCTCACAAAAAGTAGAAAAAGCTATTTCTAATCGATATATTAAATAGTCTGATTAATTGTCAGTGGTGCTATAAAAGTCCTTTGACAAAAGATTATTAATATAGATTTGTATATCCTTAAATAAGGACTTCATGACTCTCTGAGTGTGGAAGGAGCAACTGTTGGCGCTTCTGCCCTGATTTTACAAGAACTCTGAAAAATTGGCTTTAAAAACAAAAGAGGGGGAATGGTACCCCCTCAGAAGGAGTCCCCCTGAAATACTCTCCATCATGCCTTGTTCACTTTTATCTCTCTAAAGCTGAAAGCTCATGACAAATCTCTTGCTGACCATGTTGGTGACCTCTGGCACCACCAAGACCAACAAAACTTTGCCACAGATATGGGGAAGGACCCTCTTACCTATAAAGGGAATGGCCCAGACCCAGTTCCCTTATGGAGCCGAGGACTGATATGCCTGTCCAATACCACAGAAGGCACAGCTAACCATCTACCAAAAGGATTAATGAAAAAAATAGATACCCCCACAAAGCCAGGCCCAAACATAAATAGGATGAATAACAATTTACATCCAGGGAAGAGAAATCTCCCTGAGAATCCCCTTCTTTTTTCTTTCCAGGTAAAAATGTGCACCAGTGATGCCTGTTGTTAGAAGTTCTAATCCAGATGTGCCAGAAGCCATGACCCTCGCCCTTACCCTCACCCCCTACCTTTCCAAACCTGTACAATGTTCCCTGAAGCTTGGCAACTGCAAGATCCTGCTTGGCAACTGCAGATAGACTCAAAGCAGTGTACCATATCTTCTGAAGAATAGCAGGGAGACCATAACTCAAGCAGTGTACCATATCTTCTGAAGAATAGCAGGTTGTGGTCCTCCTCGCCCCCATGAATAACTAGGACCCGCTGGTCGGGTCAAGTGGCACCCAGACGTGGGGCTCGAGGCACGGACCCCTCCGGACGGACCCTCATTGAGAGGACGTGCGCACGACATCAAGATTGAGTGAGACAGAGATTGTCGCCCGCGACCTGTCGTCCTCGGAACCAGGTTGATTCTGCCATCAAGAAGACGGTTGAAGTTCATTACCATCAGCTGAAAATTGAAGAGGATCCAGAAGTGACTCCGCAGGAGACTGACACAGCTGCCAGCTCCCCTGCCTCCCCCTACGGTCGACCGCTAGACTTCCACGCCCTCCAGAAGGGTTCCTGGTATGCCTGGCTTTGCCCTCATTTCTCTCGCTAGAAAGCTTGGCCTCTTGATCACCCCAACAAAAATTGGCTTTTTCCTAAACCAAGGCCACCCTTGATATGGCTGCTAACATTGGGGAGCCTTCATTTATGACAATATTACACCTCAAACTGACAAATGGTTGGTAACTTGAACATTTACAAGGGACTAGGATGGCTGTGAGTTAGTCCAATGACGGGATTATTGTAGGTCCACTTCCCAGGGGCCCACCCAATGCAGCTGAAAAGGAGTGTGTGGTGCTGGGAGTGGGTGCAGCCTACATGGCCTAAGACAGGGCTCTCACCTTCCTTTCACCCACCTCGGGGTCCCTTGACGTTGCCCATCGTCGACAGCCTAAAGCCTTTGACCATCGATGTGACTCGTCTCACATCAATGTTTTGGGGTTGTGAACTTGTCTAAGACCCCCCATAATTAGACATCCAAATTCAAAACTCACATAGTTGGGATTGATCATAAGACGCCGTCTCTAACTAAACAGAGAAGGGGGAGATGCCAGAAGCCAGGACCCTCGCCCTTACCCTCACCCCCTACCTACCTTTCCCCACCTGCACAATGTCCCCTGAAGCTTGGCAACTGCAAGTTCCTGCTTGGTAACTGCAGATAGACTCAAAGCAGTGTACCATATATTCTGAAGAATAGCAGGGAGACCATAACTCAAGCAGTGTACAATATCGTCTGAAGAATAGCAGGTAGATCATAATTCAAAGCAGTGTACCGTGTAGACCATGACATGTTTCAAGGCAGAGGCCAAGAAGATTCTGTACTTTTCCACCACCTGGCCCCTCTTACCCCCTCCCCTTGTAAAACATGCTATAAAAAAGCATTTCATGTTCAAAAAAAATTTTTTAAGTAAATAAATAAATAAATAAATAAATAAAAGATTAAAAAATTTTTCCAAAACACCAAAATATTCTCTTAATACATTTTTGTTTTAATCCTAGATGTGGGGTACAAGGCCACTACAGATTGCCTACAGCAACTATGTTTTGTCTCATGCTCAGGCAGGGTTGTGAATTTGTTAGCTGAAGATAGTTTATATTTTGAATTCTAGGGACTCTTCAGAAGGTATATAAATGTTGGAGCTCTGTGAGGCATGGTGTCTGTTCCTCCTCCTGCTGGTTATTTATTGCTATTGCTTGTTAGATTCCTCTGGTCTTTGTTACATAGAAGAAATTGGACTTGCACCAAGGAACTCTATACCTCTAATCAGCAAGAAGTAGTCTAACTATATTGATGGCTCCTTTACAGTCTATCCTTCTTTCTTACCTATGTGGTGTTGGGGAATTGGAAGTGTGGAGATCTGGGGTAGGGAAAGAGAACTCAATAAAGTAAACAAAGAGTCTAGTTAGACAGAGAGAGACAGAGGGAGAGAGAGAGAGAGAGAGAGAGAGAGAGAGAGAGAGAGAGAATCAAAGAGAATCTATGTCAACTATTTCATACTCATACTTCATTTCTGAGTGACAGGGCTTGCAGGCAAAGAGGTAACGTATTCAACATCTCTCAGAACACTGCATATGGAAAATTATCACATGTATTAGTGGAAATGTCGAATCCACTAGTTACTTTAAGATGTAAGTCTAGAATCTGGACACATGTAATCCAAAGCTAGGGACTGTGCTCCCAGTATGTGCTTTGACTACTCCAGGACTTTGGGACACAGTAATGATAATGACTACTCTCATTAAAGAAGTAACAAGTTTGAGGTAGAAGTAAAAAAGTGATTTCTAAACCAGTTAGGATGCTGTAGAGATGGTAGAGGATTTTGTTCAGTAGATGGTAAATTACAATTACAGACAATCAAGACCTCTGGTATGGTAGAACACAGAAGGCTAATTATAGGTAATCATAATGAGGAAGAATTTTTGAAAAAGTAGGTATATTCTGAGTTAGACATTGTATGATATATACGTGCTTAAAATGTAACATGGTGATCTGTATACGTGTACAATTTATATATTTATTGTATTTATTAAAATATAAATTATAATGGGTCATAAATGAATATTTTAGTAGGAAGAGATATTATTTGAAGACCAAATATATGCTGTTAATAATGAAGAGAATGCACATGAATGAATTGTAAAAATATTTGAGGAAAGTTTTATTTCATTTGGAGATTTGCATAGTGTTATAGAAAGTCACTGCAATCTAGGCCTGGAAAGAGTAAATTTTTGTGATGAATTTCAGTCTGGGTGTGTTAAATGAAAGGATGATAGAGGATAATATGGTCCTGCAAGTGTGGATTGTGCTTTTGAAAGAAACCAGTAATAACTCAATACTTCAGCAGGCTAGTCTGAGGATTGTGGGTAGTGGGACAAAAGTCAGGTGATAAAGTCTCTGCTCATCATGTACTAAAAATGAAATTTTATCTTTCAGCTAAAACACAGCCTAAAGAGTTTTGGAAATAGACATGATGTAATATAATTTTCTTGATGAATATTCCTGAAAGAAGTGAAAATAAGAAAGCATTAGATAGTGGCAGGTAGCGAGTCAGCTACTGGATATTCATCAAATGATGAGTTCCTCTCGTTGGGCAATGATGGAGAAATGGAAGCAGGAGGACTCAAGTCAAATGGGGACCGAATTGTTGGATTGTATTTTCTGAATGCAGTGAGTACCATATATGTGTAACAACCACCACATCATTTCTAGCTGGTATGAACCACTTATGTGGCTTCTGTGTAATATTAACTTCTTTGTCTGTTCTGAAACATTCAGTGTGAAAGATTATCATTTCTTTAAATGGTCACTTAAAAGACACCCATGAATGATCACTATGAGAAAAAAATGATCTTAATATTTCTGTCATAATCATTGATAAAATTTATCATATTAATTATCATAAAAAGTATTTATATAGTAATATCTTAATAGTATAAACTATCTGAGCTTAATTGTATCAAGAATATTAAAGTGAGATCCACAGGGTCATGGAGTTTGCTGTGAGATTGTGTAATGTCAGAAAATTCACCCATAAAATCTCATAAACATAATGACCTGAATATGAGCTGAACAGGAATGACAGAAAAAAACATGTCACAATGGATGGTGAAAATCCCATGAGGCCTCAACCCTACACAAATAACTACAGGCAATTTAGGAATACTTGGAGCTAGAGAAAAATTTCCTCAGGGGCAAGCACATCAATTGATTATCCAATACACAATGGTCAGCTCTAAAAATATACAAACGAGTTAAGTTGTACAGACAGAGACAGATATTTTCAGCAACACCGCCCCCCCCAATACATATAAATTACAATGAAAGAATGGCTATGAATTTTAAAGAAGGCAAGAAGCAAGGAGAAATATTTGGGACAGCTTTGAGGAAGGAAAGGGAAGATAGAAATGTTGTAATCATACTATAATCTCTAAAAAGTAAAAAAAAATAATGCCTTCTGAAGGAAATAAATTATATAAATAAATAAAAATGTGTGAAGACTCTGAAACTAAATAGTTCTAGATGAGGGTTAAGGAAAGAAAGAAAGAAAGAAAGAAAGAAAGAAAGAAAGAAAGAAAGAA
>NW_021604636.1:11076909-11112207 GCF_004785775.1 Grammomys surdaster | reverse complement strand
GAAAGAAAGAAAGAAAGAAAGAAAGAAAGAAAGAAAGAAAGAAAGAAAGAAAGAAAGAAAGGAAGAAAGAAAGAGAGAAAGGTGTGACAGTGACTCATACTACTCATACTGCCACAGGTAAGAATACAATGCAATAAGTGTAGAAGGAGGAGTAAATTGAAACTCTTAAGACAAATGTGACTCAAGCATTCTCACTTGGGCATTTCTTCTTGTTTACATTGTTTGGAACTTTGAGGTATAACATGGGTAGGTATTCTGTACTTTTTTGGCTAATATTTAATTGTGACCGAGTATATGCCACGCAAGTCCTTTTGGGTCTGGGTTACAACTCTCAGGATATTTTCTAGTTCCATTCATTTGCTTGAAAAAATTCATGCTGACTTTGTTTTTAATAGCTGAAAAGTATTCTGCTGTGTACCACATTTTCTATATTTGTTTTTCAGTTGAGGGATTTCCAAGAAAGGATGCATGAATTATACTTAGAAAGAGAAAACAAGATAGTCATAGGAGGCAGAGGGAAGGAGGGAAAAGAAAGGGAGAGGGAAGAGTAAGGAGAATGGAGGACAGAATCAGGTGTAGAGAAAGTCATGAGAGAGGCCCAGAGACCCAGGAGAATGAGTGGAAATCTGCAGTTACCATGGTTTGGGCCAAGAAGACTAACAAAGGGAACATGAAACCTGAAGAGGCCACTTCCTGTAGCCAGGAAGGACCCATTTGTTGATTCTTGATCTCAGAGCATAAGCCATTGGTGTTCTGTTCAGGAAATTTTCTCCTGTGCCTAGGTATTCAGGGGTCTTCCCCACCTTCTCTTCTATTAGTTTCAGTGTATCTAGTTTTATGTGGCAGTCCTTTATCCACTTGGACTTGAGCATTGCACAAGGAGATAAGAATGGATCGATTTTCATTCTTCTACATGTTGTCCTCCAGTTGAACCAGCAGCATTTGTTGAAAATGCTGTCCTTTTTCCACTGGATGGTTTTAGCTCCTTTGTCAAAGATCAAACGACCATAGATAGGTGTGTGGGTTCATTTCTGGGTCTTCAATTCTATTCCACTGATCTTCCTTCCTGTCTCTGTACCAATACCATGGAGTTTTTATCACTATTACTCTGTAGTACAGCTTGAGGTCAGGGATGGTGATTCCTCCAGAAGTTCTTTTATTGTTGAGAATAGTTTTTGTTATCCTTGGCATTTTTATACTTCTACTTTGATGTAGAGGTAGGATCATCAAGACATGTCTTTGTGTATATTTGGAGCTCTATGTACAATAGAAAACATGTGTAATATCATTATGTCCCACTGATATTACCATTTTACCTGTATACATAGTATGCAAACTGCTAACCTAACTATATGTCATTTTACTCCCACTTGGTCTTATTTTTCAAATACTGTGCTAAATATCCTTTTCCTTTCATGGAATGTCATTACTTTCCTTTCCACAAACAGCTATAATTTGGAGTATTCAAGAAGAAATAAAGAATGTGTTGTATTATTTGTGTTTGTATTCTTTATCTTGTTCATTGTGCTCCTATATACTCCGTTATCTAATTTTCCATTATTTTCTTTCAACGTAATTTATTTCCCGTAGTGATTTTTCTGCAGGACACTGCTGATGACAAAGGCCTAGTTTTCTACTGTTTGAGATCATCTTAATTTCCCATTTATTATTTTTATTAATTAGAAATGTTCTTTGAATTTTTTGTGTGCATATTTGCCCCTCACACTTCACTTCCTTCTTTTCTATTCCTTCATTATATCTTACGTCTACCTTCAGTTCCTCCGTTTATAATTTTATTTATTTTAGTGCATTGTGTACAGTTAATGTTTCTCATATGCATCTGAGCATAGGGTCAAGATTCTTACCCGTGGCCAAATCCTAATAAAGGAAGTCCACCACACAAACTATTAACTACTAGTTGCTTCTTACATAGGAGGGGGGATTTTGTATTGCACTCCATTTCTCTAATGAATCCCTTTCTCCATTTTCCCTTCTGAAAGGAATAGGCTTCCAAGAGACAAGAGTCAAACAACCAAAACATTATGATAAGATAATGCAATAGCCCTCCTATTGAAGATAAGGAAGACAACCCAATAAGAGGAAAAGAGTTTAAGGACCAGGAAAAAGATTCAGAGATACATCTGTTCCCATAGTTAAGACTCCATATAATCACCAAGCCAACAGCCATGATATATATGCAGAGGACTTGGTGTAGACCCCTTTGCAGGACCTGACCTTTCTGTTCAGTCTGTGATTTTGTATGAGCCCTGCTTATTTGATTCAGTGGCACCTTGTTCTTTTGATGTACTTCAACCCGTCTGATATATACAATCTTTCTTCTCCCTCTTTTGCTGGGTTCCCTGAACTCTGAGTGGAGGGAACCAATGAAGACTTCCAATTTATACTCTCTATCTATGTAACAATGTCTGGCTCTGGGCCTCTGCACCTTATATTTGCTCTAGCAGAGGAAGCCTGTATGATGATTACTGGACAAGACACTGATCTATAAGTGTAGAAAAATAGCATTAGGAATTGTTTGTTTGTTTGTTTTCTAGTTATGTTTGGTTCTACATTAGGTGTCTGGGCTATCCAGTTTCTGGTTCCTGGCTATCCAGGCTATCTAGTGCATGAGCTCCTTCTCATGGAATGAGCTTCAGGTTAAATTAGACATTATTGATTGATCCCAAATTCTGAGCTACCATTGCCACAGCACATCTTGCATACAAGACAGATTTTAGGCCCAAGGTTTTGTGGCTGGATTGATGTCAATGTTTCTCATTCTATAGCCTACAAAATACTTTTGTACACCAACAAAAAGGGAATAGGGGGTAGTTAGAATGGAGAGAAAATGTGCAAGGAAAAACAACTAAAATTGGCAGTCCATAGGAAAGTGATGTGGAAACCTAATGAACTGGAAAGTTTCTGGAATCTATGAGAATGAACCTAGAAAGGTGCTACAAATGATGAAGGACATCTTTAACCAGATGAAATTCCCACTGATCGGACTGGGTGTCATTCAGTTGAAGTGTTGATTGTCTGGTAGATATCCCTAAACAATTCAGATTGATCTTAGGACAGGGGGACACTCCATGAAAAGTGACAGTAGGGAAACTTATTGAGCAAAGCATCCTCATAGCTCGCTTACTGTAAAAAGGCTGAGCTGGTGCCTGCAGGGAGCCTTCACCCTACAATTTATGATTTTTTTTAATCTTGTGCAAAATTTGTGTAGTTAACTATTGCTGCAATGAGTTCATATGTAGAAGAAACAGGCCTTTAATAGAAGACATCGTATTCACCCCTCTAATGCTCTGGATCTTAGATATTTCTTCTTTCCTGATCATTGGATTGGGGGTTGATATTAATACATTCATTTAGAGTTGAACATTCAGTCTTCTACTCTCAGTACACTGAACAGTAATGTGTCTTTCCATTATCTATTGACCAGTGTATGCTTTTGCTGACAAGAGGACTGACTTAAAATGTTCTTTGCATATATTCTTCAAAATCTTTTGAGTACTTCCACCTGAGTCTACCTTTTTCAATAAACCATTGATTATCACATACATTGCATTTGTGATACTGTGATTTTTACCCAGCTCTTTTCAAGATTGATGCTTTGCATTTACATTTCAAAAGTTTCATTAAGATGTTTCTTGGTATGACTTTCTTAGAAATATATATTCTTTGTAGTTTGTTGCATTTCCTCAATCTATAGAATTGTATTTTTTCAAAATTATTATATTTTTACCTTGTTTAGTTAAATAATTTTCTATTAGTGTATTTATTATATTCTACTGCATTTTCAGTTATAATATTTTTCATTTTTGAAATAGCTAATATTTATATTTTTATGTTTCAGCTTTGCTGGGAATTTGTTTAGTTTAGACAAGTGCATTATTGCTCTCTGAAGATCCTTACAATTTTTTAAAATTCTTTTTCAGTGGATTCTAATATCTCTGTTAAATTAGTGTTAACATCAACTGATTGCCACTGATGTTTAGAATCCTTTCTTGTCAATATTATGATTCATTTCTAATTGAAACCTGGATACTGTGAGGGTGCTGCCACAGGACTCTAGAAATTGATTAAAATTTGTGATGGGCATGTGATATAGCTCTAAATTATTGCTCTATTATATAAAATACATTTATATACAGTTAAAGGTAACTGCTCATAACCTATTCAATTGAGGTGACTTTAGAGTTTAATTATTTGTGTTTAAACATTCACTTAATCTGGTGTTTTTTTTTCACTGTAGAGTTTCATTTAGGAGAGGATCTGTTTATGTTTCCATTTTAAATATAAACAAATATGCAGACATATGCTTCTCTACTGGAGAAGAAACATAATCTGCTATATAGTATTCTATTGTGCTTATCCTATTTCATAGACTCTCCACAAGGGCAGCCTCAGCATGTTATGGTGGTCCATATTCCTTTGCATTCCTTTTTATAAATGCCTACTTTGTGGTTGTAAAACCACAGGTGAAACTACATTTTAGGAAGACGAGTAACAATGTTATTTATTTTGAGAAATGATATTTTAGTTAGCAAGAAAACTTATGTCATAAATTAAAACATATAATTAAAATTTTTATGCAACAATAAATGTATGTTAACTAGATATGGAAAGATTACCAAATGTCACATCTTTTAAAATTCCATTAATGATTTTTAGTATCTTTATAAGAATTTTTGTGGTAAACAACATAAATTTTCTTTATTTATCCTTTATGTGCATAACTTTATTGAAAATTTCTTTTTAAATTTTAGTGTTCCTTGATAACTATCAACATTAAATTTCTGCACTAAAAAATTAGAACTTTTATAAACATAATCACATCTTTGTTTTCAAAAGTCTAGCTAATTTTCCTACATTGTTAAAAATGACATGAAATCATACAGAATTTCCAAACAAATGGATGGAATAAAAAATTATCATCTTGAGTGAGGTAACCCAGACCTAAAAGGACATACATAGTGTATACTCATTTATAAGTAGATATCAGCAATAAGGTACAAAATAATCATGCTATAATCAACAGATCTAAAGAAGGCGAGTAATAAGCAGTATACAAAGAAAAAGGTTTGAATCTTTCTCAGAAGGGGAAACAAAATAGATATCAGGAATCAATGGAAAGAGGGAACTGGTTGGAAAGGGGAATGAGGAGTGGAGTCGGGCAAATAGAGGAAGATCATACGTATGTAGAGTAGGGGGTAGAGAAAGGTGATCAACTTGGGATGGTAATCTCTAGGAGGTGTCAGAGACTTGGGATGGGAATAGGTTCTAGAGGTTCTAAGGGGGCAACTTGGGGTATATGGATCCTAAAGTGGCCACTTCCTTTACCCAGGCAGTATTCCTAGTAGAAGGATAAATAACAACCTGCCACAAAGCCTTTGATCCAAAATGAGTCCTGCCTAATGGGTATACAGAAACAAAGATAGAGCAGAGACTGAGAGAAAAATCAAACAATGACTGCCCCAAATTCAGACTCATCCCATTGGCAAGAACCAATCCCTGATACTACTAATGATACTCCATTATAATTGCAGACAGGAACATAACTGTTCTCTGAGAGGCTCCATCCATCAGCCAATGGAAAGAGATGTAGCTGCTCACACTCAAACATTTGATGAAGCTTGAGGATTCGTAGAGAAAAGTAGACAGGAAAATCGAGGGATCCGAAGAGGACAGGAACTCCACAGGAAGACCAACAATATCGACTAACCTAGACCCTTGGGAGCTCCTAGAGACTGAACCACCAACCAAAGAGCAAGCAGCAAGCTGGTCCTAGGTCTCTTGCACATATGTAGAAGATTAGCAGCTTGGTCCTCCAAACAATTGTAGCAGGAGGTATCCTTGAACTTGTTGACTGCCTGCCTGTGGATCCCATGCCCCTAAATGGACAGCCTTGTTTGACCTCAGGGAGAAAGGATATGCCCAGTCCTATAGTGACTTGATGTGCTGAGCCAGGGGTCCAGGGGTCGGGGGTGGTGCAAGAGCGTACCAAGAAGTGAGAAGGGCTGACATTGGGTTGTAAAGGAAATAAATAAATACATTTAATTTAAAAGTATTCAATAAAAATAATTAAAATAAAGAAATCTAATGCTATCAGAATTTTGTATCTATTGAAAATAAGTTGCAAAGAGTCAAATGTGTAGTGATCATAGCCTATGATAAGATACAGCTTTTGAACTCAAGCAAATTTGATGATGTGTTATTTTACCAGTAAAATGTTTGTCAAAATTAACTTGGTTTACATAAAGAACACTACCAATTTTATGAGAAAAGAATAATAGATTACTGTCTAAGTTTATATTACAAAATGTTCCATACTCTGATTAATGTTGTATTTTCATATAACATTATTATGTCACTGAGATCACTCAGGAAGCACAGATACCTGTCCCCAAGGATGATGGCCTCAGTTCAGTCCCTGAGAACCACATAGGCAAGATAACTGACTCCTGATAGTAAACCTCTGATCCATCTTCACTCACACACTGTGGAATGTGGGTATCCTTCACTGCTCAACACTTATAAAATACAATTTAAGAAAATTCATTTTAAAAGAAGTGTTAAAAGCAAACAAACATACAAATAATATTGTCAGCTGAAGATGTAGTATGTGCATATATTTAACTTAATTGAATTACTTAGTTTTACTATGATCCTTGAATAGGGATAATGCTAGCTACTTATTTACTTATTTTCCATAATAATCTACCACTGATTAGTGTTTTGTGTTATTTTATTGAAAGGTATGACTACAACCAGCATGTGTCCTTTATACTGTACTGTTTTTTTTATACTGAGTTAAGTAGATTAATAAAAGATCATAGCCATGCACTATGAGCTCTTATGATCTTTGTTTTTAATTCCACTTTTATGAAAAAGATATCTATGAATTTAGCTACAGTTCCTGCTGCTTTCTACATGTATGTTTGTATATTACAGCACATGTAAGCAAGACTATCATACATGGACAGGAAGAAAAATAAATTAAATTATTAAAAATTCAGTGAAAAATAAGTTGAAACTAAATGCAACATAGTACAGACACATACAAATACATATTCAGTGAAATAATAAGTTGAAATTAAATACATCATAGTACAGACACCTCTATATGTATTAGAAGATTTAGAAAATTCTACATGAAATCATACAGGTATTGTGGAGAAAAATGGAATAGAATTCTAACATAACAAATACTTGGTGTTGGAAGAAAATGTTTGCTAATACACAAAATCTTTACAAAATGATCGATAATCTAAGTGGACTCTCAAGTGAAATCCCAGCATATTTATTTGTAGATATTGAGCAAAACCATAAATGCAATTCACCACAACCACTAAACTGATTATGAAAGAGTAGAAATGAATGTGAGGATGGGGACTACTTGATTTCAAGTCTTCCTAAGAATGGAGATTCTTTGAGAACAGGTAGAAGCTGAGAGAAACCATTGTAACAGTGCTGCTTTGGGAAAAAAAACGTAAACAACTGTGGAACAGGACGCAGTCAAGAAACAAACTTAGAATAAATACATATAAATCAACTTACTGATTTTACTCTGTCACCAAGGCAATTCAGATGGGAGATAATAACCTTTTGAACAGTGTGATAATATTTCTATTTTTAATTTTTTTTTTAAAAAGGAAATAAAACTTTGTTTTGCATTCACACTATATACAAAAAACCTTAAAGAAAAATGACCTAAAGTTAAACAAAACTATAATAGAATAAAAATTATCTCTTCTTAGATTATGCAAAGATTTATTAGAAAAAATTGACATGAACTATAAATATAAAATAATATATTGAATTTCAACAATATCATCTTCTTTTCTAAAATCAGTATAAAATATAAAGTATGCCACAGATGAGAAAAACATATCAGATAAACAATTTATATACAATTTATAAAAAATGTTATGATAATTCAGCAATGAGAAGATAAATGAGCTTATTTTCTTAGCATATTGAGGCCAAAAGGACCTTTTCTTCAAGGGCAGAATTAGCAATTTAGCAAAATCATGTCTCAGGGAAAATCAGTGAAAATTTGCAGAGATTGTAAGAGTCAGAGGATAACATGTTTCAAAGATATTCTTCTAGATGTGACAAGAAAGCTAAACATATGAAATCTCAGCAATATGGTTGCCTAATCAAGATTTAATTATGAAAAGATTATTTAAAATAAAAATTATTTAATTTTCATCCCATAACATAACTCCTTTGGTAAGGGATTACATCCAAAGACCTTCTGTTTGAACTTACCAGCATGATACATATTTATTTACTCTGGTTGTAATACAGAGACACCCTTTTTATATGAATTTGACCTCAAACAATGAAGGTAACGCTAGTTTGTAGAAGGAAGCAGTTATGCTTGAAAGTGAAGTCTAATTGACAGGCAGACAAAGCGACAAATCAGAGAAAGATTTGACAGAATGAATCAGAGATAGAATATGCCCAAATCTCATAAGAACAGACCAAAAAAAAAAAAAAGCTACTTAATAGTAGTACAAAGTAAGTTAGGAATGGAGGGCAGTTCAGTGAGGGGGGTTCAATTGAGTTCAGGCAATGCAGTGGAGTTTTGCTGAGTTAAGTTCAGAGTACTTCATTTGAAAGAAGTTAAGTTCAGTTGAGTTCCTGCAGTTCTGTTCAGTGTCTGCCATCAGTGCAGGTCAGTTTATTAAGTCAGATCAGTTAAATTGAGCCAATTTGGTTCGTGCAGTTCCATCTAGTTTAGTTGAGTGCAACTAGAGTCAGTGCAGTGGAGTTGAGTTTGGTTGAGTCAGTTCTATTTGGTACAGTCAGTATAGTGCAGGTCAGTTCCTAAACAGCAGAGGAAAATTTACTGGGACACTTTTACAGAGACACAGGTGAAGACAGAATGAGCCAGAGAATAAGGAGCCAGAAGATTAGAACAAATTGCCAGAGTTAGTTTGAGACCAAACAGATCAATTCAGTGAGAAACTAAAAGAAGCTAGACTGAATCAGTTAGCATGGAGAGGATTTAGATCCAGAAGAGCTATGTTCAACCGCTCAGCTGAAATTCAGAAAGAGCTAGAAAGCATGAGTTTATTCAACAGTAAGCATCTGAATAAAAGTTCCTTTTACAGAGGAGTAGCATATGGAGTTCATTAACTGCTGAGTTATTACCTTGCTCTGTACCAGTAAGTTCCAAGTAATGCAGCAGCTGGAGAACAAGCTCACAGTTGAATTTACCCTTCCTGGTGACAAGTTGGAGTAAGGTTCTGATCCAGTAAGATAAAATATAATTATAATTAAAATATATACATATCAAGTCCTAAAAACTTGTTTTTGATTAGTTTTCAATCTGTTATAACCTGATGTCACTTTATGAGTTCCTTGATTTCTCTTAGTTTTCCCACCCCAATGGAATTTTTTTTTAAATCCATATCAAATCTTTCTTTTACTCTTTTGTATTAGTTTTTTTGAGAGATTCTCATGATGTGTTTTGTTCGTGTCTACCTTAATTATCCAACTCTTCCAAGTTCCAGTTCCTATGCTTGAATGGTAATAGAGCCATACCCCCAGGACCCAATGAACATTGCTCTTAAGAAATAAGCATAAGATTTAGATTCCTGCCTGATATTACTTCTTTATTCTAGCCTAATGTCAGATTCCTGACTGAAGCCTACTTCCTTGTTCTTGGCCAATGTAATATTTCTGTCAAACAGTTCATTTTCTTCTTGTTGGCATATGTCAAATTCTTGCCATGCAGTCCCAAAGGCTCTCTGCCTCTTTCTATTTTTAATTTCATTAACAAGACTGAGTCTATATTAGGTCATTCTGACAAGAATGCCTTCCTTACCTGTCATGAAATCTGCATTATCCAAAGCAATGCACTACTGTCTTAGGTTTGTAAGGCTCTGTACAGAATCTTACCCTTGGCTTGTCAGCCTGTTAATTTAATAACTCTGCCTGGGGGTCCATTTTCAGGTTCAAGCCATGTACTTTGGCTGCCAACATGTTGATGTTGTTAAAGACAAGTTTTAAGACAAATGAGCAGGAATAAAAGTATTCCCAGGACAAAAAAGGCTAGCATTATCAAGCTATATATGCCATTTTTGAAGCTTGACCAAAATTGAAATACTGACCTCAGGCCATGGGTAATTTTATCAGCAGTATCTACCAAATCAATGCTCAGCAGAGCAGCATTCTTGAAATTCATAAGCTCACTATATAACATTAAAACATCCAGAAATATGTTAGAATTATGCCAAGTACACTACAAGTGTCTTTAATCTTTTTCCTTATATTGACAACCACTGTAAATTTTAGAACTAACATGAATCCAATGGTATTTGGTATGACACTCGAGATGTTTCCTTACTCTTAAATTCTGAACCTCCTTCCAGTAATTTGAATAGGATAAAGAGCATCAATCCATTCTTCCAAATGCCTATCTAAATCCTCTTGTATATTCAACACATTAGTAACATATATTTTTTTTTTTGCTAAATGATTAATAAAAGTAGCTGTCTTAACTTCTTATATCAAAGCAATTGCAGAAACAGTGGTGTAAGCAATTAATGTAAGTTAATCTGTTATACCAGCAATAATCAAACCCATTACCTTCTTGCTTCTGCTTAAAGCCTGACTCATTTCTTCCAGTACTTGCAAGCCATTTTTAGAAAACCAAGGTTCTGTGATGCTCAGGGCAATAAAACAAAAGCTAGTTGATAGACCTCCATAACTGACATGCCACATTTCAAAACAATAACACAATTAGAAGATATACAATCAATGCAACTTACATTAAATACTGTAGAAGAAACAAAAGTAATTTAACTTGACAATTAAAAGAGCCTTAATACATGTTCTAACACCTGTTTGAAATCCAGATCCTGCCCCACCTTTATCTCTTGCTAATATAACATCATAGAAAACAGCAGCTAATTTTTAAATATGTTTCTGAAAATGTCCATAACCAGATTTCTAAATGAAGACTGTTATTTCAAATATTGGATTGATATCTAGACTAGTTCATCATTAAATCTGTATAACTGGTCACATTTAAGAACAATACAAGAATCACTATAACTTCTCCTTTTGATTCTCTGTTCCACAAGGTCTAAAAACTTGATGCACGGCAGCTTGTTCCATTGAGGTATAGATAAGCAGCGGTGGGTCCGGAACATATGTCCATTACAGCTTCCCAGTCACTATTGTCAAGGCACTCAACAAGCTCACAGGTCAGCATCCTTTATTGTCCTGGCATCAGCATGTCTCACCAACTGCCCTGGCAGCCACCATGCTCCTTCAGCATCCTGCAGTTAAAACACAAACATGCCCTCTTCCCCATATTTAATACCTGATTGGGATCATGACTCTTGCTAGTAAGTGTATCATTCCCTTTCACCTATGCCTAAGTATGCCTAGTTGTAGAGTGCCATAGACACTCAGAAGAAAGTTCTTTGGCATCTGAATTTTTTAAAAAAAAATTTTTAAATAAAAAGAACATGATTTAAATAAATTTGTGGTGTACAGGGCTACATATCCCCCATTTTATTTTTAATGAAGATATTGTTTTTTCAGGCAAGAATCTCAATATTAGGCTAGAACAAAGAAATAATTTCAGATAGGAATCTAAATTTTAGGCAAAAACAATGAAATAGGCTTCAGACATGAAAATGATTTTGGGCTAGGTCAGGGATGTTGGCTCAGATATTTTGGCAATCCTGAGAAGCCATTAGAATCAGTGATGATAGGAGTATTCAAGAAATTTGTTTACTGCCCTGCTTGTTCTTTGACTATTTGTGTTTATTGTCTTGCTTGTTTCTTGACTATTTGCATCTTTATATTGCTAGTCCCTCAACCTATAACTGACCTTAATACTTGCAGGTAATTAAAACGGTATAAAAGAAAGGAGGAGGGGGTATGGTATAAGGGAGGTTCTAGGGAGGGGAGATAGGGAAAAGGGATGATATCTGAAATGCAAATCAATAAAATATCCATAAAAAGAGAAAAGAACAATAAAAAACAAACAAACAAAGAAACAAAAAAGAGAGTCACATGCTTTTAATCCTTCAACTTCGGAGGTAGAGGAAGGTATATAAGATTTACAATTATCTCATTTTAAAACTTGCTTGCAAAAGGTAGGCTGAAATTCAAAGTGAATGTCCATTGTGATATAAAAATAAATACACTTAAACATTGAATCTATATATAAAGTCAAAGGGAAATGTAGTTATATTTATCCATGAAGATATATTTAATTTCAAATTTTCAAAAGATTTAAAAAATATATTTAATTGAAAGATAAAACATTTTCTATTGCCAAAAAAAATCCCATTTAGCCTTAGAAAAGATATAACCTGTCAAAAAAGGGAACACCTACCTCCACATGTTGTTGGAGTGTGGTATTGTTTTTATCTTTCCAATAAAACATTGAACTAAGGAAACTGGAGACCTCTGGACAAACGAAACATCTAAAAAACAAGATGGAACATCAAGTGAAAATTTCCCAAGAAAAAGAGTAAATTGGTCAAATGGTATTGCTGTCATCTACAGATATAAGTGCCAAATGGGATTTATGTGGTCCCAATTCAATTAAAAATTAAAACTGAACTCATAAAATTCTTAGGCAAATGGATGGAACTAGAAAATACCATTCTGAGTGAGGTAACCCAATCACAAAAGATGCACTCATTGGTAAATGGATATGCACTCATTGATAAATGGATATTAACCCAAATGCTCTCAATACCGAAGATACAAATCACAGACCACATGAAGCTCAAGAAGAAAGAAGACCAAAATGTGGATGCTACCGTGCTTTTTAGAAAAGGGAGTAAAATACACATGAGAGCAAATATGGGGACAAAGTATGGAGCAGAGACTGAAGGAAAGGCCACCCAAAGACTGCCTACCTGGGGATCCATGCCATATACAGTCACCAAACCCAGACACTATTGTGAATTTCAAGAAGTGCATTTTGACAGGAGTCTGATATACCTGTCTCCTGAGTAGTTTTGCCAGAGCCTGACAAATACATAGGCAGATGCTCACAGCAAACTATTGGACTGAGCACAGGGTTCCCAATTATGTCCCCAATGTAGCAGTTAGAGAAACGACTGAAGGAGCTGAAGGGGCTTACAACCCCATAGGAAGAACAATAATATCAGCCAACCATATCTCTCAGAGCTCTCACGAACTAAACCACCAACTGAGTACACATGGAGAGACCCATGGCTCTAGCTGCATATGTAGCAAGTGCCTTGTCAGGTATCAATGATAGGAGAGGCCCTTGGTCCCGTGAAGTCTTGATGCTCCAGTGTAGGAGAATTCAAGGTTGGGGAGTCGGTAGTGGGTGGGTTGGTGGGAGAACACCCTCATAGAAGCAGGGAAGCGGGAGGGACCTGGTAGATTGGCAGGGGCAGACCGGGAAAGGGAATAACATTTGAAATACAAATAAAGAAAATATCCAATAAAAATAAATAAATAGAAACAGAAAAGAAAAAAGTTAAAAAATTATCAATCAATTTCTAAATCTGATGGTCAGTTTTCTGATGTTTGTTGCCTTTTGTACCTGACTCCATTACTCCTATTGTCCTTCATATGTCCTTTAGATAGCTGGGTATGTTTTAAAAAATCCTGCTTTACCTTTTATTCACTAGATTTCTGATAATAGTCTCATTTGACCTATGTTGTTAATTCTAAATGTTGTATATTTCTGTTTCAATGTGGGACTTTTATACTTTTTTATGTCATTTTATGTCTTTGGAATTTATTCTTTATGATGTCAGATATTTGTATTTTAGACAAAAGCATTCTATACAGATAGAGTAGATGTGTATAATAAGATTTTAGTTGTGCTATCTAAGTGATTGTCTCTTATATTTGAAATTGTACCAGTTTTTGAATATGTATTTTTAAATTATGGATGACAACATTGCTGAAACTTCCTATGAATTTTCATGATTTTCTTGTTGAGTCTTTTAGATTCTTTGCTTATAAAATGAGCCATCTATAAATAATCATAATTTTGTTTTCTCTTTTCAATATTTAAATCTCATCTTTTAAAATAGTGAGTCATATTGACAAAAAACATCTTCATTCAATTTTGAAAACATGTTTCTAGGAAGCAATGCTTTTGTGTAATGTCATAAATTATATATCTGAAATCTCAACTACATAGCTACCTAATTTTGAGCTGAACAAGGATATCATAATATCCTTGAGCACAACAGACATGTCAAAGTAGACAGGAAAAACCAAGAAGGCCTAAATCATTCTCAGAAATCTAAGAAATGGAAAACCCTTTGACAAGGAAGTATATATCCATTGGTTATTTAATACCAAATCTTCAATTTTGAAAACATGCATACAAGTAATATTATATAGACAGAGCTGGTTGTACTTAGAGATTATGTGTATGAGTACATATATGCATATAACAATTACTGAAAAATGGCAGCAGGAGATTAAAGCATAACAAAGAAGATTATATAAAAAAATTGGCAGGCAAGAAAAGAAAGAAGTGTTGTAAATATTTTATAATCTCAAATCTCAAAAAAGAAAAGAAATGGTAAATACACTTTTATAATGTTGTGCAAAGTACTTAAATATAACAAAAAATTTTAATTATTTTACCTTTTATTTCTAACATTATATGTATTTTATAGAAGAATAACTTTCATGCTAATTATAGGACAATTGTTTGATCAAGTTAAATACCTCTGATATCAAGATATAAAATATTTTAAAACTTCGAAATACCCCTTTATTCCATTCATTAAGATAAGTAGAAAACAATGTGGTATTAGATGGGCTTTTAAATCAGCAAATTTGTTTTTTTTTTTAATTCATACAAAATAAAACTTAAAAATAACTTTTGTCTGACTTCTTTCATTCCATATTTTCCTATAAGTAACTAAGGTAAAAGTAAAATGATGTATCTTGAAAATTTAGTTTCAATTATTATGTAATAGTTAATCATATTACATCAAATCAGTTATTGAAAAACATTATGTTCAGTTTAAATTGTCTCTACTTTGTACATATCACACCAACTATTTATCTTCTTCTTGAGTAATATTGAAAATCTATGTGTCATATGGTAACTATTTAAATTTCTGTTTGTTTTCTAAATATATTTATTTATTACTCAAGTTTTTTTTATTTATTATTTTTCACTATGGGTAAACCAACCATTTTATAGAATGATTCTTAAAGAATACAGAAGTCCCTTAAAGGCAACAGGGACTGTCATATAGGCCAACAATACACTATAGGCCTATAATAAGTTATTTAAAATAGCACATCTTTGAAATTTATTCATTTCTGAAATTTCATTCATGAGCATTTTATTTATGAAACTTTTATCATTCAGTTACACCCCCAATATCCCTTGATTCTTTCTTTAATTGATATATATATATATATATATATATATGAACTAAAGAAATATATACTCATATGTATATATGTATGCATGTATGTATGTATGTACACACATATACACACCACACAGCTGGATGTATTTAGTGTTTCTCCATAAATCTGTGGTTGCTCCATATAGTTGGCTGAAAACTAAGTCATTCGATATTACAAATACTACCTTTTTAAAATCTCTTCAGTTTTTTGGTTTTCTAATTTTCTCTTACAGTATGTATTTGCCTCTCATGAATATTGTCAAAGAACTTAATTCTAACATTTTCACATTATTGTAATTTTGTCTTATTTTAAATTGCATCTTTGATTGCAATTATTTTCTTTTCATATATTCCCACGAAATTTCTTTTCTTTTTTTTAAAGATTTATTTATTTTATGTGTATGTGTACACCATATCTGTCTTCCAACATACCAGAAGAGAGCATCAGATCCTGTTACAGATGGCTGTAAACTACCATGTGGTGGCTGAGAATTGAACTCAGGATCTTTGGAAGAGCAGTGCTCTTACCTGCTGAGCCATCTCTCCAGCCCTTCTCACGAATTTTCTATACATGAAATAGAACAGTCACAAATTTCACATTTTCTAACATTTTCTAACAGTAATATAGCAGAGACATATCTATAAACTGAGTCTGTTGTATAAGTTTCCAACCAGAATCAATCTTTTAACTCACTAGGGTTTCTTTCTGGAGGACAATTGCTTTTAAGTATATTCAAATGTTGGCAGACCAGATTTCTGTGACTGTGGGACTGAATTTTCTTTGCCTTGTTTCTGGCTGTGAGCTCTGCTTGCTGTCCACATTGCTACTACTCTACTGCTCCATCTTCAAATAGTAATTTTGAATTAATTCTTTCTGAATATAAAATTCTTCTGACTTTACCCATGGTCACATCTTAGGATTTCCAGTTTTAGAACTTAGATTTAGTGAGTAGGAAGTCAGAAAGCATATTGTATATTAGGTTGAACCCTTCCATATCAAAAATAAATCAAGACAACTTCTCACAGACAGGATCAGAGGCCCATCTCATCTGGAGAATGGTTCAGTTAAGACTCTCTCTCAGAGGTTGTTTTGATTTGCATTTCTCTGATGACTAAGGATGTTGAACATTTCATTAGGTGTTTCTTAGCCTTTCAATATTCCTCAGTTGAGAATACTTTACTTAGCTCTGTACCACATTTTTTAATAGGGCTATTTGATTCTCTGAAGTATAACTTCTTGAGTTCTTTGTATACATTAGATATTAGCCCTCTATTGGATGTAGGATTGGTAAAGATCTTTTCACAGTCTGTCGGTTGCCATTTTGTCTGATTGACAGTGTCCTTTGTTTTATAGAAGCTTTGCAACTTTATGAGGTCCCATTTGTTGATTCTTGATCTCAGAGCATAAACCATTGGTGTTCTGTTCAGGAAAAATTCCCCTGTGCCTAGGTATTCAAGGCTCTTCCCCACCTTCTCTTCTATTAGTTTCAGTGTATCTGGTTTTATGTGGAGGTCCTTTATCCACTTGGTCTTGAGCTTTGTACAAGGAGATAAGAATGGATCAATTTTCATTCTTCTACATGTTGTCCTCCAGTTGAACCAGCAGCATTTGTTGAAAATGCTGTCCTTTTTCCACTGGATGGTTTTAGCTCCTTTGTCAAAGATCAAACGACCATAGATAGGTGTGTGGGTTCATTTCTGGGTCTTCAATTCTATTCCACTGATCTTCCTGCCTGTCTCTGTACCAATACCATGGAGTTTTTATCACTATTGCTCTGTAGTACAGCTTGAGGTCAGAGATGGTGATTTTTCCAGAAGTTCTTTTATTGTTGAGAATAGTTTTCACTATCCTGGGTTTTTTGTTATTCCAAATAAATTTGAGAATTTCTCTTTCTAACTCTATGAAGAATTGAGTTGGAATTTTGATGGGGGATGGCATTGAATCTGTAGATTGCTTTAGGCCAGATGACCATTTTTATTATATTAATTCTGCCAAACCATGAGCATGGGAGATATTTCCATTTTCTGAGATCATCTTTGATTTCTTACTTCAGAAACTTGAAATTCTCAAGATTCCACCTCACATCAGTCAGAATGGCTAAGATAAAAAACTCAGGAGACAGCAGATACCTGCATGGATGTGGTGAGAGAAACACTCTTCCATTTTTTGTGGGATTGCAAGCTGGTACAACTACTATGAGAATCAGTCTGGAGGTTCCTCAGAAATTTGGACATAGTATTACCTGAGGATCGAGCTATACTATTCCTGAGCCAAAATATTATCCATATAAAAAGAATACATATTCCACTATGTTCATATCAGACTTATACATAATAGCCAGAAGTTAGAAAAAACCTAGATGTCCAACAGAGGAATGAACACAGAAAATGTGGTATGGTTACACTATAGAGTACTACTCAGCTATTAAAAACAATGAATTCATGAAATACTTAGGCAAATGTATGGAGCTAGAAAATATCCTGAGTGAGATAACCCAATCACAAAAAGTAAATACATTGTACATACTCACTGATAAGTGAATATTAGCCCCAAAGCTCGCTATACTCAAGATACAATTCACAGAACACCATTAAGCTCAAGAAGGAAGACCAAAGTGTGGGTACTTCCTTCTTTCTTTGAAAGGGGAACAAAATACACACAGGATCAAATACATAGACAAAGTGTAGGAAAGGACATTCAGAGACTACCCCAACTGAGGATCCATCCAATATTCATTTACCAAACCCAGATAATATTGTGGATGCCAAAAAGCACATGCTAATTGATATAGCTGTCTCCTGAGAGGCTCTGCCAGATCTTGACAAATATAGAGAGGCTACTTGTAGCCAGCATTTGGACTGAGCGCAGGGCCACAATGGAGGAGATAGGGAGAGAACTTAAGGAGCTGAAGGGGTTTAAAACCCATAGGAAGAACAATAATATCAATTAATCAGACTCTCAGAACTCCTAGGGACTAAACCACTAACCAAAGGGTTCATATGGAGGTACTCATGATCCCAGCCACATATGTAGCAGAGGAACACCTTGTCTGGCATCAATGGGAGAAGCCCTTAGTCCTGTGAAGGTTCGATACCACAGTGTAGGAGAATTTGAGGGCATGGAGGTGGAAGTAGGTGGGTAGGGGAAACACCCTCATCGAAGCAGGGGAGGGGGAATAGAATAGGGAGTTTCAGGGGGAGGAGACCAGGAAAGGGGATAACATTTGAAATGTAAATAAAGAAAATATCCAATAAAATAAAGATGAATTAGAAAATTTTTTTTAAAAAGCTAAAATGTTAGTGACAACTTAGAAAAAAGACTTCCTTTTTAAAATTAGGTGAAACATACAATCATTTTAATATTTTAAACAAGTATTTCAATGACATTATTTTCATAAAGCTGCAAAACTGTCATAGCTGCTTTTTTATTATATATTGTTTATTACTATTATTACTATTATTATTATTTCTTTTTTACAGTATTACAGTCGTTATGTACCACCTGGTCTGCCCTCTGACAGTTACTCATCCCATTGCTCCTCCCTTGTCTCCAAGAGGATGTCTACTATCCCACCCCACCAGACCTCCCTCCTCCCTAGGGCCTCAACTCTCTCGATGGTTAGGTGCATTTTCCCTCACTAAGGCCAGGTCAGGCAGTCCTCTGCTGTATGTGTTTCAGGATTGTCCCTGTCTAAAAATTAAAAGAATGGCAGGGATGAATTGGAGAAGAGACTGAGAAAAAGGAGGCCGAGTGATGGGCTCAAATCCAGCTCAAGGAGAACCTCCAAGGTCATCACTGTTTTTAATTTTGAAATTTATAATCCATTAATAGCTTGAAGTTCTTTCTTCATTCAGCCTTCTGTTATGACAATTCTTCCTTCCTTATCAACTGTCTAAACCAAACAGCTCATATAAGTGGATGTGGAGAGCCGCATAGTGCTGTGCCCTTAAGATGGCGCAGGTCTCCGCCTTCTGCCACCTGTTGGCGAGTGCTCTTATGAGTAAACAAGTCCTTCCCACCTGCTGGCGAGGACTCTTAGGAGTAAACAACTCCTTATTTGTCTGTGGCTGGTGATCTGGCTTGTCTCTGTGTGTGTGGACCTATCTGCTGTTGCCACGTGGCACACAGGGGTTGGCTATTCCTAGAGTACTTACGCCTGGGAGACGCTTCCCCTGGGGTGGTCAGTCAGAAGATTGCTCAAGGGTCCGGAATAAACTGCTTGGAGAAGAGCTCGCGTGTTGTGTCTTCCTTGCTGGTCGAGGGTGGACGCAGCAAGTGGAGTCATACAATCTTTGTCATTTTGCATTTTTTCATATTTATTAATGTTTTCAGTATATAAACTATCATCAAAGTTCAACCATATTGCATTGTATATGTGTCAATTTTTTAACCTTGCACAAACTAAATTGTGTTCCATTGTATATGTGGTCAATGCACATGTATTCATTCACCCATTGATACATTTCAAATCTATTTTTATCTTTTGACATTTGTCAGTAATCTTTAGCTATGTCACACAAATATCTAGCCATATAATGACTCCTGGGGCTCAAGTTGTCTCTGAGGGTGTGTAGGGTAGGGAGACTGGAGCATAGGATCTGTTACTGGGTGTAGAAACAGACCAGAAAACACAAATCTGCAACCTTAGGAGTAATTCATATATGTTCCCTAACTCTCATTAACTTTATTATTCTCTGTTTTATTCCTTGCCATTATGGGCAATTATTGCAAATATATAATATTTACCATGATTTTGACTTCATTTACTTAATAATTAATTATACAAACATGGTTTTAAGTGTTTGTTAATCAATTGTAAGTCTTCCTTGAAGAAAGATCCTTTTAAGATCTTTCCTCATCTCTAAGCTAGTGTTCGGATGGTTTGTTTTAGGATATGAGATTGTTTTTTTTGGGGGGAGTGATCTTCAATACATATATGATTTTAAAATATTTCTTTCATTTAGTCAGTTGCTTTATATTCTCTCTTTAGTATGCTATGGCAACAAAGTTTAAATTTGAAGAAGTCTACTTTTTCTACTTTTTTCATCACTTATGCTTTAGTTATGATATCTAAGACATTTTTAATGTAATTGCATAAAATCATACATAAGAATATTTTTATAGAATACTGTTAGAAACTTTTGAATTTCATTTGGAATAACTGTGAATCTTTGGAATTAAGACTTATTATATCCTTTTTGTAAATGAAGAACACATTAATTGTGTTATCTGATCTTTAATCTTCCCTAAATAGCTAATTAAGATTAAAGGGCTGTTATCTGTGTCTAGGTGGTCGTCTGAGAGAATGATGTGTGTGTGTGTATGTGTGTGTGTTTGGGGTGGAGAGTGATGACAACAGAAATGAGAAAAGGGTATCGGATTCTCAGGGGCTGGAGTTTCCCTTACAGTCACCTTTACATGGGTTCTCGCAACTGAACTTGGGTCTCTAGTAGAATAGCAACTACTCCTACCATTGAACCATCCACCACTACCACCCCTCAAAATCCTTCCTAATTAGGTTTTTTCATGGCTCTTTCAATGGCAAGATAAGTCAACAAACTGTCTTAAAGAAATTTTTGTTTATAATTTACTACATAGGATATTTAAAGATTGAAGAGAAAAATATGTGATAGCTCGATACTACAATCTTTTTTAAAAATTCTATGTTTTGTTAGTGTTTAAATAGCTGCCCAAACACATATACAGGTATAGACACAGACATACAGACACATACAGAAGCACACATACACGCGCACACACACAGGAGCAATATATGTATTCTTCAGTATTTTGATTAAAAATATGGTAGAAGTAGTTGCTCTTCTACTAGAGACCCAAGTTCAGTTGTGAGAACCCATGTAAGGGTGTCTGTAATGGAAACTCCAGCCCCTGAGAATCCTAAACCACTTTCTCATTTGTGTTGTCACCACTCTCCACCCCAAACACACACACACACACACACACACACACACACACATACACACACACATCATTCTCTCAGATGGCCACCTAGACACAAATAAGTATAATAAAAATAAAACATTTTTAAAAGTTTTTATGCTCATAGAATAAATGTAGTAGTGTTTTTTATGTTTCAGATATGTGGTGGAATGGATGATAATGTCATAATATACTTAAATGTTAGCCTGTCAGTTTCATATGTGGGACCACATATCCTGTAAAACAGCTCTATTTTCCTTTTCAGAATCTCTTTAACTTATTTAAAAATTCCCATTCTTTAAATTTAGAATGAAGACATCTTTGAAATTTATGGCATAACATAGTCATGCAGTATTTAAATAAATTCATACAACAATTTCATATTTAAAAATATAAACTTATAGTATTTATAGGCTTAGAATTTTTCTCTATATCTACTTTATTTAGGGTTCTTGAATGTTCCTACCTTCCTTCTAGCCCAGAGGCCAGAGATAGAATAAAAAGAAAAGTTATCAAACAATAGTCAAATAAAACAACCTTCAATTTCTACCATTAAACAATAGTCAAACAAAGCAACCTTAAATGTTTATCATTATACAATAGTCAAATGAAACAACCTTAAATTTCTATCAATAATCCAAAGTAAAATATTTAAGACTAGCATTACTTTTCATTAAAATTATTTATTAATTTGTTGCTGTATTATTCCCTTTTCCACATCCTTATATAAGAGAGAAAGATAAGAAAAGAAAAAGAAAAATAGAGGAGCATGATCCCTGATTTAAATTTTATTTTGTTTCCTCCATGATCATAACCAATAACAACCTACAACCCTAGATGATAACAACCAAAACACATCAAATGTCAAAAACTGCCCATCCCAATTTCAGTGTCTGGGATGATAGTCTTATAATTTCTTAGTGCTGACTTAGGGCAACGAATTTCTGTTTGGGGCTCAAGAAAAACAATAATTACTCTTAAAATATCTAACTATAACATTTGTTGGCCAGTCTTTGTGTTGTTCATGTTGGGGTTTAAGAATCATCACACAAACCATATGAACACTGATCTCAGTTAAGCAAAAATAGTTTATTGAATGCACACCCCAAGAGTGATTGATTGGGACAACAAAAAAGGAATCAGTAGCCTAATTGTTGGACTATTCTGTTCTTAGGAGAGGCTTTTTATAGGAAAAAAAATTATAGAGGTGCATAAGGCAAGGGTAGAGGTAGTACTACATTTTGGCTAACCAGACACAGTATCAGCTGAATCTTAAGCTGATTGGTCCTCAGTGAAGTAAGAAGGGTGGTGGACAAGATTTTTAGAGTATTGAAAAATCAGAGCATAAGTATTATAACCATAGTGTTAGATATTTTAGGAAAATTTCATTATCAGCTATGGAAAATTGCTTCTGGGGAGTGGGGCCTGAGAATCAGATCTTAGTTTCACCTTTTGAGTAAAATTGAAACTAAATAGAAAATAGCTACAGCTATGTTAACAGAAGCAGGCCTCAAAAGTCTGTCAAGTCTCTGTGTGATCAATCATTTGAGTGAGATACTTTGAAGTTGATTTGCATGCATATTTTGGAGAAATCAGTGACTGAGACAGTTGGAGAGTGAAGTACTTAGGATATTTGCTTTCTGAAGACATTCATGTCTAAGCTGAAAAGAGGATTTCCCTAGTCCTTTATATGTTTTGTTGATAATCATATTCTTCACTCCCTATAGATACATAAATATAACCACTTCCCTATCTTAAAAATATTGTAGATTTCCATTCTAATGTCAACAAATCCTTAGAGTACATTGGGTGGCCTAGTAACTCTTTTTTTTTTTTTGATAATTCAGTGTCTCTCAACTGATGTTGTTCCATTTTTACCAACGTTAAGAGAATTTAGATTTAACAAAGCACCATTTAATCTGTCCCTGGGGATTTTTATTCATCCTTTTTGTATAATAAGCGTCTCTTTTGAGGTACAATTGGCTCCATCTAAAACTGCTTATCCTATTGGTTTGTGTGATATACTACGAACATGTTACCACCATCAGGTCATGAAGTTTGGCTGTATGGAGAACATGTATGACAGTTTTTATTACTATTAATTCTTTGACTTGTTGTCAAGTGACAGAAATTTTTACTTTAACCCTTTCCTGTTAATGTGATGTTTTTCATGAAATTTTGAGGTTTTGAAAGACTTTTTCTATTGGTAATTGGTCAATTTTGTTATTTCCATGAGCTAATAGAACTGGTAAATCTTTGTGAGACTGAATATGAACAATATATAATGGATAGTTTCTACTTCTGATGGGCTATTAAAAGTGTATAAATACCAAAATTAATACTGAGTTGTCAAGAATAAAGTTCACAGTATCTATAGGGTTGCAAAACAACTCTTTCTGCATATAAAGAGTCAATAATTATATTGAGAGATTCAGGATAATTTAATAATTTAAGGGTGACTTACAATTCTGATTTTTGAACTGAGGTATATGAACTTTTGATCACTTTACTTATTTAATCTGACTTATAACCTGCCATCTTCATCTTGTTTACATCAGTATAGAATGTAGGTACCTCTGGAATTGTTTTCCTCTTCACAATAGGTGGAAGGATACAATTAGTTTTTTCATAAACTGTATATATTTGCATTTGGGATATTTGTTATTATTTTCTCCCAAATACTTACTACAGTCTCTTTGCCAATCTTCTTTTACTACTCATAATGACATAATTTCAACATTAGTAAGAGGTACTACAATTTAAACCAGATCTGTTCCTGACAATTTACATATTCTTATTCTACCCTTCTATAGAACAGAAATCTGTTCTATATATGTATTCCAATTGTTATTTTGTTTATGTGGTAAGAAAATTCATTCCACAATACTATCTTTGCATAATGAGTCAAGTAGGAGAATGAGTTGAAGAAAAAAAAAAGGGTCCTGTTCCTTTTGGACCCTTGTCTCATGGAGATGCTCTGGGCACCAGACAGTGAAAGTATGTGGGGCAGGGCTTGGCAGCAGTTTGCCTTCTGCTTTGTTGGCTTTCCTCTTTCATTGTGTAGCAAATTCCCACTTTCAGACACCAAGCTTGAACCCTGCTCTTCTCTTTCTACTGGCTCTATTTGCTTTCTACACATGTCAACTTAGATCTGTAAACTTTCAAAGTGCAAAGCTAAATCTCTAATCTCTTCAAACAAGAGAGAATTGAGTGAACCATTTGAGATTTAAACTTTTTAATCATTCTAAACCAGAAAACCCCCACTAGGAGCAATGCGTGAAATCAGACAGGGGAAGAACATGCTGTTTTGCCAAGCTCCTTAAACAACATTGTTAACCGATCAAAACTTGCCTTTTCCTGTACTACATTAGAAGCGAAGTTACTCATTATGCCTATGCCACATTGGACACCACCTGTAGGATTAGATTTTTCTCTAACCCTACTTTATTTAGGGTTCTTGAATGCTTCAACTTCTTCTACTAGCCCACAGACCAAAGGTAGAGGAAAAGAAAGTTTATAGGAAAAACAGGATTGTGAATCTGTTTATAAGTAGATCTTTGGAGTAATTCTACTCTTCCTTGTCAAGGATACTAGCAGTCTAATCCAATAGCGAACACCAAACATGAATCAGCACCAGTAGCCTGATCCAGCAGAAACTACCAGGCTTGACCAAATGTGCATGAATCAGCAGAAGTGGTAAAAATTATCCTGAAAACTACAAGAAGTTTTTTTGGTGCAGTTCTCCCTATGAAGAGAAGAACAGAGAGGACTAGCGAAAATCAGTGAAGATTAGTGAAGAGTTCTAAGGCATAACAATGCAAGACAGTCATTTCATTGTTTGTTAGGTTCCAATTATATTTCTTCTAAACATCATGCATCCTCCCAAGTGTCTGCTCCAACCACATATCACTTGCTTTCTCACATGTCTGCTTCATCAGAACACTCTCTCACATGTCTGCTTCAGCAAACATTCTCTCACAAGACTGCTTCCAGGAAAACATCATGTGACACCACATCAGGTACTAACAGAGGATGTCATGCCAGAACTTGCCAATGAAGACACTAAAAATAAAATTGTAGCCTGGACCTTTGACCCACTTATAATCATTTTCTTTATGTCAGTATAATATTTCAGTATCTCCAAAATTATGTCTTTTAGTATAAGTGTAAGTCAGTTTTATGATTCATATGTAATACTTTTGAACTAGCAGAATTCTAAATCAGATTACCTAAAATATTGAGTGTCTACCAGGGATATGAAAAAGTGCTACACATCATTTGTCATTGTGTAAAGACACATCCAAGCTATTGTGAAATTTCATGTTACCTACTGAGAAGCCTCAAGAAGAATTGCAAAAGATGGAGTGGAAAGATAACAAGAACCAGAAGACTCAAAAAATCTGCTGTGAGATTGTGTCTCTAAAAATTACAGAGAACTTTCACCATAATAAAAGAAGTATGACTGCCTAAACAAGACCTTAACATGTAAAACACCAATAGGCATGCTAATGCAGAAGGAGGAAATTTTACAAGGTTCCACTACTAAACTAAGAATGATAGTCAGCCAAGGCATATTCCAAGCTGTCATAATCTCCCCATAAGACCCCTGTCCCCATTCCTCCAGGAGCCTCCAGTTAAGCCATGTGATCAATTGTGATATCTTGTAGGTGCAAGCATCATTGAAGGGACACATCAGGTTGTATTTATATTTATATGTAATGATAAATGCTAAGGAAGAGGAGGCCAAGAATTTGAAAGTAAGTTATGAGCACATAGGAGTAGTTGTAGGAGAGAATTATGTAAACAAAAATCCCACAAAAACCGAAAAAATACAACAAATATTGACAAGCATATGAAGTAAAGGGAGCTTTACACATTTGTGGGAAAGAAAATATTATAGACATTATAGAAAATAGTAATGTTTGCTTAAAAATTAAAGACATAGATATTTCATGATTCATTACTTTGATTTTACTTACATATTTCAAAACAAATAAATATGCTGGAGAAACACCTGAACTGCCAAATTTAGTTACAGTAACTCAAGAATGGAAACAACCTGAAAGTCAACAAGTGAACAATGAACAAAGACAGTTCCCCACGTGTAAACAATTAAATACTATTCTATATCAAAAAAAAAAGAAAGAAAAAAGAAAGGAACACTGCCATTTTCAACTTAGAGCACAGAATGAACATCTTTCAGTTAAGAAAGAACAAGCAAGGCACAGAATGACTGTATGTGGAATATAAAAGCTTGCTTTCTTACTATGTAGGACTTGCATAATGTTCACCAGTGTCTGTGAAAAGAAGTGGGAGACATGACAAGGAGAGGCTGATTGATGAGTAAAAAGCTATAATTTGGTAGAAGCAGAAAGTGATGACACTCTATTATATAGTTATGGACCTATAAGCAGTTATAATATATTGTATATTTTTACAAGCTGGGTGAATATAGATTGAATGTTTTCACCAAGGAAATGATTAATGTTTGAAGAGATTAAAGATCTTAACCTAGCATGAACATTACTAGTTTAAATCATCATGATACCCTGATAATGTATATAAGTGCTGTGTTTTATGTATCAACTAAAATATCATAATTTTTTACTTATTTTAATTGGTTTTAGTAAAATAATATTATATGCAAAGCATACAAGTCACCATTGCATAGCATTATCTTTCTCTTCTGTATTTTTTTTTTCCGGTTGATGATTCAACTTATTTCACTACCACCCATCTGTTGAATTAGTTTTGCTTATAATTAATGTCATCTCCAATGAAAACCTCCTACACTTCAACAGAATAACATATCAAACTCATAAATTCTTTCTTTAATAAATGGAAAATATTTCAAGTTATATCTTGAGGGAGTGTTAGAACATCATTTCCTTTTAATAGGCTGCAAGAAAAATGTTTTCTAATGATTGAGAATGGCTAGTGTATTCACAGGCTAAGCAGGCTAGAGAATATATCATAGGTATTGTAACACTACAAGAACTTGGTCAGAAGTGACTTCTGCCTTTATCTCTGCTCAAGCAAACCAAGGCTTTTCCAAGATTTAAAAGGAAGAAAAATTAAAATGAATGCATACACACACACACACACACACACACACACACACACACAGATGCATGCATGCACACTTCACACCTGTCCCTTAAGGCTGCTTAGAGTCCATCTTCAAATTCAACATGAAAAATGGGGTGTAGTCTCTTTAACTTTTGGCTTTTCATTTCTAGGATTTACTTTCTATTGATGGAAATGAAAAATCCTGTTAGAACAATAATCATAAAGGAAGCTTCCAGCTCACATCCAGTTTTATTTCTCTATATCCTGTATCCAAATGGTGTTTTTCTACAGTAATAGGATACATCAACTTCTTAATTCATCAACTATAACAAGTGCATATAAATGCATGTTTTAACTCCCTTATTGTCCTCTCATCTTCTCAGTATTTGATAACTATATTATTAATTCATTTCTATTTTACATGTATTACAAAAGACTTTGAAGAATCTAGAAATCTGAGAGGAGCATTTGCCACAACACACAGGTTCTGTTGCGGTATAGGTTATTACATAGTATGCAGACTTCTGAATTGTAGTTGGATGTAGCTGTGATTTTCAAATACTATGTAGAATGTTTTGTTGTTGTTGTTGATGGTAGTGGTGGTGGTGTGTGTGTTTGTGTGTGTGTGTTGTGCACATGTATGTTAGTGCAATAATGCTGAAAGATAGAACTAAGAAATTTATCTAGATGCTTTTCAAAGAAACATGACTATTAAACTCTTTGAGTTTTGTTTATTTGTGTTTTTTACTGTTGTATTTTTATTTTTTCCTTTAAATATTTTATTATACATTCAAAAACCAATCAATAATCATTCACGGCAGAGAAGACAAACTGGATATTTGCCCTTCCACCCCAATCTGGCATTATGGATGTTGTATAAAGAAAATATCAAAGTGAATTCCTAAATTCCTTCTGTGTTATCATTTGCTTTTATCTGGAGTCACTTTCTGCTTATCACATTATACAAAAGCAAAGAATAACATTCCAAAGCATAATGGACAGGTGTGGTTTGTTCATTTGGAACCCTCTACAAAATCTAACATGACAAAGCAAGCCAGTCATGATAACTTTTTCTTGGTAACACACAAACACTAACAATTTATCCTGGTAACAGAAACACTCACTTAGCAGACCACAGAAGTCTGAAAGTTATCAGAGTTAACTGAGCATCACCAGGACACACATCAAGACTTTACTTTTAATATTGAGAGGAGCTACCATAAAGCAAGTAAGTAAAGACTTCATCATAACAGAATTGGGTAATTAAATGTATCAGTAATGCAAAGTTGAAATTTATTATAAAAAATAAAAACAAGCTACAGGACAAAACACTTATGTAATAATTGACTTTTAAAGCACGTAAGTGGGTTGTTCCTCTTTAATGTAGTGGCATAAGCTTATTGAGAAAAAAAGTGAAGGACTATCAGTGTGTTAAAACCCAGTAAGATTTTTTCAAATCTAATTGACATCCCCAGGGTAAGAACTTTCATGGTGCAATTTTGGAAAGAATTTCCCTTCTGGAAGACAACCTGAATAGGGACTGATGTTTAAGAACAGTTTGAATTTTATTTGCAAGGGGTGGCAGAGTTCCTTTAATAAAGCTCATCTTGCTGTTCTCACTGATGGTGCCTCCTGCAATGCTTTACAACTTCTCTGCACCAAATGGCTGTGCTTTTAATCCAGTCATTATAGCACTGAGCTCTTAAAGTCCTGTAGATACAGAGCTTATAACTAGAAACACAACAGCAAAATATCAGTGTGTTAAGTGGGAATTCTGTTATGTCTATGTTCTCTGTGTAATTATGTCTAATTGGTCAGCATGTGGATAAAATTCTTGCTTCTATACAAGAGTACATTAAAAGCAGATATTTCTCAATTGTGTCTTGATTTTTGTTTTATCGACACCAATGGTGTGTATTTACATAAGAATTCACTGTTCTGATTTGACCTGTTAGTAAGCTACAAGAAATTTTAAATTACACCAAAAAAATTCTAATTTTCCTCATTAGGGAGAAAAAAACTAATAAAGTAGATGATGTGGATTGACCAAGATAGACAGCAATTGATTCTGTCTTGGTAATTTAAGTAAATTATTCACATAGCATTTCTTTTTATATACCTCAAATAGTACATATTTATTATTCATCATAGGTGACATACTTTTATATGCATAATTAAACTATGGATCAATTAATCTGTCAAATTTAAACACATCCTATATATTTTTATATCTTGTGAAGAATTCTACCCTACATTTCAATATAGTAAAGATAATATATCCTAGCACTTAAAATGTTCTTGTGATGAATAAGGAACTTTGTCCTCTTTAAAATCCCCCAAAACAAATATATGGTAATTTAGTAGGTTCAGTATTTATGACACTTTAAGAACGAAGTCTTAAATCTCTACATATGTAGAAGCCAAGATATTCCATGACAAAACACAATTTACACAATATCTTTCTACAAGTCCAGCCCTACAAATGATGATAGATGGAAAACTGCAATACAAGGAGGGAAACTACAACCCAGAAAAAGCAAAAAAGGAATCTTTCAACAAAACCAAAAGAAGATATCTACATAAACACAATTCCACTTCTAATAACAAAAATAACAGTAACCAACTATCATTTTTGCTTAATATGTCTAAACATCAATGAACTCAAATCTCCAATAAAAAGATGTTGACTAACAGACTGGATACATAAACAGGACCCAGAATTTTGCTGCATACAGGAAATGCACCTCAGTGAAAAAGACAGAAACTACCTCAGATTAAAAGGTTGGAAAACAATTTTCCAAGCAAATGGTCCCAAGAAACAAGCTGGAACAGCCATTTTAATACCGAATAAAATCAACTTTCAAACAAAACTTATCAAAAACGATAAGGAAGGACATTTCATACATGTCAAAGGAAATATCTACCAAGATGAGCTCTCAATTCTGAATATCTATGTTTCAAATCCAAGGCCACCTGCATTCATAAAAGAAACCTTACTAAAGCTCAAAGCACAAATTTCACCTCACATAATAATAGTGGGGGACTTCAATACCACACTCTCAGAAATGGACAGATCATGGAAACAGAATCTAAACAGAGACACAGTGAAACTAACAGAAGTTATAAACCAAATGGATTTAACAGATATCTATAGAACGTTTCATCCTAAAAAAAAAAAAAGAATATTCCTTTTTCTCACCACCTGAAGATACCTTCTCCAAAATAGACCACAAAATTGGTCACAAAACAGATCTCAACAGACACAAAAAGATTGAAATAATCCATTGCATCCTATCAGATCACCATGGACTAAGGCTGGTCTTCAATAATAACACAAACAATGGAAAGCCCACAAACAAGTGGAAACTGAACAATGCTCTACTCAATGATATCTTGGTCAAGGAAGAAATAAAGAAAGAAAATAAAGACTTTTTAGAATTTAATGAAACTGAAAATACATCATACCACAGCTTATGGGACATAATGAAAGCAGTGCTAAAAGTGCCTACAAAATGAAACTAGAGAGTGCATGCACTAGCAACTTGACAGCACCCTGAAAGGTCCAGAAAAAAAGAAGCAAATACACCCAAGAGGAGTAAACAACAGGAAATAATCAAACTCAGGACTGAAATCAACCAAGTAGAAACAAAAAGAACTATACAAAATATCAACAAAACCAGGAGCTGATTCTTTGAGAAAATCAACAAGATAGATAAACTCTTAGAAAGACTAACCAGAGGGCACAGAGACAGTATCCTAATTAATAAAATCAGAACTGAAAAGAAAGACGTAACAACTGAAGCTGAAGAACTACAAAAAATCATCAGATTCAACTGCAAAAGCCTATACTCAACAAAACTGGAAAATCTAGCTGAAATGGACAATTTTCTAGACAGATACCATGTACCAAAGTTAGATCAGAAACAGATAAACCATCTAAACAGTCCCATAAACCCTAAAGAAATAGCAGCAGTCATTAAAAGTCTCTCCACCAAAAAAAAGCTCAGGAACAGACGGTTTTAGTGCAGAATTATGTCAGGCCTTCGAAGATGACCTAATACCAATTCTCTTCAAACTATGCCACAAAATAAAAACTGAACGAACAGTACCCAATTTATTCTAAGAAGTCACATTATGTTCATACCTAAACCACAGAAAGATACAACAAAGAAAGAGAACTTCAAACCAATCTCCCTTATGAATATCGATGCAAAAATATTAAATAAAATTCTCACAAACTGAATCCAAGAACACATCACAACAATCATCCATCATAATCAAGTAGGCTTTATCACAGGAATGCAGGGATGGTTCAATATTCAGAAATCCATCAAGGTAATCCACTATATAAACCAACACACACACACACAGCAAAACAAAACAAAATACAAAACCCACAAGATCATCTCACTAGATGCTAAGAAAGCATTTGACAAAATTCAAAATGCTTTCATGGTAAAACTCCTGGAAAGATCAGTAATTCAAGTCCTATACTTAAACATAGCAAAAGCAATATACAGCAAACCAGTTGCCAACATCAAACTAAATGTAGAGAAACTTGAAGCAATCCTACTAAAATCAGGAACTAGACAAGGCTACTCTCTCTCCCTACATATTTATTATAGTTCTGGCAGTTCTTGCCAGAGCAATTAGACAACAGAAGGAAGTCAAAGAGATATAAACAGGAAAGGAAGAGGTCATATTATCTCTATTAGCAAATGATTTGATAATATACATAAGTGACCCCAAAACATCCACCAGAGAACTCTTAAACCTGATAAACAACTTCAGCAAAGTGGCTGGATATAAAATTAATTCAAAAAAATCATTAGCCTTCCTCTACTCAAAGGATAAACAGGCTGAGAAAGAAATTAGGGAAATGACACCATTCACAATAGTCACAAATTATATAAATACCTTGGTGTGACTCTAACCAAGCAAGTGAAAGATCTGTAGGACAAAAACTTCAAGTCTCTGAGGACAGAAATTGAACATCTCAGAAGTTGGAAACAACTCATATGCTCATGGCTTGGCAGGATTAATATAGTAAAAATGGCCATTTGGACAAAATCAATCTATAGATTCAATGCAATCCCCATCAAAATTCCAGCTCAATTCTTCATAGAGATAGAAAGAGCAATATGCAAATTCATTTGGAATTTCCCAGGATTGTGAAAACTGCTCTCAACAATAATAGAACTTCTGGAGAATCACCATCTCTGACCTCAAGCTGTACTACAGAGCAATAGTGATTAAAAACTGCATGATGTTGGTACAGAAACAGGCAGGAAGATCCATGGAATAGAATTGAAATCCTAGAAATGAACACACACACCTATGGTCACTTGATCTTTGACAAAGGAGCTAATACCATCCAGTGGAAAAAGGGCAGCATTTTCAACTAATGGTGCTGGTTCAACTGGAGGTCAGCATGTAGAAGAATGCAAATCGACCCATTCTTATCTCTTTGTACAAAGCGCAAGTCCAAGTGAATTAAGGAACTTCACTTTAAACCATATAGACTGAAACTAATAGAAGACAAAGTGGGGAAGAGCCTCAAATACTTGGAAACAGGGGAAAAGTTCCTGAATAGAACACCAATGGTTTATGCTCTAAGAGCAAGAATTGACAAATGGGACCTCAGAAAATTACAAAGATTCTGAAAAACAAAGGGCAAATTCAATAGGACAAAACAACAACCAACAGATTGGGAAAAGATCTTCACAAATCCTACATCTGATGGAGGGCTAATATCCAATACATACAAAGAACTCAAGAAATTATACTCCAGACAACCAAATAACCCTATTAAAAATGGGGTATATAGCTAAACAAAGAATTCTGAACTGAGGAAACTTGAGGCTGAGAAGCACCTAAAGAAATATTCAGCAGTCTTAGTCAACAGCGAAATGTAAATCAAAACAACCCTGAGATTCCACCTCACACCAGTCAGAATGGCTAAGGTCAAAAACTCATGTGATAGCAGATACAGTTGTGGTTATGGAGAAAGAGGAACACTCCTCAATTGTTGGTGGGATTGCAAGCTGATACAACTCCTCTGGAATGCAGTCTAAATGTTCCTCAGAAAATTTGACATAGTATTACCTGAGTACCCATCTATACTACTCCTGGGCATATATTCAGAAGATGCTCCAACATATAACACATGCTCCACTATGCTCATAGCATTATTTATAATTGCCAGAAGCTGGAAAGAAACCAGATGTCCTTCAACAGAAGAATGGATACAGAAAATGTGGTACATTTACACAATTAAGTATTACTCAGTTATTATAAACAATGAATTCATGAGATTCTTAGGCAAATGGATGGAGCTAGAAAATATAATCCTGAGTGAGGTAACCCAATCATAAAATAATACACATGGTATTCACTCACTGATAAGTGGACATTACCCCAAAAGTTCACAATACCCAAGATACAATTCACAGACCACTTGAAGCTCATGAGGAAGGAAGACCAAATTGTGGCTCCTTCAGTCCTTCTTAGAAGGAGTAACACAATACTCATGGGAGCAAATATGAAAACAAAGTGTGGGACACAAACTGAATGGGAAGTCGTCCAGAGACTGCTCCACTTGTGTATCCATCCCCTGTGCAGTCACCAAAGGCAGAAGCTGATGTGGATACCAGGAAATGCATGCTGACAGGAGCCTGATTTATCTTAGAGGTCTGCCAGAGCCTGACATATACAGAGGTGGATGCTCACAGCTAACCATTGAACTGATTACGGGGTTACCAATTGAGGAATTAGAGAGAAGACTGAAGGAGCTGAAGGGGATTGCAGCCCCATGGGGAGAGTAAAAATACCAACCAACCAGAGCTCCCAGGGTCTAAACCACCAGCCTGGGAGCACATAGGGAGGAACCCATGGCTCCAGTTGTATACGTAGGGTAGGATGGCCTTGTCAGGCATAGGTGGGAGAGGAGTTCCCTGGTTCCATGAAGGCTGGATACCCCAGTGTGGGGTAATTCGAGGGCTGAGAGGTGAGAGTGGGTAAGTGGGGGCACATCTTCATAGAAGCGGGGGGTGGTGGTGGGATAGGGGTTTCTGGGTGGGGGGGAGTGGGAAAAGGGGATGAAATCTGAAATGTAAATAAAATATCCAATAAAAAAATAATTTCAAAAAAAGAACTAAGACTTGAATAAAAATGTAAGTACTTGGTTTATTTCTAGTAATGATAGATTCATAGTTTATTAGTCATATAACTAACTTATGAAAATAATGACCAATTGCTTTAAGCAGCCAGAGAAATACAAATCAAACTAACTGAAGTCATGCATGCTCATGTAATATTAGTACTTTGGAAGAAGACGTGGACTGGTCAGGAATTTAAATCCAATCTCATCTGCATATTGAGTTTTGATGCTTTGGCTACCTACATTATACCATCTCAAAAGCATCAGCTCCCAAGACAACAAGGAGATATTATCTTGCAAATTAATATTACCTTGCAAATCAAATGATTATGTTTTTAAGAAATGCTGACAAGATGTAAATAAAAGTGAATTCTCATACACAGGTGCTAAGAATGTACATTTTTTTTCAACTGGGAAAGCAGCATAGAAGCTCTTCCAAAAACTAAAACTCTATGTGTCTCCATTATCTTATTTTTGGGCATATATCTAAAGGGAAAAAAAGCAACATATCAGAGATTCCTGCCTTCCCATATTTACTGACAGTGTTCAACAGTGTTCAAAAATACATAGTCCACCTAGATAGCCATCAACAGTCATATTAGTGGCTAAAAATAGAATAAGAATCATGTGTGTGCCCATACACACAAACACACACACACACACAAACAGAGAGAGAGAGAGAGAGAGAGAGAGAGAGAGAGAGAGAGAGAGAGAGAGAGAGA
>NW_021604636.1:10991731-11076509 GCF_004785775.1 Grammomys surdaster | reverse complement strand
AGAGGGAGAGGGAGAGGGAGAGAGAAATTATATTCACTCATAAAGAATGACAAAATTTAGTGATTTGTGGAACAGTAAATAAAGGTGAAATTCATTTCATTTAGGGTCTTTGGACCAGTCCATGTATGTATACACTTTGGTTGATGGCTTAATCTCTAGTAGTTCCCTTCCCAGGGAAAAGGGTTAGTTGCCACTGTTGGTCTTCCTATGTGGTTGCCTTAAATAAGTGTATTTATTTCAGCCTCTTTTATTAAAATTAGGAGAGTTAATATTTGAAAAATTGTTTTTAAGAAATATTCATGCTATTTCATTGTTACCTCATATGAAATAGCAAGCAATATATACATATATATATATGTATATATATATATATATATGTATACATATATATATATATATGTATGTATATATACTCAAATGATTTTTGTTTGGTGAAAGAATATGGACAGAATAACATGGAGATTATATACTTAAATAAGAAAATTTAACCCTGGCTCACTGTGAGCAATATTACTTGTTTGGGTTTTCCTTGCTCCTCTACTTCAGTTTAATAAAAAAAAATAAATAAAATAAGGCAGTGTGCCCTCTACATGCTGAACTCTATTTGATGCAGTTTGGGAACTATTGACTTCCAGGTGAGAACCTCACAAGTTAGTTGCATATGTAATATACAAATTGGAAATTTTTCAAGGAGCAACAATCACAAATGGGGTGTGTGTGTGTGTGTGTGTGTGTGTGTTGTGTGAGTGTGTGTGTGTGCGTGCGCACCTTCTCCTCCTCCTCCTCCTCCTCCTCCTTCTTCTTCTTGTTCTTGTTCCTCCTCCTCTTCCTCTTCCTCTTCTTCTTCTTCTTCTTCTTCTTCTTCTTCTTCTTCTTCTTCTTCTTCTTCTTCTTCTTCTTCTTCTTCTGCTTTTTGGTCTGGGGAGCTCTTGCTGGCTTTCTACCTTGCCACAAATAGCTCCCCCATCTGTATTTATGTCACATTTATTCCATTATTTTTTCTTTTCCTTCCTTTTCCGCTTCCATAGTATTTCTTTCTCTCCATCTCGTGGTCGTTTCGATGTTCATAAATGATATAAAACACACACACACACTTAAATATAGAGAATTTAGAGTCAGTATCTGACATAGAACATACCACATTTGTGTTTTCACTATGAGTTTAGTTTGCTTCACATAATTTCCAGTTGCAACCACTCTCCTACAAATGTTTGATTTCATTTTTTCTTCCTTCTTTATTGGTTATTTTATTTATTTACATTTCAAATGTTATCCCCCTTCCCAGTTTCCTTTTCACAAACCCCCTATCCCATCCCATCTGCACTTCTTTAATGAAAGAGCTCCACCCTCTCCTGCCTCACCACCTTCCAAAGGACCAAAGGCCTCCCCTCCCACTGATGCCAGTTAAGGTAATCCTCTGCTTCATCTGCGGCTGGAGCCATGGGTCCCTCCATGTGTACTTTTTGGTTGGTGGTTTAGTTCCTGGGAGCTCTGGGGGATTTTGGTTGGATGATAATGTTGTTCTTCCTATGGGATTGCAAACCCCTTTAGCTCCTTCAGTTCTTCCCCTAACTCCTCCATTGGGGTCCCTGTGTTTAGTCCAATGGATGGCTGCAAGCATCCACATCTGTAATGCTCAGGCTTTGGCAGAACCTCTCAGCAAACAGCCATATCTGGATTTTGTCAGCAAATACTTCATGGCATCACCAACACTGTCTGGGTTTGGCATCTGCAGATGGGATGAATTCCTAGGTGGGGCCTTTCTTTCAGTCTCTGCTCCACTTTTTGTGCTTTTATCTACCAGGGGAATCCCAGGCCCCACTCTGCCTACCTGAGGAATGTCATGTAGCCCTTAGGAAATTCCAGGTCTAACTCCTTTTCTCCATAAAAGAAATCCCCTAAGCAAACACCTGAGATTCCTGGAATACCTTCCCATGCTAATGAGACATCTCAGTATTTTAGCCTGTAACAAATGACCTTTGCTCACCCTAGATATTCCTACCTTCCTCCCCAAAACTGTAAAACCTTGATTCACCCTGAATAAAGTTGATCTATCTCCCTGAAGCTTATACAGGAATGTTGTCATGTCAGTACTTACTTCCATACCCTAGTTTGTCCTGCTGCTCCATTTGCCCTGGAAGACTGATATGGGCCAATGGTCCCCAGAACAGAGAGGGTCATATATAGTATCTTACAATAATTCCAATTGAGGAGGCTAACGAAAGAGATGGTGGTTAATTATGGAATTTTACAATAGGAAAAAAAAGACAGTAAAAATAGTTCTTAGGGGCTGGAGAGATGGCTCAGTGGTTCAGAGCACTGACTGTACTTCCAGAGGTCCTGAGTTCAAATCCCAGCAACCACATGGTGGCTCACAACCATCTGTAATGAGATCTAATGCCCTCCTCTGGTCTGTCTGAAGACAGCTACAGTGTATTCATAGATAGTAAATAAATAAGTCTTTATAAAAAAAAATAGTTCTTAGATTAGCAAATGCTCAACAGGCAGAGCTACATCAAAGAATGTGTTTAAATTGTGGCTCCACATGCTGCCTGTTTTTCTCTCTTTAATGAAGATGACAGTAGTACTAGCATTAACTTCAAAGGCTACTGCATGTTTGAACTAATATCTGCAAAGTGTTATTATAACTTGGTTTTATTGACATACATTGTTTTACTGTTCATAATGAGTGAGTAAAACACTAAGTTCTTACTAAACAAGAAACTAAATCAACACTAATGACATGCATAAAACTTCTGTTAATCAATATGACTACTCTAGAGACCTACTATTTTAATGTAACAACTGTCTTTAAAATAAATTCAGAACCACTAAAATAATTTCACATGTGATATAAAAGGATGAAGGTTTTATCAATTAGCAAAGTTATTTTTTCTGTTCTATAGTATGCCAAGGTCAGAATTATAGTACATCTTTACAAATTTCCTTTCTTTTTTATGTTTAATGGTGTGTGTGTGTGTGTGCGTGTGTTCATGTGTAAGCTCATGTGTGTTATTAGAGTACAAATTTCCAGATTGAGTTTCCTATTTCTATCATCTGGGTCTTACAATTTACTTGGGTGGTCATGCTTGTCAGAAAGCACCTTTTATTGGTGAGCCAAGCATTATGGACACACACACACACACACACACACACACACACACCAAAGATTCTTAGACTTTAGAAAAATGAAGACTGAGAAATATATTCTTCCTCATTTATCCTTGAACCATTCTTTATTTGATCTTTATTTTAAGAAGCATTTTGTATTTTAACACATTCATCTCAACATCTGGTACTTAAAATGGTTGTTTTCCTTTTTTTCTAAAATTTGCTCTAAAGATTGTATAGTAGTAGTTAATTGCAGCCTTCCTATGAGCTTGCTTGTGTCTCTGTCATTCTTAGATAATGTCAAAAGTTAAGTCTTCATTGTTCTGTAACCTGTTCAAAACCTCTCAAGTAACGAAACCAATGGGTAGAGATTCTTAAGTTGTTTTCTATTAAAACATTATTTGCATTCATGCTCATTAGTTTCTGCACCATATTGCATATTCTTGAAGCAATTTTTCTCATGATTTTCTCTATTTTATTTTATGGTTTCACATTATGATCTGCATCATTTAAACTGAGCATAAATAAAGCAACTGTTCTGAACAGAGCAGACAAAGGAAGCAGTTGCTTAGCAACAGAAATCACAGAACAGATCCTGAACTCCTACTCAGATGGAAGCTTCCTACCCCCGCTCAGTGATGAAAACATTTTGAGTATCCATCCTCTCTGAGCATGCCCCTCACACTGGTAGAAAAGCCAGATTTAGACTCTAATATTGAGAAGAATTAGAAATTAATAAGTTTCAGCAAGGTCTACATCATATCTTTAAGAGTCATAAATTACTGTATTGGTGATGAACAACTTTCATGCCTGACATGGTTATGCTTTGTTTTTAGAGCTGAGTAACTATGTACCTGAGACTTATTCTGAGTGCACTCAGAGTAGCCATATGGGCTGGGGTGCAGATTAAAATGCATCAGAATCTGTGAATAAATCCAAAGCAAGCACTGGGACATCCTAGAGACCACAGCAGCTTGATTCTCCATACAGGGAATTACGTTGCTATAGTGCTAGGGCAGCATGAAGGTTTGTGAATCAATACAAACCACAACTAATATAGATTTTTAAGTCAAATCATAATTCCTGTGTTAGGGCACAAATATATCTATAAATAATCCAGATAGACTTGCTTTTTGTGTCTTGTGGGTATTATATTGAATTTCCTTCAATGTGTATCATTGAACCACAAATATATCTTAAATAATTTATAATTATTTTGAGATTTAATCTAAGCTTTTTATGTATGAACAAAATTGAGCTTATCATATATTCCTATTGTCATAGGATTTTAAAAAATTCATTTTGCAAGGCTTCCTGCATTTCAAGTATTTACTTAATAGTATTTGGTGATTTCTCATTGACAAGTCAAGCCTTACTATAATTGTAAATCTATGGGATAGTTCATACATATATTCTGATAAGGCAGGATAGGTCAGCTATAATGCCATTCTAAGTGGAGACATTAAATTTAACTCAAGCCGAGTACTACCATGAGTGGAATCTCATAGAAATATATCATCATAGAAGGAGCACAAATCAGTGTAAGAGGAAAATATGAAATGCCATAGTGAAAGAAGAAATGAATTAAACATGTTCACAGAGATGAAAAAAGGGTCAGACGAGATATGAAAGTACTGTTGAAAAAAGCACAATAAATCAGCCTAGGTGCCTGCACTATGGAAGGTGGTGAGGATTGTCTATATAGCTATCCAGCAAAAGTTAATGATTTTATGGCTGAAATATGTTCTGGATCTGAGAGGCATTGTTTTCTAGGCATTGGGATTAAGTTAATTAAATGGTTTACCAACTAATGTCAGTCATTGTCCACGAGGGCAATCTATTTTAGTGAGGGTGACCACATAAATGACTCTAATAAAGTGTGAATAGTACAAGAATAGAGATGTTCACAAGATATATCACAAGGAAAAGGAAGTGAAAGCTAACAAATTAGAAGAGAGCCTTGATAAAACATGCTTGGCTGTCATGTGACCTTATTTCTGTTGCATAGACTTTGAAGCTGATTTTGATAAGAAGCAGTCACTTTTCTTTAGAATTTGCAAGGTAACCAAATCCACAATTAAAGTCTGACACCTCTGCTTACATTTAACATCCCTATTTTTTGGTTTTTTCTAGAGTCAGAGTTCTGCACTGCAAAGAGATATGTTCAGCATCCAAGCAGTGTCTGCCTAATTAATCTCATCTTCTATCAAGGTAAAGTTTAACCAACACTTCATGAAACATTCTTACACATATCATTTGCACATGCTTCAACTCGTCCCCTATTTGACATGAGCTCATATTGGTACCATGACAATTAGGCTGGATGGTTGAATTTATTTCCCTAAAATGTCAATTTTAATTAAGTAATTTCCTGTGTTTTCATCACTTCGTTTTGTGTGTGTGTGTGCGTGCGTTTGTGTTTGATTCTTACTTGGACTATCCCCTCAAAGTTGGGTTGCTCTAGTCAGAAGATTTCAGTTTAGGATGCTGATAATGGACTTGTAGGGACTTTGCTAGAAATTCAATATGCACTTTATTGCAGGTTCTTCTCAATGAAAAATTCCTCAGGGTTCTGTCCATATCAAGTCTCACCTGCTCAAATCCAGATGAGTTTAGGACTAGTCTTCTCTAAACTATTGCTTCTCATCCTCCCAAACATAAATGCAAATATTTTCCCCAAATTTCTTTTCATTTTAATAAATTAGATAATTTCAAGTTTCATACAAAAATAGCACAGACTGTGAGCCGAGATACTCAATTAAGTGTTCTTTAGTTCTGTGATTATTTTTACATTTTCAAACTTACCATGAAATAAAAACATTCATACATAATCCTGGAACTGGCCAAACTGCTAATTGCTTGTTTGAATCTCACTTCTTTAATTTGCTGTGGTGAAATTTAACATGGTCAGCATAGGGACTCCCAGCAGGTAAATGGTTCTGCACACAAACCAGTGAAAGCTCTGTTTGCAGAAGTCAAATCTTTTAGATTTCACAGATACACTCTATGTGCACTTCTATCTCCCCTTTTGCTTATGAAAGTACAATTTTATTTGGATTGAACTCAATGGTGTGTCTCTACTTATAATTGTCTATTATTTTGTGGATGAAATACAAAAATAGAAGAGTCTAGAGATTCTTTGTTCAGGTTGGGAGTTAAAACTAAGATCAATTGTCATCTACACTTTTCAGATGGTTTCTAAACATAGTCTTTCCTGATAGGAAGTAGATGCAAAAAGCACAGAATACTGATGGCTTACAACTGACATATTTATTCCATCATTTGACATGAAGTTTGTTAGGTTTTTCAGAGTTGGAAACATAGTTTTCTCTGATTAATCTAATGTACTTTCTAAGTCAGAAAGATAAGCAAAATAAAATACTGGATATATATTTTGTATTATTTTGATAAATCAAAAATTCAATTTTTTGAGGTTTTGTAAAAACAATTTTAGAGTTATTTCTGTTCAATTGCAACATCTCTGAAACAAAATGAGATAGGTGAAGATACACTAAATGGAACTCACATTTTATTGGTAACCATCATCTTCTAATTGAACGTAAGTTGCCAAGGACAAGCTTTGGCTTGGAGAGAAGCTGCAAAAATAAATGACTCAAAGTCAAATCATGCATCCAAGCTGACAACCTATGTTCTGCTTCATCCATCTTTTCAAGTCTGCTTATCTCTATGTTCTACTTTCTCTCTTGAGATGTCTTCATTTACATTCTTCTTGGTTGCTATTCTAAGAGATCTCTCTATCCATGCCCCTCTTGTTCGTGTGTGTGTGTGTGTGTTGTGTAAAATAGTAATTATAAAAAAGTAATTATTATCTCATCACTTTGAGAGTATGAGGCACAAAGAGATCTGGAAGAAAAAGAGGGAAAGGAATAATTATATTGTGCTTTAAATAAAAGGTTGTAAACTAAAAATAAACAAACACAAACATAAGTATAAATGTTGTACTTAAATTGAGGTCAAAATCAGTATTCAAACTTTAAAAATGTTTTTCTTTAAAAACATAAATTCAAATATGTATGTTTCTGGATTTAATACATTTAATATAGTAAAATACTATGCTGTTATACAGAAATTTGAGTCATATAAGTAAGCAACACAAAGCATTTCAATTTTTTTGTTAGCCACTTTATAAAAATGAGAACAGAAATTGGTGATACAGTCTTAAATAATGCACTTTAACTTGTATATCTATGTTATCATCATTTCAGCATGCTCTGTTCAGGTCTAATGAGTTTTAAAAAAAAATAAGAGCTGTGTTAAAAGTATGGTAATATCTAGCAACTTACATCAATTTTGATAATTAAATATCTCATTTGAAAATATGTGAAGCAGGAATAATGTACATAATTGGTATGTACATTACCAATTATGGTATGTGGTACCAGTGTCTTTGAAACTTTTAAAATATCAGTGACATGAACATATATCTTTTAGTATGATGGAAAGAAATTTAAACCAAATCCATTTTCCATAACAGATTATATTGTTCCATTCTTTGCTTAACATAGAGATAATGTTCACAAGCCTGTTACACAGAATTACATATTTGTTTTATTGTAGCATAATGCTCTTTCTTTCTCATAGAATATCAGATATCAAGAATAGGGAAGCAGCATTAACTGTTAACCTGGTTTTTCCACCAATCTGGTCCTTTAATTGAGAACAAAAGCAGCAGTGGCATCCTCACGAACAGATTAATTTTGAGTTATGTTTTTGTCATTTTAGGACTGTGCTAACATTCAAGACTTACACTTGATACTACTTTTATTTATGTGGCCAACTGACCAGTCAATATCATTACAACTTGGCTGCATAGTGCTGCATATCTGAGAACTCTAGCTAGAGTGGGAAGTGTTAGCAGTCTGAATACAATTTCAAAGGGAATTCTATTGCTTTGCTTTAAAACATGAGTCTATTTAGAATAATAAGAAAGTAGTTGTGGATTAACGTGCTATATGACTGTATCATAAAGAACATAGTTTATTTACCTAAATAGAATGATAGAATGTCAAACAGGAATTTAGCTTTTCTTCAGATAGTTAATAGAAAAAACTATTTTTCCTCTCTCAGCATTCTTTAGTTGCCTGTAGTTTGGGGTATGTGTGCATATGCGTATGCATGTGTGTGTGCAATGTGCATGTGTTCGTAGCAGTGGTTGAGAGCATGTGAGTTTTTCTCTGTTAACGTTGGTAATTTTATTACATAGTACAAGCATGTATTTTCAAGTCCTCCAAGAATTTTAATTTTCCAACACTTCTTTCTGAGGTCTAATACACAAAAATTTAATGACTGAAATGTTGTATCCAAGTATTGTTGTAGTTGTGCTTACTCAGTCTATAATGAATGTTCAAAATAGTAAAACTAGTGAAATGTCCTTGTTTCCAACAGAACCATCCTCCGTATAACTGCCTTTAAAATAATGATTTAGGTTATCCATTTCAAAATTTGCATGCATCATGGCTTGCATGAGTCACATACATTTTTTTCAGAGAATAAGATTAGCAGCATGTACTATTCACAGTGAAGATTAAAGATACCTTGTTTAAGGCAAAAATAACCAAGCCCACATCCTACTTTTCTTCAGTTCATTTTCTCATTAGCACAGATTATTTCTAGAAACAGCTTCTTACCAGGTGATTCTTTGTAAAACACAAAGTTCATTTTTGAGCTTCAAGAGATTCCTCAGTAGTTAAGAGCACTTGACTGCTCTTCCAGATTTGATTCGCACCACACACGTGAAGGCTCACAACAATGTATATAGCTCTAGCCCCAGTAAATATATAATTTTCTTTTGGCCTCCAGGAATTAGAATTAAGGAATTAGTAAGTGATATCTAAAAGTGATTGAGTGAACACACATGGTCAATAGAACACCAGCCTATAATGAAAACATACCTTACATTTTTGTAGAGCTGAAATATTACTTTTGGCAAACAGTAGCAGAACCTCATTGTGCATGGAACACTATATTAAAAACCAAGGATGTCAAGAACAAGAAGACATAGTCTTTATGGTCACATAGTCCAACTTTCTTGGACATAAACATATATGTACAGATAATTTGAATGCTTTTTAAGAACTGTGCATCAGAATCACACCCATTGTGCTTAGGGAGCCAATGAATGGATAGCTTCAGCCTGATTAGGAAAAGGCTATACTTGATATCAGTCATAAAGAAGATATCTTTGTTAGCTAAATGATCAAGATAATGGGAATTATCAGATAGAAGGGTCATCTAGAGGCAGCAGCTCTTTCAGTGAATGTTGGGATTTTAAGAGATAATGGGTTTAGTTAAGGGTCTTTTAAGGCATTTAATAAAGGATAGGAACTGAAAGAACCAGATTTTCATATATTTGTTGCTCATTTACATTTGTAAATTAATGTAATGAACTTTTGTTGTGCTTAATGGATATGTCACTTTCATGCCCCCAATATTCACAATAGATAACATGGTATTAGTATCTGGAGTCTTTGAGAAATTTTTCCTTTGGGAGCTTAGCTTTTATAGACTCTTTAGTGTCCATACAAACATGTTGGGAAGAGATTTTTCATTCTTGCCATGATGTGGCTACTTCAAGAGAAATTTTCCTATAGGAAGCAGTTCTCACCAGTCACCAAATCTAGAGCATATTGATCTTCACGTTTCAAGACTCCCGTCCTGGTAGCAATATACCCCTGATCTCTAAACCAATTGTTTATGTTACTGCATCATGCCACCCTGATAGGACTGATATTAATTCCCTTTTGGAAAGAACACTTTGCTAAGTAGTGTGAAGGTTAGTGATAGACTGTGACTTGGGGATGTAGCCATAGAGGCAGAGGTCTAGGTAAGAGAGGAGATTGGAGTAAACTAAACAAATACACATGACAATATAAAAGGGAACTTATGATAGAGATCAGTATAACTCATGAATAACAGAACAATACTAGAATAGATGTAGAAGTCTAGAAATAACCGGAGATTAAATTTAATTTCTTCATCTGAAGTTTGGGAAATTAGGTAAATATCGGTTTTTGAAATATTCATAAAATGTGTAGGAAAACATGAGAAGCAGTTACTGCAGCTTATAATCTACTTTATATACAAATATTAAGATACGATGAAACTGAGTGTTATACTCAGGAATGCAAAAGGTGTTAGGAATATGGTTATGCTCATAGCCTTTGGCTTTATACTGTATTCTGTATTATTTTGTGCTCTTGTTCAGCTTATATCTAAGTCATCCTTTTTTTCAAGTTTATAGCTGTTTTCACCCCTTAATATGTTCTAGCAATTTTTTCTTAATTATAATTGAAAAAGTTAACTATTGAAAAATAGTTTAATGAAAATATTAGAATATTAGAAGTGGAATGATAGTTTGACAGAACTATTGGAAAGTTAGTAGGACAATAAATGAAGTTGTAATGAGTTTAGTGATCATGTGTGAACTTCCAGAAGCAATAATGACATACAGGTAAAAGTGCTAACAGGATTCTACGGCAAAGTCTAGCTTAGAATTAATTAAAAAAAAAAAAAAACAGACAAAGCAGAAAGCCTTGTCATTGAGCACAGTTGTTTTGAAAACTGTTTTACCTAGTCTTCTCTTCCTTCTGGAAGACATAAAGAACTAGCAAGCTTGCATTACCAATGTGTAACCTTTCTTCAGCTATTATTGTCTTGTAATCATTAAATCTCTATTCAGCTGAGGTCAGAGAATCATGTGATATACTTTGGACCATGAAAGCATAGCACACTTTTCACCTGTGATGCCCTTTAAGAAATAGAGACGAAGTGACTACATATCTGGTTACTACACTAGTCTGTCTATGTTTCTCAGGAGATTTTTTCATCTCAAGATGATTAGTAGTACACAGGCACACATTTTTTTTTTTATGACACTCTAGGGAAAATTAGAAACAAGCCAAGTTTATCTTCGATATTCAATTTGCAATTTTTCAAGAACTCTTTCGAGGCACATTGCCAGATCCCCATGTTATACGTCTTCAGACACCGACTATGGCCATCTTGTCTACTGCTGCCTTCTCTTCAGAAGATACTGAATTATCTCCTTCACACTTGGCTTACATTTCTGGTAAAGTTGAAGGTGTTAATCCTTTGTCTTAACAGCTTTTTTCCCAGTCATAGGAACTAGATGTTCACAAAAGTGGGATTGCAAGGTCCCGGAATACAGTATGAAGAGACAGTTCTTATCATTCTTCTTGAGACTATCATCTCCAAGCTCCTATTAATCAGTAGCAATAAAATACAGTCACCCCTCAACTTTCTGTGTTGGAATCTAGAAAAAAAGCAAAGGATCCAGTTACGGCTTAGATCCTGACTGGTTACTCCACTCAAGTCACCTAGAAGATCCTGGTGACCACAGGCAGTGTTTCTAGTCAACACTTTCCTCTGCATTTTGTTTAGTAGGTTCTTTACTCCCTCATATGACTAAGGGAATAAAATGTTATTTTTTATTAATTCTTTTTTTAATTAATTAACTAAATTTACATCTGCATCACAGATTCTCTTTTCATGCCTCCTTGCAGTTCCTCTCTCTCACCTCACCTTCATCCATTCCTCTTCCCTTTCTCCTCAGAGATGGGGAGGCCTCCCATAGATATTAACCCACTTTAGGTTATCAGTTTACATTGTCATCTCCTATTGAAGCTATGCATGGCATCACAGTTAGGAGAAAGAGATCCAAAGGCAGCCAATAGAGTCAGAGACAGCCCCCACTCCTGCGGTTAGGTTTCCCACATGAAGAAAAAGCTGCATACCTGTTATATACGTACAGAGGACCTAGGTCTGTCTCATGAATGCTCTCTAGTTGGTGGTTCAGTCTCAGTGACCTTCTATGGGCTCAGGATAGTTGATTCTGTAGATTTTCTTGTTGTATACTTGACGCCCTTGGATCCTTCTGTTCTTCTTTCCCTATTTTCACAGGATTCCCCAATTCCACCTATTGTTTAGCTGTAGGGTTCTTCCTCTCTTTCCACCAGTTTCTATGTGAAGCTGTCTACAAGTATAGCAGAATATAATTAATAGTGTTAAAGGTCAGCTGTCTCTCATGGCATGGATCTCAAGTTGATCCAGTCATTGGTTGGCCATTCCCACAATTTCTGTTCTATCTTTATCTCTGTGTGCATCCTTAATATTATCTATCTATGTAATGTATTTTATTACATTACTTGGAATTCTTTCAGCACCCAAATCTTTTTCAATCTTCTTCTATATATCCCAGATGCATTCCATTAATAAGCAAATACTATAAGACTGTAATGTGCTTGAGGTCCCCTACTCTCCTCCTTTCTACTCAGTTTGCTTATCTTGGAGATTTTAAGGCAGCAGTGGGGAAGTAAGGGGAAAGCAGAAAAACCTTCTAATCCTGTATGGGCAATTTCCTGACTAAAGGCTGACTGTTGTCATCAAAAGCAGGTCCCTAACCCTTTCACCCATTAAAACTCCCTCTTGATCTTTCAAAGGCAGCTAATTGCTATCACCCTTGCCCCATCCATTCCAGGCCTCTTTTCTCTCTGTTTCTTTGTTAGGAGGTTCTGTGGAGCTGAAACCCAGCCTTTCATGGGGTTTGTTTAGATTAGTTGGGTTCTCAGAGTCTCCTGTTATTTTGTGTTGTTCCCAATGAAAAGCAAGTTTACCCTCAAAGTTATGCTTTTCCAAAGAAGCTAGTGTGTTGATGTTGCTGCTGTTATTGCTGCTGTTGTTGTTTTGTTTGTTTTGTTTTTATGTTTCAGGTTCTAAGTGAAGTGAGGTGAAGAGGAGTTGGGAATAACCAAGGTTTAGAACATGGTGAGACAGTTACCTCTGATATGCGATCCCCAGAAGAGAGCTGGGGTAGGATAAGAGGGCAGAAAGGATTTCTATTCACCTTTAATATATTTTTACAAAAAAGCAAACAATTTAAAAACCCACCGCTTCTGTACATGTCTAAATATATTTTTAGAGGTGGGTAGGATTGTGATTTCTGATGCAGGGCCTTTTTATAAATAGGTTAGAGTAGCCTCATCCAGATTTCTCTGTTGTTTGTTCCCCTTATTTTTTCTTATGTTGTGTTACTAATGTAATTTATATATTTTTTAGATCTCCCTTTCCTGTAGAGATAAAACATGATTTATCTTGAAAAAAAAAAGACTGTGATGTGCTTTAATGATAATTTCTACAGAATAGCACACAAATAATCTGAGAAATGAACATGAATAAATTTCAAACATATCATTTTGAGGCCACAGAAGGATATTTCTAAATGTCTTATACACTTATTCATAAAATAATAAAAAAAATTGACCCAATGAAAGCTTTCTCCACGTAGGGTTTTGCTACCAAGAATGACTACCAAAGTAGTCATCCATGGTACATACATGGCATAAAGAGAGAACAGACTTTCAAAAGTTGTTCTTTGTAGTGAACTAAACATGACAATAATGACACATATATCCCGTCCACCCACCCCATACACAAAATAAACACGTAAAATTAGTAAAATTGTTTAGATTAATTAATTAGATCCTCGATTCAGAGAAAAGATTTCAAAGATATGTGTTGAAAAGAAAAAATATGGTTATATTTTTATGACTGAGTTAGAACATTGATATGTAGAAAAAAACACTGGAATAACAACTTTGAGGAATGAAATAATCAAAACATATTAACATATAAATCAATGTTTATATGCTCCTGTCGCTATGTAAGAAACTTGTCGATCTTCTTTCATTCAAGTCTTAATTATATGAGGATGTATAATTGGAGGAAAACAGCCATAAATCAGCATGTATCATTTGACAAAAATAATCTAAACAACATTAAACAAGAACAACTTTTATTCCATTTTTAGTTTGTAAAGATTTTTCACTGCAACACCATGTGGAATAAACGGCCTAACAGTACAGAGATACAGTTGTTCTTGGTGGCAATGGGTTATCACTCATAAACAGAGGATTATCACTACTGGGTAATTATTAGTAATTGTGGTGTAAACAAAAACACAGAATAAGTAATTATTAAAGCATATGTATGAACTCTCAGAAAAAAGGACATTTGTTTTATAATCTGAGACATTTTTTCTTTGACATTAAAATATTTGAGAACTAAAGAAATGGGTACATGGGTAAGAGTGATTGTTGGTAAAGAATGAAGACCTAAGTTTAGATACTCTGAGTACATAAAAAGTCATACATTGTGACCTTTATGTCTGTCACCAACACTAGTGGAGTGGAAGTGCGAGAAGAAGACTACCAATTTTGGTGGTTTTGTCTGTTTGTTTGTATGTTTTTGGTTTGGTTTTGTTTTGTTTCTTGCCACTGTAATTGCTCCAGGTTCCTCCACACTATCCACACAGGTTCACATACATGCAAACCCTCATGGTACACTAGTAATAACAAAAGAAAAATGCTAAATGTTTCAAATACACTATGAGAACAAGGCACTTGTATTACAGTTTATCATCATCTTAAAAACATATATGCCATCTGCTCTGACCTGTGTACTGTTGTCATCCTGTTCCTCTCATATTTAGGCAGTATTGTTGATGAGACTTTATGGGTGTAGATTCTTATATCACTAGGAGATACAAACTCACATCAAATCCCTGATCCTTTGGCTCTTACCACATTTCTGTTCTATCGTCTGAAGCTTTTCCTGAGCTTTTAATGTGGAAGTGTTTTGTAGATATATCTATTGAGACTGGGCTCCATAAGTATGCATATTGTTTGGTTGTGATTTATTTATTTATTTATTTATTTATTTATTTATTTATTTATTTGTAATGTCTCCATCTGTTGAAAAAAGAATTTTCTTTGTGAGAGAAAGGGAGAAATGATTTAATTATATTATGATCTTAATATATTCAGGAAATAAGTATCTCAATAAAACAGTCTTTAAATAGTTTTAAGCAATGTGATGTTTTCCTCTATATTGAAAAACTAGCTTTTTCACCAGTTTTCAAAGATTTGACTCCTGGGGATTTGGCATAGCCTACTCTTACTCTAGCAACATTAACTGAACATTTTTAGACTTAGAAAGGTTGGCTTTCAAGGGGATCCTGGAACAGGGTCCTGCTTTGTGTTTGAGAGCTAGCAGGGGACATAACAAAACTGCTTTGTTACACGGTCTAACCTTTCAGAAAATATAGTTTCCTGAGTACTAATGCAGAAATTGGTGACACAGTCAAAAGACGTTGGGAAAAAATAAGTGGAAATTTATTTATTATTTATGTAAGAATTAGCAGGTTAATACTTAGCAACAAGAGACAGTACAACTTCTAGACAGAGAACAGTTTTTCATTTGAAAGGCAAGGAGGCCATGCACTCCAAAATTCGAAGACTTGTAAGAATGAAAGGCTTGTAACCACAGCAGACATAGAGACATAGCCACTGACACACACTGAGACAGTAAGTAAAGTATCAGAGAACCAACACAACTGAAAAGTGTCTTCATTCTTATTTCCATTCTTTCTCTGTCTCCTCTCATGCTCATTTGTCTTTAGATCCCTTTATCTCTTTGTTTCTCTTTGTCTGTCCCTCTGTTCTGTCTCTCCATCCTTCCCTCCACCACATCTCTCTCATTCTCTAAGGTTAAGTTAGACTGGAACTCTCAAAGAAAGATGACTTTCACACTTTTTGGAAGATAGAGTGTATTCGTAAAGTATATGAGTCACAGTTTTCATTTTACATAGTTTTTCAGTTACTGTACATCTCATGTGGAATTTGACACAAAATTGACTACAGTGCACAAATTTATTGCTTTGATTTACAGACCTCTCTGACAGTGCCTGTATTAACAATTAATGAATAGAAGAGGTCATGAATTTTAAAAATGGTGAGAATGGGAATGGTAGAGGGTTAGGGTGAAAGGAAAAAGAAAGGGAGAAGTGTTGCAATTGTATTGCAATCTCAAAAATAAAATAAAATTAAGCTAAACCATGGTACGCACTTGGGCATTACAAAATCAGAAGAGAGTTATGGGGTTAAAACAAAACTTAAATTTATATGTCAACCTTAGAGTCTGGTATTTTATCTTTAAAATAAGAAAAGCAATCCAATTCCTTAAAGAAAATGTAGAATGCAGATATAAACAACCTCTCTAAGAAAATTATTCATTTTCTTCATGATTAGAATCAAGTCATACAGAAAAGCTTGAATAGCCTTAACAAATCAAAAGCCTGAACTGAAATATGATCATTGTATCTGTCTTCTAAACCCAGAGTTCCTTTTTAATACCAGCAAAGCTGCATGTAAAAATAAGGACTCAACTGAAGGAAAGTAATTTGGAATTCCCCAGAGTAGCACATAAAACATTTATAAGTGTCTTCAAGAACTCAGTTCAATAGCTCAGATGTAACAGTTTTTCAAAGTCCACAGTAGATACAATGATCTTTATCTTTAAAAAGCAAACTTCACTGTAAATCGAATGCAGATAAAAGTGGTTTTTCATATCAAATCAAGTTTTAAGATGTGGTGAGATATCTATCAACTTAAGACCATACTGTAATCCAACATTATGCACTCAAATTTTTATCCTCTCAAAATAGTATTTGAAAATTTGTTTTCAGAATGGACATTGCAATAGTAAGTACATTTATGGAGGAACTGGTTTATGACATGCCACATGCAATCAGTCAATAGGAAAAGTTATCTTATAGTTGTCTGAGTATGTAGACGGAAACAAAAATAACAGAAGAAAGTGACAATTTCTTCTTTTTAAATAGTGTTAGTAAATGTATACTTGGGGCTGGAACAATAGCTTAGTCATTAATGAGTAGGCTTACAACCAAAAAATAAATGTATACTTAATGAAACCTGTACTGTTAGTATATCAATCAGAGACTGCTGTTGAATTGCTGTTCTATGCCCATATTAGTTTGTTGTTTATTATATAAGCATTTTCTGTATAATGTCCCAAATATTTACTTGATATGTGTCCTTACTCAACATATATTGAGGTACACAATCATACTGCTTATGTTAGCCACATAAAGGGACTTCATTTACTCAGTACTAAGTTCAGATGACACTGTGAATTGTGAAGATATTTTCTGGTTTTCAGTAATCATTTATGAGATGGCACTACTCATTGTACACAGTGACAAGTATACCCATATAGCATGAGTTAACAGGACACAGCTGACATATTTTACAATGACATTCTCTCAAGAGTAGTTATTTCCATTTATCAAAGAGAAGTTCATAAAATTACTTGACTATAAAACTCAATGACTTCTTAAAAACTTTAAACAAGAGAGATAATAACAGAAATATTTCAGGTTTTGAGCAACACAGATAAAATTCATATAATTTACCATCATATCCAACATTCTTCAGTATTGAAACAATAAAAATTGGCAAGCTATATGTTGTTCAGAAAATAATCATCAGATCATCACTGATGTGATTAGAAGTACAAAATGTTAACTTCATGGTTTTCTTTTTACTCTTTTGAGTTAGCAGAGTAGGGCATAGTGAAAGGATACCCAGATGAAACACTGATGAGTCAGAGAATTGAACTAATGGAAACATCATTCATAAGAAAGAGTTCACTACATAGTTTGCCTAAGAATGAATTATAGAGAACTCTAGAACTTGCAGTCTGTAACTGAGTACTAATGACTGAATGCATGTGAGAAAGGTACCAAAGACATTGGAATATACTTTGCCAAAAACTTTTAAGGAACAATACTGACAAAATGTGACTGTCCACCATGTTAAGAGTATCCTGTTATTATTCAAATTCCGATTTCTGTGACCCTACATCTTGTTGTAATCTGGATAAAGCATTTTAATGCTAATTCAAAAAAGTTCTTGTGTAAATGTTATATATACATTGCTCCCCAGTTATCTTTGATTGGTGAATAAAAACGTGACCACTCAATGACAGGGAAGAGGAGATAATATAGGGCTCGACTAGTGTTCCCAGCCAGGAAGGGGTAGAGAGAGAAGAAAAAGACAATTTACCAGGAAAGGAGGGATCAAGAAGCCACCATGAGAGCATATATGGAACAAAGAGACCCAGATAAAAACTAAAATGATACATGGCGACAAGTATCATTGGTATTTTGTCTGGAAAGCATTTAGATTAGCTTAGAAGATTAGAATACAATAATATCTGCTCAGTGCCTTAAAGCTTGCTACATAAATTTAACAGTCTTTGTCTCAACTATTTGGGAGCTAGGTGGATTAGAGAAAAAAAATGCTACTTTTAAATTTGCACTAACAGCAATTACGGAACTTGATGCCTGGGTTGAAGAGGAACTTGCTTTTATCTGCATAAGAAAATTTCAAAATTCCAAAAATAAAAGGTAAAACTTTCATGACTTGCTGGTCTCAGAGTTGTTGATGATTTCTAAAACGGACAATGATCTGCATATGCTAATGATGATAAATCTCCAGAAAAGGGGATAACTTTTTAAATGTAAATAAATAAAATATCCAAAAAAGAATTAAACAAATTCCAACAAAACTAATTATGTTAAATAAAAAATCTAGAATTTTAATAGAACCAATAATGTATTTAAAAGTAAAAAAAAGTAGAACTAGCAATTTTAAAAGCCAATTAAATTATTAAATGATGTACTGTCCATTGTGGCACAGTACAGGCCTGAAGGAAGGATAATCTTTGGGCCAGGCCTCAGGAAATAGGTGGAGATTAAGAACAATTACATTTGAGTTAAGACAATGCAGTGTGGGCTCAGCAGAAGCTTATTATGATCATCCTGACCAGCCCCTAAAAAGGTGTTTTCCGGAATTTGATTATTGCCTTGCTTGTTCTTTGGAGAGGAAGGGTCAGCCTCAAACTGAAAGACATTCACAACAGACAGTTTATGGGCCAGGAGTTATAGATAATGATTATGCTGGAGAAATTAAAATTATGTCTGCTTCCCTCCATGGCATTATAGTTGTGCCTGCTAATAAAAGAGTTGCCCAAAGAGTAAGAGAGGACAAGATTGGCCTTCAACTTGGCCTTTATCTGATATTCTCACTCAGCTACAAACGATTGGTTATTCAATTAATCCAAAACAAATTTCAAACTTAAGATTTATGAAACTGGTGGGGCACTACAGCCTGGCTTACCTACTCCAGCTGCCAATCCAGTAAATGCATACAGAATTAAAATAGATTTAGAAGATTGTTTTTATACCATTCCTTTACATCCTGGTGAAGGTGGGAGGTTTACAATCAGTGAGTTTGCTTATAATTTTTGAGAGCCCATGAAGCAATATCATTAGAAAGATTTGCCTCAAGGAATGGCTAATAGCCTTACATTATATAAAAAACATTGTTGTTGCTTTAATACAAGAAGTTAAGAGTTTGAATCTTTCAGTGTATATTATTCACTGTATGATATTTAAGAGTTCATTCTGAAGTGACTGGACTCCAGGGCAATGCCACAGCAGATTTGTATACCAGTCAGATTATAGGCCTTACAAAACAATTGGCCATACAGTCTTATTCTTTATATCATCAAAATAGTAATAGCTTGAAATAATAATTTGGTATTTCTAGAGAGTGTTCAAGTCAAATTGCAAAAACTTGTTCTCAGTGTCCTCAATTTCTTCATAATGGTGTTAATCCTTGAGAATTTATATGTAATCAATTATGGCAAATGGATGTTACTCATTTTTTTATTTTGGAGAATTAACATATGTACATATGACTTGACACCTTTTCAGGCTTTCTAGTTGCAACTTCTTTAACAGGAGAATCAACTAAAATGTAATTAGTTATTGCCTACATTATTTTTAATGCTTGTTGTTTCATCTCAGATTATAGATAATGAAACTGCCTATTGCAGTCAGACATTTGAGATGTTGTGTTGACAATTTAATATTACTCATATTACTGAAATTCCTTATTATTCTCAAGGACAAGGAATTGTGAAACAGATATTGTGGAAGTTTAAAATAATATCTTCACAACTCTGAGTGTGGGAGAAGGAGCTACTGGCATTTCTTCCCTGGTTTTACAAGGAAATCGAAAACAACTGGCATTGAAAAACTAAAGATGTAGAATTATACTCTCCAAGGTCACAAAAGCACACCTTGCTTTTATCTTATTTGTCTTAAATTTTTTTGCAAACAGATGCTAAAGGTCAATCTGCAGCAGATCATCACTGGCATCCAGTCACTTGCAGTTCATTTGCCAGGGTCAAATGGAGAGGCCCCTTAACTAATACATGGAATGGTCCTGGCCCTGTTTTAATTTGAGGTCATGATTCATTTTTGTTTTGTTTTGTTTTGTTTTGTTTGTTTGTTTGTTTTTTCAAAAAAAGAAAATGGAGCCCAATGGCTACCTGAAAGATTTACTTGTCAAGTGAACACAGATCTTGAGCCTAATGGTTATGATTCTATTGATGAAGATGGCTCAAAATACCTATCAGCCAGCTGAGTTAATCTCCATTCTTGCTAGTAAGTGTTTTTTATCATTACTTAAAGCCGCCCACTATATACGTGGTGGCCAGACTTTGTGTCTTATCCCTGTCAATTAGCAGCTAGATTACTTACCTGGGACATTCCCACTTACAACTTTATTTTCTACACTGCTTGGATAATCCTGTTGCTTTTAACCTTTGAACCTTGTATCTCAAACAGATTGGTTGCCTTCATACAGGATCACCTTCAGCAAGCTCAGCTATTCATCATGGCAGTTATCCATCGATATGACAAATTGCATTTAGTGCATGTTCACAGGTCCTTTGGTCTGAATGTGGCTTTGGTCTGTATGGGAAAGAGTGTGCCATAGATGGCCGGTAGCCAAAGACTGTGTTCTTGAGCTCCTATAGACCTGAGAGAGAGGCATACATCAATAATGCTATGTATGTTCTCCATGACAGGAAATAAGGAACAACATAGACACCAACCTAAGGCAGGCATGGTCGCCTGGCCACTCTTTTACCCTAGATCTTGTGCCCTGTCCAGCTGCTGGCATTGCTCATCTTTAAAAAACTAATAAGGGGGAATTTTGCCCTACTCCTAGCCTTGAGCAGGCCTGAATGACCTTGTTTACAACAATAGACAAAATATAGGACCTAGGTGGAGTTACCCACATTGGCTGCACCACAACCTGCTACAGGAACTTAGAAGAATAGACTGCCCACTGAGCTTGCCTTAAGACATCTCCAGCTGTGACAAAAGATGGGTCCCCCCACCCATCTGTGGGTTTGGTGGGGCTTTCTCTTTAAATTAGAAGAGCTGAATATTAAACTTCAAGCCTTGATCAAAAAACTATGTCTTGGCTTTATGCTTTTCTTGCCTCTCCATCCTCCCTTTTTTTTTCATTTCCAGTCCCCTTCTCAGGTGATCTCAGTTGGTCTGTGACCACAGGTGGCTACAGACCACAATTACATGTCATTTTCTTTTTCTGTTTTAGGCCTTTTTCATATTATGCGCTTCATATTATGTGTTGTTGGCAGAGAAAATTCTAGAGAAATATCAGCTGAAATATTAATAGCTTAAAATAACCATGGTGCTACTGTATAAATCACATTTGTTCAGCATAACAATGTTTTGATGTCTCAGATCATTTACTACTGCATATTTTGTAAAGCTGCTGAGTTACACTTCTCTAAAAGTAACATTTGTTCACCTGATATAACTGTCATCTCGGAGGCTTATTGCTGAAAGGCTCCCCCTTTCTAGCTATTTCTGAACTCTGGCTGGTTCAACTCAGCTGTTCTGACCAAAATTCCTCTCTAAGTTTAATGATTCAAACCAGCTTCTCTCAGCTTCCCTGTTAATTGTTCTGCTTGACCTCAAAAGAACCCTAGCAATGTGATCTAATCTCCTGGCTCCTTATTCTCTGGCTCCTTCAGTCTTCATCTGAAACCTGTCTCCAAAATAATGTCCCAGTAAAGGTAAAACAACTTTCTCCTCCTCATCTTCTTCATCCTCCTTAATGTCTTCTCTCTCTCTCTCTCTCTCTCTCTCTCTCTCTCTCTCTCTCTCTTTCTCTCTCTCTCTCTCTTTCTCCTATGTGAGAATTGGACATAGCCTATCTCTAGATCATTCTATTAATTATTTCTCTGATTTGAGACTTTGTTGCCTACTCAGTTAGAGGTCCCTTTGAAACATGGATGTTTCATTCTCCAAATTAACCTTAACTTCCTTTGTGGGATTAAAAATGTGTACTAAACACTTGTCTGTCTCCAGTTGGAGGGGATTAAAGGTGTGTGGCATGTCTTCATTTCAGCCAGATCACACAAACCTAGAAGATCTCTGGATGTGATCCTTTGCCAGAGCAAAGCATGTTGCTCGATTAAAATTACTCTATGGGTTTTTTTGATTTTTTTTTCTTAACAAAATTATCATGCTTAAAGATGGTACAACCACTCTGGAAATCAGTCTGGTGGTTCTTCATAAAATTGGACATAGTACTAACTAAGGATCCAGCTATACCACTTCTGGGCATATGCCTAAAAGATGCTCCAACGTATAACAAAGATATATGCTTCATTCTATTTGTAACAGCCTCATTTATAATAGTGAGAATATGGAAACAACCTAGATATCCCTCAAGAAAAGAATGGGACCCACACTCCTATGGTCACTTGATCTTTGACAAAGGAGCTAAAACTGTCCAGTGGAAAAAGGACAGCATTTTCAACAAATGGTGCTGGTTCAACTGGAAGACAACATGTAGAAGAATGAAAATTGATCCATTCTTATCTCCTTGTACAAAGCTCAAGTCTATGTGGATAAAGGACCTCCACATAAAACCAGATACACTGAAACTAATAGAAGAGAAGGTGGGGGAAAAGCCTCGAATACTTGGGCACAGGGGAAAAGTTCCTGAACAGAACTCCAATGGCATATGCTCTAAGATCGAGAATTGACAAATGGGACTTCATAAAATTGCAAAGTTTCTGTAAGGCAAAGGACACTGTCAATAGGACAAAACGACAACCAACAAATTGGGAAAAGATCTTTACCAATCCTTCATCTGATAGAGGGCTAATATCCAATATATACAAAGAACTCAAGAAATCAGACTCCAGACAACCAAATTACCCTATTAAAAAATGGGGTATAGAGCTTAACAAAGAATTTTCAACGGAAGAAACTCGAATGGCCGAGAAGCATCTAAAGAAATGTTCAGCATCCTTAGTCGTCAGGGAAATGCAAATCAAAACAACCCTGAGATTCCATCTCACACCAGTCAGAATGGCTAAGATTAAAAACTCAGGTGATGGCTTTGCCCCCGTTTCTCTCGATAGAGAGCTTGGCCTCTTGATCACCACAACAAAAATTGGCTTTTTCCTAAACCAAGGCCGCCCTTGATATGGCCGCTAACATTGGGGAGCCTTCCTTTATGACAATATTACACCCCAAACTGACAAATGGTTGGTAAATTGAACATTTACAAGGGACTAGGATGGCAGTGAGTTAGCCCAATGACGGGATTATTGTAGGTCCACTTCCCAGGGGCCCACCCAATGCAACCGAAAAGGAGTGCGTGGTGCTGGGAGTGGGTGCAGCCTACATGGCCTAAGACAGGGCCCTCACCCTCCTTTCACCCACATCGGAGTCCCTTGACGTTGCCCATCGTCGACAGCCTAAAACCTTCGACCATCGATGTGACTCGTCTCACATCAGTGTTTTGGGGTTGTGAACTTGTCTAAGACCCCCCATAATTAGACATCCAAATTCAAAATTCACATAGTTGGGATTGATCATAAGATGCCTTCTCTAACTAAACAGAGAAGGGGGAGATGCCAGAAGCCAGGACCCTCGCCCTTACCCTCACCCCCTACCTTTCCCCACCTGCACAATGTCCTCTGAAGCTTGGCAACTGCAAGATCCTGCTTAGCAACTGCAGATAGACTCAAAGCAGTGTACCATATCATCTTAAGAATAGCAGGGAGACCATAACTCAAGCAGTGTACCATATCTTCTGAAGAACAGCAGGTAGATCATAATTCAAGGCAGTGTACCGTATAGACCATGACATGTTTCAAGGCACAGGCCAAGAAGATTTTGTACTTTTCCACCATCTGGCCCCTCTTACCCCCTCCCCTTGTGAAACATGCTATAAAAAAGCATTTCATGTTCAAAAATAAATAAATTATTTATAAAAAAAAAAAATAAAATAAAAACTCAGGTGATAGTAGATGCTGGCGAGGGTGTGGAGAAAGAGGAACACTCCTCCATTGTTGGTGGGACTGCAAGATGGTGCAACCACTTTGGAAATCAGTCTGGCGGTTCCTCAGAAAATTGGACATAGCATTACCCGAGGATCCAGCTATACCACTCCTAGGCATATACCCAGAAGATGCTCGAACATATAACAAGGACATATGCTCAACTATGTTCATTGCAGCCTTATTTATAATAGCCAGGAGCTGGAAAGAACCCAGATGTCCTTCAACTGAGGAATGGATTCAAAAAATGTGGTATATTTACACAATGGAGTATTACTCAGCTATTAAAAACAATGAATTCGAGAGGTTCCTAGGTAAATGGATGGAACTAGAAAATATCATCCTGAGTGAGGTAAGCCAATCACAAAAGAAGACACATGGTATTCACTCACTGATTATTGGATATTAGCCTAGAACCTTGAAATGCCCAAGATGCAACTCACAGGCCACATGAAGCCCATAAAGAAGGAAGACCAAGTGAGGGTGATTCGGTCCTTCTTAGAAGGAGCAACAAAATACTCAAGGGAGCAAATATGGAGACAAAGTGAGGGACAGAAACTGAAGGAGGGGCCGTCTCAAGACCACCCCACCTGAGTATCTATCCCATGTGCAATCACCAAAGGTAGATGCTGATGTGGAAGACAGGAAGTGCATGCTGATAAGAGCCTGATATGGATATCTCCTCAGAGGCCTTCAAGAGTCAGACATATTCAGAGGCAGATGCTCACAACTAGCCATTGAACTGATCATGGGGTTCTCAATGGAGGAGTTAGAGTGAAGACTGAAGGAGCTGAAAGGGTTTGTGGCACCATGAGGAGAGCAACAATACCAACCAACCACAGCTCCCAGGGTCTAAACCACCAGCCTGGGAGCACTTAGGGGGGGATCCAGGGCTTCAGCTGAATATGTAAAAGTGGAGGGCCCTGCTGGGCATAGGTGGAAGAAGAGAACCTTGACCTCATGAAGGCTGGATGCCCCAGGGGGTGGGAATTTTGAGGGTGGGGAGGTGGGAGTGGGGGGGGTGTAGATAGAGGTTACATCCACAGAGAAGAAGGAGGAGGGGCGAGGGGATTGGAGGTTCCGAGGGGGTGGTGGGGGATGGGGTAAGGGGACAACATAGGAAATGTAAATAAATCATCCAATAAAAAAAAAAAAAAAAAAAAAAAAAAAAAAAAAAAAAAAAAAAAAAAGAAAAGAATGGGAACAGAAAATGTGGTACATTTACACAGCAGAGTACTACACAGCTACTAAAAACAATTAATTCATGAAATTCTTAAGCAAATGGATGAAACTAGAAAATAGTATCCTGAGTGAGGTAACCCAGTCACAAAAGAATACACATGGTATGTACTCACTGATCACTGGGTATTAGGAAACATGCTTGGAATACCCATAATACAGCCTATAGATCATATAAAGCTCAAGGAGAAGAAAGACCAATGTGTGGATGTTTCAGTCTTTCTTAGAAGGGGTAACAAAATAACCATGGGAGGGATGGAGAGATCTCAAAATTTTAACCCAGAATTGCTCCTGTCTAGAGGAAATACAGGGACAAAGAGTAGAACAGAGACTGAAGGAAAGGCCATCCAAAGACTGTCCCACCTGGAGATTCATTCCAAATGCAGCCACTAAACCCAGTCACTACTGCCAATACCAAGAAGTGTTTGCTGATAGGAGCCTGACATAGCTGTTTACTGAGAGGCTTTGTCAGAGCCTGACCAATACAGACATGGATGCTTGCAGCCAACCATCAGACTTTGCACAGGGACCCCAATGGAGGTGTTAGGGGAAGTACTGAAGTAGCTGAAGGGTTTTGCAACCCTATAGGAAGAACCAAATATTAACCAAAAAGACACCCCAGAGCTCCCAGAGACTAAATCTCCTACCAACCAAAGAATACACATGGAGGGACTCATGGCTCCAGCTGCGTATTTAGCAGAGGATGGCCTTATCTGGCATCAAGAGGAGGACCTTGGTCCCGTGAAGGCTTAATGCCCCAGTGTAGATTAATGCTAGGGCTAGGGCTAGGGCAGTGAGGAGGGAGTTGGTGGGTGGGTAGAGGAGCACTCTCTTAGAAACAGGGTGAGGAGTGAGGTAGGGAGTTTGCAGAGGGAAACCAGGAATGGGGGTGACAGGTGAAATGTCCATAAAATAACCAATAACAATTTTTTAAAAACTGTCATGCTGCCTGACCTCATGCAAATTAGAGTGTCAAAAATCTAACAAATAAAGTACTTTTAGTTAGTACTATGTGAGGAAAGAAATCTTTCAAAGTGTGTGAGTCATGGGATTTCTGGCCGGTCAGTGATCATGAAATGAATAAGAACCGAGGAACACAGGATCAGCTGTCTGTGAGATAGAGAAGTCCATCAGAAATTATTTTTTGCCTGCTCTAAAGTCATAAAATTATTAAGATAACATAACTCAAAATTAGATTTCTGAAAATGAGAATCAACATCCACGTAACTCTTTCAAAACATTTCCATGTACTTAATTTTATTTAATAGTCATTCTTTGAGATGGAAAATTAGGAGAATGATTTATTGACATAATCATTTTGAGTTACAATATTTTATTAATTTTGAATCAGTGACATGCTAAGGTAGATAAAAGACATCTTTAATAGCATATGAATTCTTTATAGTAAACTTGTCTCAAAGTTACTTCCCACTTGTATATCAACCACATTTAGGATACTAACATATATTGCAATGGAAATTTATACACAAAACATGAGTTTTATAATACCTGGTTGTATGCATTTTGTACATAGTTCTATAGTGGAGTGACTATAATGAATGTTTATTACGTATAAGCAAATATATATAAATATATTGATGTTGCTTCAGTTTAAGTATAACTATCACCAGGAGTATCTTTTCATTTACAAAACCTGAATCAAATCTCTACCTATTTAAAATAACTATTCTGTAAATACAACTGAAAATCTGCTGATTAAATTCTCATTTTGTTGCAGAAGCTATGGTTTAAAGAATCCTCAAAAATAGAATATCTCAACTTCCATTTTGAACCTGCACCTGGGGCACTGGCTCTGCACCCATTGCTACAGCACTCAGAGGAACCCAAACTCCCAGGTGCTCTGACACACCCAGTACCACAGGGACACAGGAATCTCAGCCCAGCCAGAGGCACAGGTTCCTTCTGGTTTGAACTTAGACCTAGAGCAGACCTGGGGTGCTGGCTCTGCACCCATTCCTACAACAAACACCCAGAGAGAGTCCGACTCCCAGGTGCTCTGAAACTCCCAGGATCACAGGGTCACAGGTGCTCTGACACATCCAGGATCACAGGATCACAGAATAAGCTCAACTCCCTGAAGAACAGACAAACCCAGGATCACTGGATCTCTGACACACTCAAGATCTTAATTGAGGCCACAAAAATATTTCCAACACAGAGCATAACTGGGACCCCCACAGGAACCAGGGAAACACAAACCCCTGCCTAGCCAGAGGCATGGGTTCCTTCGAGTTTCCACCTGTGCCAGGAGCAGATGCAGGACTCTGGCTTTGCACCCACTCTTGCAACACTCAGAGAAAGCTTGACTCCCATGAGCTCTGACACAACAGGATATTACGGACTTCATCACACCAAGATTTCAGAATCTAAGAGGCAGCTTGATTCCCAGGAACTCTGACACATCCAGGATCTCAAGATTCCAGGATCCCAAAATCACAGGATCACAAAGACTGCTGGACTCTGAGGAGTTCTAACACAACCAGGATCACAGGAGGAACAAGCTTCAGTCGGAGACAGCAAGGGCAGGTAGCACTAGAGATAACCAGATGGTGAAAGGCAAGTACAAAAATATAAGCAACAAGAACCAAACTACTTGGCATCATCAGGATCTAGTTTGCCCACTATAGCAAGTCCTGGATACCCCCACAACACTGAAAGAGCAAGATTTGGATTTAAAATCACATCTCATGATGATGATAGAGGACTTTAAGAAGGACATTAAAGAAATACAGGAGACCACAGGTAAAGAAGTGGAAGGCCTTAAAGAGGAAACCCAAAAATTTCTTAAAGAATTACAGGGAAACACAATAAAACAGGAGAAGGAATTGAATAATAGTATCAGGATCTAAAAATGGAAGTAGAAACAATAAAGAAATCACAATGAGAGATAACCCTAGGAGATAGAAAACCTAGGAAAGAGATCAGGAATCATAGATGCAAGCATTACAAACAGAATACAAGAGATAGAAGAGAGAATCTCAGAGGCAGAAGATATCAGAAAAAACATAGACACACAGTCAAAGAAAATGCAAAATGTAAAAAGCTCTTAACCCAAAACATCAAGGACACAATGAGAAGACCAAACCAAAGGATAATAGATATAGAAGAGAGCAAAGATTCCCAACATAAAGGGTCAGAAAATATCTTCAACAAAATTATAGAAGAAAATGTCCCTAACCTAAAGAATGATATGCCCATAAACAAAAAAGAGGCCTACAGAACTAAAAATAGAATAGACCAGAAAAGAAATTTCTCCCATCACATAATAGTGAAAACATCAACGGCACAAAATAAGAAAGAATATTAATAGCAGTAAGGGAAAAAGGTCAAGTAACTTATAAAGGCAGACATATCAGAATTACACCAGTCTTCTGACCAGAGAATATGAAAGCTGGAAGATCCTGGGAAAATATCATACAGACCATAAGAGAACACAAATGCCAGCCCAGGCTACTATACCCAGTGAAATTCTCAATTAACATCAATGGAGAAACCAAGATATTCCATGACAAAACAAAATTTACACAATATCTTTCCGCAAATTCAGGCCTAGAAAGGACAATAAATGGAAAACTCCAACACAAGGAGGGAAACTACCCCCTAAAAAGGAAGAAAGTAATCTTTTTTCAACAAACCAAAAGAAGATAGCTACACAAACATATTTCCACCTCTAACAACAAAAATAACAGGAAGCAACAATTACTTTTCCTTAATATCTCTTAATATCAGTGAATTCAATTCCCCAATAAAAAGACATAGATTAACAAACTAGATACATAAACAGGACCTAGCATTTTTCCACATATAGGAAACACACCTCAATGAAAAAGACTGACACTACCTCAGAGAAAAAGGCTGGAAAAAATTTTTTCAAGCAAATGGTCCCAAGAAACAAGCTGGAGTAGCTATTCTAATATCAAAGCAAATCGACTTTCAACCAAAAGTTATCAAAAAAGATAAGGAAGAACACTTCATACTCATCAAAGAAAAAAAATCTATTAAGACGACCTCTCAATTCTGAATATCTATGCTCCAAAATACCTTGGCATGACTCTAACCAAGCAAGTGAAAGATCTGTGTGACAGGAACTTCAAGTTTCTGAGGAAAGAAATCAAAGAAGATCTCAGCAGACGGAAATATCTCTCATGCTCATGGATTGGCAGGATTAATATAGTAAAAATGGCCATCTTACCAAAAGCAATCTACAGATTCAATGTAATCTCCATCAAAATTCCAACTCAATTCTTCATAGAGATAGAAAGAGCAATTTGCAAATTCATTTAGAATAACAAAAAACTCATGATAGTGAAAACTATTCTCAACAATAAAAGAACTTCTGGGGTAATTACCATTTCTGACCTTGAGCTGTATCACAGATCAATAGTGATAAAAACTGCATGATATCGTTAGAGGCACATGCAGGTAGATCAATGGAACATAATTGAAGACCCAGAAGTCAACCTTCACACCTTTGGTTACTTGATCTTTGACAAAGGAGCTAAAATCATTCATTGGATAAAAAGACAGCATTTTCAACAAATGGTACTGGTTCAAATAGAGGGCAGCATGTAGAAGAATGCAAGTTGATCTATTCTTATCTGCCTGTATAAAGCTCAAGTCCAAGTGGACCAAGGATCTCCACATAAAACCACATACACTGAAACTAATAGGAGAAATTGGAGAAAAGCCTCAAACACATGGGTATGGGGGAAATTTTCCTGAACAGAACACACATGGCTTATCCTCTAAGATGAACAATGGACAAATGTGACCAAATAAAATTACAAAGCTTCTGTAAGGCAAAGGATACTGTCAATAGGACAAAACGGCAACCAACAAATTGGAAAACTATTGTTGCCAATCCTACATCCAATAGTGGGCTAATATCCAATATATACAAAGAACTCAAGAAATTAGACTCCAGAGAATCAAATGACCCTATTAAAAATGGGGTACAGAGCTAAACAAAGAATTCTCAACTGAGGACTATCAAATGACCAGAAAGCATCTAAAGAAATGTTCAATATTCTTAGTTATCAGAGAAATGCAAATCAAAACAACCCTGAGATTCTACCTCACACCAGTCAGAATGGCTAAGATCAAAAATTAAGGTGATAGCAGATGCTAGGGAGGAGAGGAACACTTCTTCATTTTTAGTCGGATTGCAAGCTGGTACAAGCACTCTGGAAATCAGTCTGGTGGTTCCTCATAAAATTGGACATAGTAGTACCTGAGGACCCAGCTATATCACTCCTGGGCATATACCCAAAAATGCTCCAACATGTAATAAGGACACATGCTCCACTAAGTTCATAGCAGCCTTATTTATATTAGCCAGAAGCCAGAGACAACCCAGATGTCCTTCAGCAGAGGAATGGATACAGAAAATGTGGCACATTTACACAATGATGTACTACTCAGTTATTAAAAACAATGAATTCATAAAATTCTTAGGCAAGTTAATGGAACTAGAAAATATCATCCTGAGTGAGGTAACCCTGTCACAAAAAGAACACACACAGTATATACTCACTGATAAGTGGATATTAGCCCCAAAGCTAAGAATAACCAAGATACAATTCACAGACCACATGAAGCTCAAGAAGAAGAAAGACGAAAGTGTGGATGCTTCAGTCCTTTTTAGAAGGGGGAAGAAAATAGTAACGAGAGGAAATACAGAGACAAAGTGTGGAGCAGAGACTGAAGGAAAGGCCATCCAGGGACTGTCCCACTTGGGGATTCATCCCATATAGAGACACAAAACCCAGACACTGTAGATGCCAAGAAGTACATAATATAGCTGTCTCCTGAGAGGCCTTGCCAAAGCATGACAATTACAGATGAGGATGCTTGCAGTCAACCATTGGCCTGAGCATGGGGTCTCCAATGGAGGAGCTAGAGAAAGGACTGAAGAAGCTGAAGGGGTTAGTAACCTCATAGGAAGAACAAGAACATCAACCAAACAGATCCCCAAGAGCTCCTAAGTACTAAACCACCAACCAAAGAGTACAGATGGAAAGACTCATGTCTCCAGCTGCATATGTAGCACAGGATGGTCTTGTCTCTCATTAGTGAGAAGGAGATGCTGTTGGACCTTTGAAAGCTAGTTGCCACAGTGTAGGGGAATGCCAGGATAGGGAGCAGAGAATGCATAACAGGTATTAGTTGGGGCAGCACTCTAATAGAAAAGAGGAAGGAGGGATGGGACGGGGGTTTGCGAAGGGGAAACTGAGAAAGGGGATACTATTTGAAATGTAAATAAATAAAATATCCAATTAAAAATAAAAAATAAAAATAAATAAATGGATAAAAATAAGTTTTTAGATGTTTAAAAAAATAATCCATCCAATAAAACAAAAATTTCATTAAGAAAAAAGTAAAATATCTCTTATCTTGAGTTATAAAATGATCAGGTTTTTGACATTTTAATGTAAATTTATTTACATATTTAGATTTTCAAAATATTATTTATGTCCAGAAATCTATGGTCTATAGTAGATATATGCTTAAATTTATCCATTTAATTTACATATTTCTCATAAAACATCTTTAACACTGGTGTAGGCATTTGAACCTTGGTCTTTTTGAAGGAGAATGCATACACAATTGGACTGGTCACAAGCCATCTCAATAAACAGATGTGTACTCATGCCAAGGTCTGTTGAATCGTCTGAACTATTACTAAGTGATCCAATCCTAGCATGCAAAGCAAAGCACTATATTTCAGCTCTCCCAGATTCAAAACCAGTTTCTCTGAGGTATGGTACAATGTGGTTATTCTTTCAACAACTTTTGTTTTGTCTGGGTACATATTCTTTTTGTGTACTGTGCTACAGCTGCACTGTTGTTGGTACAATATACTCAGATGCTCCCAGAACAAGGTCTTTACAACCGATCATCCAGTGTGAAGAGCATAGCTGCAAATGTTCAACTGGACAGCTCTCTTGTGTCCTTAAGGATCCTTAAAATAAACTGACTACCAAATGTCTTTCTTTATCATTCTTTAAAAATTGAACACAAACTTCCTTACCTAACTTGCTCTTATTTTCTATTCTATTATTTTCCATGATGTTCATCATTATCTGAAAAACCTTATTATTAATTTTGCTTTCTTAATTCTTCTTTTTCATTACAAACCCAAACATGTAAAGACTATCATTTGAGACTATTATTCTAAAATAATTTATCACCATTACTTTACTATTTGTGTATTTATGTATGTGTGTATGTGTTCTTGAGTGCACATGTACATGTGTGTATTTGCACGCCCATGAATGTACATGAGCAAATTGGTGAAGTTTGTTCTTTCTACCATATTGATACCAGGGATAAATGTCAGAACATCTAGCCTTGTAAGTGATCATCTGTACTGACTGACCCATCCTATCAACTTGTTTAATTCTAAACAATCTAGAAGAAACCAAGTGTCCAAATAAATGCTTATTTTATGTTTGAAAGAATGAAAATATTACAAAACTGTGTTATTATAAGTAATATTGAAAGGGGAACATAAACCCTATTAGTCTCCATTTAAGAACCCAATTTGTCTCCATTTAAGAACCAGGCCTGATTTAAAAAAAAAAAAGGCCATAAGACACCAGCTTCAGGAATGAATCATAAGTCTCACAAACTAAGTCATAAGACACTAGCTCTAGGAACAGACCATAAAATCCAGAACAAGATTATAAAATATGCTACCAAAGAACAGCCCGGGGATAACCACAAAAATGGAGAAATATCTTATCTCAGAATCATCTGCTCTGGGCAGCCCTATTTTATCATATGGTTAAATGTTCATGGCATAGGAATGCAGACCACCTATGACATCTTAACACCCACCAATAAAATTTTAAATTATCTAATCCATCTAGAGAGATCCCCTGGTTCCCTATATATAAGAAGGCCTTGCCTTTGTCTGTGGTCACCATTTTAGAGAATAGTTGACCCACATATGCTGGTTGTTTCTGTAGAAAAAATGCTCTATGTTTTTGCATGCTATCTGAATCTGGGGTCTTCCTTCAGCAATTTTTGAACACATAAAATGTTAATATATTTCTATTATTATAATTTTGGGTTGTTTACATGTAAGTACCTTTTCAATATAGGATGTGATTCCACTAATATTTTTTCTGATATTTCTATACTGGACAATAGTGAAACAGTAAGTATTCAGTAAAGATTTTTTCCTTAGAATTCTCAATAAATCACTTGAGTGATATTAAGTCTGAAAATTATTTAATATCTCTTAGAGACACATTTATTCTCCTTCCTACATATGAAAAAGAAGTATTATTAAATATTATTTTATCTAGAAAAAAATGACAACATGGTGAATAACATTGCAATTGACAGCATAAACATAAAACATCACCCTAGAGCAAAAATGAAACAGACTTATTTGCTCCAAATAAAGATTATTAATTAAATATTCATCTATTATATAAAGCAAGGAATGAGTACTAATGAATATAATGGATAAGGTAGCCATTTTTTAGAGGTACACAGACATTTATTAACATTTTAAATTCTCAGTAGGGAAGATGAATTCAGAGATTATTAGAACACAGAGGAACACACATTTCAGCCAAAATACCCTAAGAAGGCTTTGTAACCAAAGAGAAGAATTTAAAAAGAAAAACTAAAAATAAAGTTGTTTTACAGATAATGATGAACATCATAGAAAATAATAAAATATCAAATGAGAACAAGGTAGGTACTGAGTGGAGCAAGAAATACAATTTATGAGCAGAGGAACTTCAGTTAGCTACTGATTATTAATTCTTCTGCACCACTGTACTCTGCCCATTTGTGTCACACTGCAGAATAAAATTACAAACCATCCAACTTGTTTTGGCAAGTGTTAGGTTTATAGGATAAAGAGAAGAAAAGCAACTTGAATTCGTAAAAAGGTAAATATATATATATATATATATATATATATATATAAAACAAGTCTTAACAAATAGGTTAATCAGAGCTGTTAGAATGAATTAAGTGACCTATTCATCTGTAGGAAAGGAAACAATGTTCATTTGCAGCCACTATTTCTTACATCTTTACTTAGCTTAAATTTTATCTTTTATCATAGTTTTTATTCACTTATTTTACTTTAACTGACAAATAAAAAAGTTCACATGTACTTGTACAGTAGTAGCATGATATTTCTGTGCATATAAATTTTGCATGATATAAAAACTTAAATCAAATTTATTGTAAATGTATCCTAAAACAATTTATCTTTTAACGCAGGAAATACATTCAATTTTTGTCCCAACTTTTCCAATTATACTGTACAATTTTTATGTGTTTTCTACAATCATATCACAGTACACCAACATACTAGAACTTCTTAATACCATTTCACTGTTTAACTTGGCACGCACATCAGCCACCTTTTTATATCTCCTCTCCTTCCATTCTCTGATAACCACCTTTCGATTTTCCACTTCTGTAAGTATTTACATTTCATGAATGACTGATTTTATTGCTTGATTTTTCGGTTACTTATTTCTTATTTCTTCTAATGATCTTCAATCCCTTTGATTTTGTTGGTGGGGGGGAATGACAAGATTTACCCTTTTCTAAATGGATAGTTCTTCAGATGACTGCTTTTATTTCACTTAGGTATGTAGTCAATATCATGATTTCTAGATCATGCAGTTGCTGTATTTTTTTTTTGATGAGACTACATGCTATTTTCAATAGTTGCTATGCAAAATTAGAGGTCTACTGACAATTCCTTGAGGTTTTATTTTCTTCAAGTTCTCAATAGATCTTGAGTTTTTAGGCTTTTGGAATCGATCTGTAGCAGGAGTATGGTTATCTACTCTTATTTCCTCAGCAGCAGCTGCAAGAGTTCCTCACTGCCCATCCAAAGGCTCTGGATTCTTGAATGAAAGCCACACACAGCCTTATAATTAATATGTCTTAATCGACTCACTGGCTGGGATACTCCCAAACTTTGACATTACTAATGCCTCCCCTCTGATCCTTCTGAATTAGTATATACTGAAATCCGTATTCCCTCTTTGGTACCCCAGATCCAATCAGGAGATGCTCTTCCCCAACTCTTATACGGCTGTATGCTTTCTCTCCTGCAGCTTTCAAGCCTGATCCTCCTGCTTACCCAGCATCGTGACTCTAAATTCTTCTTCTTTCCCTGGTTCTTTTGCCCAGGATATCTAAAATCCAGCCTGTCTCCTTGCCCAGCCATTGGCCACTGGCAACTTTACTTACCAATTAGAAATAACTGGGATCAGGGACCATCAGCATCTTACACACTGGATTCTTGTGCAATATGAGAACCTAAGATGCAAGCATTAAACCTAATCCACAACATCTATGTATATATGTATCTATTCATATATGTGTAAATGTGTGTATATATATGTATATATATATTCATATTTGTATATATGCATATATGTATGGATATATTATGTATGCAACCATGCATATATGCATATATGTTCATGTGTATGTTTGTATGTATGCACATATATATTTATGAATGTATGTGTGTACACATATGTATCTATATATGTACACATGCAAGTATACAGGTATTTATGTATATGTACATGTTTGTATGTATATTTGCATGTATATATTTATGCACACACATATATATTTGTGTGTATATGAAGTGTATATGAATGTATATGTGTACATATATTATACACATATGCATATGTATGTATTTACATATACATTTATATATCATACATAAAGATACATATGCTTTTAAAGAAATATACAATGTTTTCTGATAGTTTGCTTCAAACATTTTTAGTATTATTCGTCCACCATCTGTTTCCCTCTCTCCTCTCTCTGTACTGTGCAATCTTCTATCTTACTACTTTATGTCCCTACCCCACTTTTCTTATTTTTTTGTGCAAAACAGATGGGCAGATACTTATACTCTTGTATATATACACAGAATATTGCCAATTAGGGCTAATTATTGCTGTTTGTTTTCTATTTTTGCCCTGTTTATTTTTCTTACTGCTAATCGGCCTCTCACAGACTAGCCATTTTTTTTTGTATCTCCTCATCTGAACAAAGGAAATATTGGTAACAGCTTCTTCCCATGTATTTGCTGTGAGAACTGATGCATATATTGCATTTTGAAAAATGTCTCATAGAGGGTACATATAATAAAAAGCTGATTCTTTCATCAATGCTATAAGTGCTCTATGCTTTAACTTGCAGGTTCTCCTATAATACATAGGATAACAAACTCCTATCTTTTAAAAGATTTTCTTCACTTTTGGAATTCGATGTCTATATATGATGGAATATGATCTTATCAGTTCCACATTTTTGCTTCCAACACACCCATATCCATGTGTTTATACTATAGGAAAAGAATAATTCTCCTTCCTATGTTACTTATTAATCACAAAAGCTACAACCAATGGAGGGATGAGACCAAGAGATCATCTAATATATCTATGCCAAAATTTTGGTTGTCTTAATCTTGTGTAGCTCTTGTGTAGGTAGCCAAAATCATTTGAGTGATAATTGCAACATCTACTTTAAGTCAGAAGACAGCATTTCACAGCACTTTTCCCCATCCTATTGATTTGCTGCTGTTTGATCAAGAATAGCTCTTTTAAATTATTGGAACTCCTTGGGGATGGTTAGGAGTTAGGCAGTGTTGGAAGAGGTGTGTCTCTAGGGTGGGCTATGGTGATTCAAAAGCCCAGGCTGGCAAAATCTCTCTGCTTCTGCCTGTTCCCTGGTGATCAGGATATAAGTTCTTAACTTTTGCTTCAGCAGGATGTTTGCCTGAATGCCTGCCTGACCACTTGTTCCAAATCATGGCAATTATGGACTACTAACCTTTCTGAAATACTTCTGAAGTCTTTCTGTGGGGGTGTTAATACAATTATTTTATGTAGGATTGAGCACACAGTCTCTTCTTCTCAGTACTTTAAGCTGTAATTCATCTGTCCCTCAACTGCTGAACTTTGCAAAATAGAAGCATTGTTATGGTTCATGTTGCTATCACTAAACAAAGCATTACTAATTGTTTAAGACTGAATTATTGGAGGTTGAGAAACTAAATAATCACTGTCAGTATTATAGCTAAGGCTACAAATACTATTCATTTTTTGTCTTAGATTAGTATCTTCTGAACCCTGAGGTTTATATAAATAGGACTAACTAATACTACACCTATTTGCATCAGAGTTCTAATTGCAATGAAACTAAGTGCATGACTAATCATATTCAATTCATTCTACTAAATGAATGTTGCTAAAACAAAGTTATGGAAATTTGCTAAATCATGCAGTCAGTAGGAGATACTTGTAAATTAAATCAAGGTGTTAGTTGAAAAATTCTTTGAAGCATCACATAATTTCACAATAATTATATTCTTCTTGAAATATAAACATACCATATTATACAACTGAAATAAATGTCATACATCTTTGGATGGGAGAAACTAGAAAATTTAATAATAGACTCTAAAGCACATAGACACATATTGATTCAATATGGACAGTTTTCTTACATAGAAATAAAGAAAGAATACAGACACTGTCAGAGGCTGATATTTTGATATATATCCATGTGATGAAACTGCATATAGTACATGTTCATAGTTACACATGGATTATATTAAATTCAACATTGTTTTGGGATGTAATATGCTAACGATGTAAGAAAATAAATACCAGGTTGTTTTTTTTTATTTTTAAGTTTTACAGCTTTGAGTAGAAAAAAAGTTGTAGTTCACACTTAATTATAGATTTGCAAGAGCAGCCCTGTAATTAGAGCTGTGAAAATTGTTTGTTCACAAATTCTCTTTGTAGTTAGAAGGAGTGAAAAATCTTATTGATAGTATTTGATTTAACATACAACTCCAAAGGGATACAGTTACTCCTTTATAGTTCCCTGACACTTCAAATATGACAACTGTTAATTGTTATCCTTTAAATATGTGGCAGCCATTTTAAATATCTCTTCTTATGTGTCTAATAGATTACCGTTTCTCTTCCCTGTGCAGAAATTTACACTCAATTTATGAGAGATGTATTCAAGATAAAATGATCAAATTAACACTAGAGTCAGTGTTTTTATCTTAAGTTTTATATTACTTGAAAAGCAATTCATTCATAAATAATCTATATTTAATGATTTTTAAATTATTATCTGGACTAATTCTTTTATTTCATAAGGGTTTATCACAATGCTGAAAGATAAATGATCCTTAAGATATATTTATCCAAATGAATTTGTGTGTGTGTGTGTTGTGTGTGTGTGTGTGTGTGTGTGTTTGTGTTTCAAAATTCAGAAAATTTTGGCCATAGTAATGCCAGGTTAAAATCCCCAAGAGCATTGAAGTTATTAAACTTTCTGTAAATGGCTACAAGACATTTTACTAATGGGCACAACATTTGTAAGATATATAACAGATTATTAAAGGGTCATTGTACCTGATGCTAAGCATATTATGCAATTTCTAAATGTTAATAAGAAGCTCCATAGAAAAATATTAGCTTCTCTTATATTCACAAGTGTTATTTTTACAGAAATAGAGAATACTTTTCATAATCTGTTATAACACTGATACAAGTAAAACCTGAGAAACAAGAACATAGACACAATTTGCACACTAAATTAAATTTTGTGGTTGGGTCATCCTGATGTTATTAACTTTAATTCTATTATACAGAATAATGTTTCTACCATTTTTTATTTAAAAATAAAATAACAGGAAGAAATCTTGAAATAAAATGATTATTGAAAGGAATGCTCTAGTGGTGGTGACATTTTTTTCAATTTTAGCTGTTTGTATTTGCAATCAGAGATAAAATCAGGATTTAAAAGCATATTTTAAGAAGAATAGGTTGAGCTCTATATACATGGAAAACAAGTGTATAAATCAGGTTAGGAGGCTGTTCTGTCCAATATTGAGTGCAGATCACTCCAATCCAGTTCCTTCTGTCTTTTGGTTCTCCTCTTTTTCATGAAGATTTGAGTAGGGCTAATTTCTGGCCAGGATCTTATAAGGTCCTGTGGCGTAAGCTATGCTTAGGCTGACACTGCACTGGCAGAAAATGAAGCAACTCACCTTTTGCTTTTTTGAATAATGTTTCAGGAGCAACTACAAGAAGAAAAAAACATGAAGATGTTTGTATCACGTTAAAAAAATGAACTGACATTATATTTTAAAGAATATATGTTTATATAATTGATGTTAAATTTATTTTATCATGTAAGTCAATAAAATACATAAAAGGTAGATCAGAGAAACATTTTAGATTTTAATTACTCTGACCAAATACCATACAAAAACAATTAAAAGGAGAATGATTCCTTCTGGATTACAGTCTCAGGTGATCATGGAATCAAGTGGGAAAGTGTGGCAGTAACAGGCTATCAAAATGTATTCACAGACAGGAAATAGAGAGCTGCAACAAAAGCTGTGTTATAAAATAAACTTAAAATTGACCCACTTCCCTCAAGAAGGCTCTATTTCCTGAAACTTTCCAGTCCTAAACAGTACCACAGCTGGGGGACTAATCATTCTAGCAAATGCACTTATGGGGGACATTTCAAGTCAAACTATAACACATGTCCTTGTAAAGGCTTATAAAGAGGTTATCAAAAGTATAACAAATAATGTATTTATGGGGTCTATTCAATCTATTTGTATGTAATATTCCTAGGACATCAGGGATGCAGTTGATTTTTTTTTTTGGATAGCACTTATTTTATGATTTTAACTTTCTTAAATTTTAATCAAGGTTGCTCTGAGAATATATAAACTTTTCATATAAGCTTTATGCCATAATTTACAGTTTTCATGAATACTAGCTCCCTTTCATGATTACTTTTTAGAATTCTTAAACCTTTTAAAAATTTTTGTCTTTAAATTTTTCTCCTTAGTTGCTTTTTTATTTCTCTTTGCTCTGTTTAATACCAGCTACATTTCAAATTTTGGAATTGACTAGAAAAAGTCATAATTTGGATTTTTTTTAACCCCAAGAAACTAAATGACATTCTTAGGCAATTTATTTACTGACTTATATTTCTCAAAGCTATTTTTAGGTTGTAAGACTTTTTCTGGGAGGAGGGGATGATTGGTTTCTTCTATACAGGTAAGGAAGGTAGATGGTTTTTTTTTTGGATATTTTATTTACATTTTAGATGTAATCCCCTTTGCCTCCATCCAGGAACCCCTTATCCAATCCCCCCCCACCTGCTTCTATGAGGATATGCCCCTACCCACCCTCCCACTCCTACCTCCCCACCCACAATTTCCCCCACACTAGGGCATCCAGACTTCACAGGACCAAGGATTTCCTTTCCCACCTATGCCCAACAATGCCATCCTACCCTACAAATATAGCTGGAGTCATGGGTCGGTCCCTCCCTATGTGGTCCCAGGTTGGTGGTTTAGGCCCTGAGAGCTCTGGTTGGTTGGTATTGTTGCTCTCCCTATGGGGCCACAAACCTCTTCAGCTCCTTCAGTCTTCTCTCTCATTCCTCCATTGCGAACCCCATAATCAGCTCAACGGTTAGCTGTGAGCATCCTCCTCTGTATATTTCAGGCTTTGGCAGAAATATAAGTTGTCTCTAAGGAGACAACTATATCAGGCTTCTGTCAGCATGCACTTCCTGGCATCCACATCAGTGTCTACCTTTGGTGACCGCATAAGGGATGGATACCCAGGTGGAGCAGTCTCTGGATGGCCCCTCCTTCAGTTTCTGTCCCACACTTTGCTTCTATATTTGCTCCCATGAATATTTTGTTACCCTTCCTAAGAAGAGCCAAAACACCCACACTTTGGTCTTTCTTGTTCATGAGCTTCATGTGGTCTGTGAGTTGTATCTTGGATATTGCCAGCTTTTGGGCTAATATCCACTTATCAGTGAGTGCATATCATGTGTGTTTTTTTTTTTTTTTTGTGATTGGTTCACTCACTCAGGATGATATTTTCTAGTTTCATTCATTTGTCTAAGAATTTCATGAATTCATTGTTTTTTAATAACTGAGTTGTACACCATTGTGTAAATGTACCACATTTTCTGTATCCACTCCTCTGTTGAAGGACATCTGGGTTCTTTCCAGCTTCTGGCTATTATAAATAAGGCTGCTATGAACTTAGTGGAGCGTGTGTCCTTGTTATATGTTGGAGCATCTTCTGGTTATATGCCCAGGAGTGGTATAGCTGGGTCCTCATGTAAAGCTATCTCCAATTTTCTGAGAAATCTTTAGACTGCTTTCCAGATTGGTTGTACCAGCTTACAATCCCACCAAAAATGGAGGAGTGTTCCTCTTTCTCTACATATTAGCCAGCATCTGCTATCACCTGAGATTTTGATCTTGGCCATTCTGACTGGTGTGAGGTGGAATCTCAGGGTTGTTTTGTTTTGCATTTTGCTGATGGCTAAGGATATTGAACATTTCTTTAGGTGTTTCTCAGCCATTTGAGTTTCCTCAGTTGAGAATTTTTTATTTAGCTCTGTCCCCCATTTTTAATAGGGTTATTTTGTTGTCTGGATTCTAATCTCTTATGTTCTTTGTATACATTGGATATTAGCCCTCTATTGGATGTAGGATTGGTAAAGATCTTTTCCCAATCTGTTGGTTGCCATTTTGTCCTATTGACAGTGTCCTTTGCCTTACAGAAGCTTTGCAATTTTATGAGGTCCCATTTGTCAATTCTTGATCTTAGAGTATAAGCCATTGGTGTTCTATTCAGAAACTTTTCCCTTCTGCCTAGGTATTTGAAAGTCTTCCCCATCTTCTTTCTATTAGTTTCTGTGTATCTGGTTTTATGTGAAGGTCCTTTATTTCATATGATTTTATTCACTCTTATTTTTACTACTTGAGCTATTGATACATTTACTTTATAGACAATAGCTTATGCATTAGATCCCCACCCCCCCTTTTTTTTTTTGATCTGTCCTTAGAATGCTGTAGATCAACAAGCAAATTTTCTCACCTCATTGCATTCTGAAAGAGAAACTAATAAATGCAACAAGTTGACATTTCCCTAACCACTTCTGAAGCTAAATACTTAATAGGTTCTTTGTAACTTTTTGTTTGTTTATAAACATTTGGAATTTTTTTTTAAAAGCCACAACCGTGAACATTGTTACAATTAGAGGCCCTCTTGGTTCTCCACAATTATACTGAGCATGCTCACAAGGGGTTCCTATTGTTAAGTCTTAAAATGACCATCTTAAAAAGAAAAAAACAACAAAAAAAGAAAAAAGAACCAACAAAACAAAAAAATATTCAACATACTTCTATTTAACTTGTTTTAATGTTTCTTCACAAACTGTGAAAATACTAAAATACAGACAAGGAATAATCATAATGTGGTTGCCAACATTATAAATATGGAGTTATAAATTTAAAACATTTTCTGGTTTAAAAAATAAATCTGGTAGTCAATGCAGCTCTGCAGGTCTCTAGTAGGGCTGGTCTCTGCATTCCTGATGGTGCTCGCCTTTATCCATTTTCCCAGGTCCTCCATGTCCTCCTCTTCTTCCTTCCATCTGTTCCATTAAAGGTGTAGGAGGACCCCCAGGACCACCTCGTCTTCCTCCACCAAAGCCGCCTCTGTCCATTCCACGGCCACCTCTGTCTCCACCCTGCCACCTTTGAACATTCCTCCAGGACCACCATGTTCCATGAGTCCACCTCTTCCTCCTCGCATGCCGCCAGGGCCACCTTGGCCAAGATCACCACCCGGAGGTGGAAAGGGTGGCAGGAGGAAGCGCTCGGGCTTAGAGGCCTTACACTGGTTGCATTCTGTTCTCCAAGCGAAGTTCTAGTTTCCACAGCCTGGATTGGGACACTGCCAGTCTCCAGCTCGGTGCTGGACATTTCCTCCTCCAGAAGGGTCCCTCTGGAGCCTCGGGGCCCTCTTGCAGGGAAGCCTCCTCTGTCTCCTCCATGGCCTCCCATGCGACCCATGGGTCCTCCAGGACCTCCTGGGCCACCAGGACCTCCACAAAGTGGTGGTGGCATCCCTCTGCCCTCACGAGGTGGCATGCCACCCCTCATGCTGTTCAATGGCGGCTTCTTTCGGGCAAGTGAAACTTTGTTTGCGTCCTTGAAAATCATTCCCATCAAACCATTCCACGGCAGCCCTGGCAGTTGGTGGATCTTCATAGGACACTGTGGCATCACCTTTAGGTTTTCCTGTCTCCTTATCCAGGTAGATATGGATCATGGGCTGTCCAGTTCTCTTGTTCATCTTGACAACCCCACACTGCTTAAAGAAGTCTGCCAGTTCATCTAGGGTCACATTGTCATTTGATCCTTGCACATAAATTGCACTGTTGTCAGGGTCTTCATCGGGATTTATAGGAAGGCCTAGATCAAGATCTGGTCCTTCATCCATGGGTCCACCAAGGCTTATTTGAAGCCACCTCGCTCTCCAGCGCTGCCCATTCCACAGCGTCCCCCTCCCCGCCCACCTCTGCTCATGCCTCCACCATCAAATCCGCCTCTTCCCCTGCCCCAGTTATCAGGGCCACTCAAGCTCCTCCGGAAAATCCTCCAGACTCCTGCCCATAAACACCCATGCTATTGGGGTGATTCTGTCAGAATGAACTCTGCTGCCGGTAGCTGCTGCTCTGTTGGCTATATTGACTTGGAGCCTGGCTGTAGGATCCAGTCTGAGGGGGGTAACGAGTAGGAGGCTGCTGCCCATAGATGGTTTGTTGACCATAGCTACTCTGTTGTCCATAGCTGCTCGGCTGCCCATAGGTGTTCTGCTGAGAGTAACTGCTCTGATCCTAACTAGTCGGCTGTGAAGAAGAGTAGCTGGTAGGAGGATAAGATGGAGGTGCGTTGACTGGCTGCACTGGGTAGCTCCCAGGTACCTGGGGATAACTGTAGTTACTCTGTCCATATTCTAGGTTGTGTTGGTTATAACCCCTTGTGCTAGATTGAGGTTGACTAGTCTCAGCAGGCTTGTTACCATCCCTATATCTATAGGAAGGCCTACGTAAAAATTATTTTCAGTCCCTAATGTTTAAGTTGGCTTCCTGGTCATCTACTGCATGTAGCTGATCTGATCCCTAGCTTATATATATAGTCTTTGTTAGCCTTAAAGTTTTAGGATATCTACTTTTAATATGAGCATGTTAATCAGTAGTAATTATTGCTTTGTCCTTTGTGAAGTTTTTGCCATAGAAGTTTATTGTATCTGATAGTTTGTATATGTTCAGCCCAAGAAGAGGCAATATTAGAATGTGTGGCCCTGTTGGAACAGATGTGGCCTTGTTGGAGTAGGTGTGTCACTGTGGGTGTTGGCTTTACGACCTTCATCCTAGTTGCCTGGATGCCAGTATTCTGCTAGCAGCCTTCAGATAAAGAGGTAGAACTCTTAGCTCCTCCTAGACCATGCCTAGACCATGCCTGCCTGGATGTTGCCATGTTCCCGAACCTTGAGGGTAATGGACGGTAACTCTGTACATGTAAGCCAGATCCAATTATACGTTGTCCTTTTAAAAGTTGCCTTGGTCATGGTGTCTGTTCACAGCAGTAAAACCCTAAGACAATATACATTACAAAATTGCATACTGCAATTCTTTAAGGATTGTATTTTCTATCTTGTGTCTATAATGGAAACTTTCTAAATAAATATTTATGGCAATTGGATAATTGGTCTTGAATAATTTTACTTGTATAGAGATAGTTTTCTTTTATTTATAATAAAGTAAAACTAGACACAAGAATTATCTGATCAGACAAATATGAAAGTTTTCAGAATCATTCACTATAAGACATGTGAATCATGTCAAGTGAACAAAGACACAAAAACAAAATAAGAAAACTATCTCTACAATATTTTGAGTCTCAGTTAAGCCCAGTCAAATTGTGAATGTTTTGATTTTTTAAAACAGTTTTATTTTATAAAACTCATCTGAGAAAGAAGTACATGAAGGATCTGAAGTAAATTCAGGCTTACTTAATAGAGTGAAATGTATCTAAATGGTAATTTTGATTTCTCTCTACTATCACAGAAGAAGCTGATATAATTACTTGGGAAATTAAAGGAGTAATAAAACAAAGGATTGTATAGCTGAGAAAATTAGGTGGTCACTCTCTAGTTCTACTTCAGAAAATTTCAAGCACTGGAGAAAGTTTGGTAGCAGAACCACACAATTGTGGCTACTTGAGCTACATATGGAGATTCAATCTCAAAATGCCAAAGTCTGAGTATGTAGCTCAAGCAGGAGAATGTTAGCCTCCCCTGTATTAAGCATAATCCATAGTCACCCCCAAAATAGTTCAAAGTCTATTGCTGGTTCTTCTTTTTTTTTTTTAAAAAAAAAAAAGAACAATTAAATGTGACATTAAATAATATATCAACCTTGTTGATCATAATCTTGTCACCCACTCATTCATAATGATCTTTGAGCCTTTGAAGAAGAAGTATAACACAAAGTGTAATTTTCTTTGAACCTTGACAAATCGTGAATCTCTGTTTGCTATTGTATATTGCAGGAAGAATCCTCACTTTTGATGATTGAAAGATGAACTATCAATAGAAAAAATGGCAAATCATTAGGGGTTCACATAATGTTATGGCTGTTTAACAAAATAATAGTATTTGATTCTACCCTAGGACCTATGGCCTGCCTATCCACAGGTTCTTGACCCTATTAAAGGTACCGTATCTGTAATTGGCCCTATAGTCAATCAGAAAATCATTGATTATTCAAATTAACAATATTGTTACTTTCACATGAGTTTTCATATCTTCTCAGGCCAATTTTTATTATAGTTTACATGGTAAAGAGCTGAATGAAAATGATAATTATTCATCTCTGGTAGCTTTAATAACACCTTCCAATGCTAAGAAAGCTAGCAAGTAGGGTGACACTTTTAGATTAGTGGCAGCTTGATATGTTCATGTTGTGTGATGCAATTACTTAGTGTCTTTAGTAATATTCAGTAACAATATCTTACCATCAAATTCAGGAGGATAAAGAAGAGGATTGTTAATAGTCTGTAAAGCTAGGAGGACTAAGGAGACTTATTTGGCAACAACTGAAAAAGAGGTAGCTCATTCTTAAAACTAAGGTTTTTGCTTGTAGCATATGGTGCCTAATTAGCAGGTTGTATCATGATTTTAGGGGAAATTCATTAAAACTTTTTATATTTGATATATATAGATGTTTAAAATTTTTCTACAGTAGTAAATTTCCATGTTTTTGTTCAAAAGATTAGTTTTAGTTATCTTTTCTCATATTCCCTCCTCTAAACTTTGATCCCAAATCCACTTTAATATAATGCTTTCTAGTATCATTATTCCCCTTTAACCTTTTATTTAAATGTGTTTCCATCTCATTGCCTTTGAAGGGCATCATATCCATGGACCCTTATATTTTGCCTGGATCCTTTGTGGATTACACAAATGTGTGCAGTGTATAGATACACACATATCTAAATTTCAAAGCTAACATCCTCATGTAGCAGAAGACATGAGATTTAGACTTGACTCAAATAATTGATCCTAGTTCTATATATTTAATTAAGAGACTGACTTTAAAAAATGTGGGCTAATATTATATTGTTCAAATGTGCCCTATTTTAATTATCCATTCATCAGTTAATGAACATCAAATGGGATTCTATTCTATGGCTACTGTGATTGGAACATCAATGAACATAGAAGAACAAATATTTCTAGAGAAGACATGTAATATTTGAATATATATCAAAGAGTGGTATAGCTGTATCATATAGTATACATATTTCCAATATTTTTAGGAAGATCAAGACTGAATTCCACAATTTGCTCTAACACTAGTGCCAAAGATATCTGACCCTTTTTACAGATTGAGACCAATATCTGCTGTCAAATCTTGATCTTTCTAATTGGTTAAAATCTTAAAGTAGTTTTAATTTCCATCGCCCAGAGGCTTAAAGTTTTTGAACATTTTAAAAATATGCCTAAGATATTTGTATTTCATTCATTGTAAAATTTTCTGTTTCATTCATGCCCCATTTTAATTAGATTATTTGTTTTATTTTTAAGTTATTTGTATATTACTAACTAAATTAAATCTATCGCATGTATAGTTAGTAATTTTTTTCAATTCTGTGAACTACCTCTTTACCCAAATAGCATTAACCTTTGCTGTATAGATTTTTTTGGCTTCATGTGGTCACATCTGCCAAATGTTGGTTACTGTTTGTGCTACTAGGGTCCTGTTTAGAAAGGATTTTCCTGTGCTTACAACTGTGTTTTATGAGTATCTCTACCAAATGCAGAGTACCAAATCTTATGTGGAAATTCTTGCTTTATTTGAGGTTTAGTTTTGTGAAGTTTCGAGTTTTGTGACAATTAATAATCTAGATTGTTCTCTCTCTCTCTCTCTCTCTCTCTCTTTCTTTCTTTCTCTCTTCTTTCTTTCTTTTTTGCTCTTCTTTTTACATGTAGCTATCTCAGTTGAGCAACACTGGTGTTTCTTTGGAGGTATGTGTTTGGCTTCTTTGTTAAAAATCATATGGCTGGAAAAATATGTGTTTGTTTGTGGATTCTTAATTCTACTTCATTTATCTCTTAGTCTGCTTTCATTTTAATACACTGTTGTTTTTATTATTATAGCCATATAGTGTAGAATAAAATCGGGAAAGTAATATATTCAGATATTCTTTCTTTGTTCAGGAATCCTTGGGCTATCTTGGATTATTTTTGTATTTCGAAGTTAAATTTAAAATTACTTTTCAAAATCAGCAAAACAGTTTATTATAATTTTGATGAGATTACAATAAATACGTATATTACCTTTAGTTGAATAATTGTCATAGTATTCATACAATTAATTTTCTCATCTTCAAATTTTTTTTTCATTTTCTCCCTTGAATGTCATAAAGTGTTTCTTACACAGTCTTTTAATTCTTTGATGGGATTTGGTACATGACATTTCAATTTTTATGTTGTTAAGAAAGGAATTGTTTACCTGATATGTTTCCTTAGTATACTTATCTCCTACATGTAGAGACAATACTGATTTTTTTCTTGGATATTTTATTTATTTACATTTCAGATGTTATCCCCTTTTTCATCTGCCTCCCCCCACCCCAGAAACCCCTATCCCATCCTCCCTCTTACATTTTGCTTTTATGTAATTTTACTTACATGCAAGTATTAAGGTCAGTTTTATGTTGAGGAACTAGCAATACAATAAATGCAAATAATCAAGGAACAAGCAAGACAAGAAATACAAATAGTCAAAAAAACAGCAAGGCAATAAACAAAGTCCCATGATCAATCCTATGATCATTGTTTCTAAGGGTTTATCAGGATGACCTAAATATTTGAGCCTACTTCCCGGTCCTAGACCAAAGTCATTTTCATGCCTGAAGCTTACTTCTTTGTTGTAGCTTAAGATGTAGATTCCTGCCTGAAATTACTTCTTTGTTCTAGCCTAAGATTTAGATTCCTGCATGAAATTACTTCTTTATTCTAGCCTAATGTCAGATTCCTACCTGAAGCCCATTTTCATGTTTTTGGCCAATGTCAGATTCCTGCCAAGCAACCCAGTTCCTTGTCCATGACCAATGTCAGATTCCTGCCAAGAAGCCCCAAAAGCTCTCCACATCTCCCCCTTTTTTACTTCATAAACAAGTTTGAGCCTGTCTTAGGTTGTCCTGACAAGAATGCCTTATTTACTCATCATGGAATATGCATCATCAAAAGCAATGCACTTTTGTCTTAGGTTGGTAAAACACTGTGCAGAATCTTACCCACCCTTAGCTTGCCAGCATGTTAATGAATAACTCTGCCTGGGGGTCCATTTACAGTTTCAAGTCATGTACTTTGGTTGCCAACATATTGATATGGTTAAAGACAAGCTTTAACATGAGGGGCAGGAAAAAATGTATTCCCAGGACAAAAAGTGCTAACATGATCAAGCTATATATGACATTTTTGAAGCTTGGCCAAAATAGAAATACTGACCTCAAGACATGGATAATGTTATCAGCAGTATATGCAGCATAAGCTCACTATGCAAACTTAAAACATCCAGAGAGGTGTTATAATTATGCCAAATATACTGCAAGTGTCTTTAAATGTTTTCCTAATTATAATGACTATCACTGTAAATATTAGAACAAACATGAATCCAATGGTATTTGGCATGACACTCAAGATGGCTCCTTATCCTTAAACTCTGAACCTTCTTCCAGTAATCTGAATAGGATAAAACCCCATCAAACCCATGTTCTAAATGTGTATATAACTCTTCTTGTATACTCAACAGATTAGTAAAATTTTTTTTGCTAAATGATTAAAAAAAGTAACTGTCTTAACTTCTTGTGTCAAAGCAATTGCAGAAGCAGTGATGCCAGCAATTAATGTAATTAAAGCTGTTATACCAGCAATAATCAAGCCCACTACCCTCTTGCTTCTGCTTAAAGCCTAACTCACTTCTTCCAGTACTTGCAAACTTTTTTACAGAAACTAATATTTTGTAATACTCAGGACAATAAAACAAAAGCTGGATAACAGTCCCCTGTTAACACACATGCCAGGATTCAACACACAAACACTATTAGAAATTGTATAATCAATGCAACTTATAATAAATACTATAGAAGAAACAAAAGTGATTTTAACTTGACAATTAAAAGAGCTTCAACACATGCACTAACACTTGGGTGAAATCCAGATCCTGTCCCACCTTTATCTCTTGCTAAAATAACATCATAGAGAACTGCAGCTAACTTCCAAATATGTCTCTGAAAATGTCCAGATCCAGGCTTCCAAATGACAACAGTTATTTCCAATATTCAATAGATTTCTAGACCAGTACATGACTCTGAATAACTGGTCACATTTAAGAAAAATACAAGAGTCACCATAACTTCTCCTTTTGATTCTCTATCTTACAAGGTTTAAAAACTTGAGGCAAGGAAGCTTGTCTCATCTGGGATATAGGCAAGCAATGGTGGTTTAAGAACATATATCCAATAAAGCTTCCCAGCCTCCAATGCCAGAGTACTCTGCAAGCTCACATATCAGCATCCTTCTTTATCCCAGCATCAGCATGTCTCACCAATCACTCAGACAGCCACCATGATCCTTCATCATCCTGCACATAAAACACAAACATGCCCTCTTCCCCACATTAGATACCTGATCAGGATCATGCCATATGCCAGTAATTGGATCCTTTCTTTTCTCCTAGCATAAGTATGTCTAGTTGTAGGGTGCAATAGACACTCAGCAGAAAGTTCCTTGGCATCTAAATTTTTATAAAAATTAAAATAAAAAAACATGATTTAAATACATTAGTCATGTATGGGTATATGCTTCCCCCTTTTTTAATTTATGAAGATATTGTTTTAAAGTTGCATGGACCCCTTCCACAATAGTTTGTTATTGAGGATTATAAGGAATCCCAGTATAATTTATAATATAAAAATGTTGACAAAAAATTTCAAATGATTGACTGTAATAGCCAGTTCTATTATCTGGTTTTTATTTATTTTTATTATAGGATATTTTATTTATTTACATTTCAGATGTAATTCTCTTTCCCCATTTCCACCCCTTAGAAATCCCCCTTATCCCATCCCCCCTCCTACTTCTATGAGGGTATACTCCCAACAATCCACATATTCCTGCCTCTCAACCCCCGAAAACCCCTACACTGGGGCATACAAACTTCACGGGATCAAGATCCTCCTCTCCCATTTATACCCAACAAGACATCCTCAACTGCATATACAGCTGGAGCCATGGGTCCCTTCATATGTGTTCTCAGGTTGGCAGATTATACCCTTGGAGCTCTGGTTGGTTGGTATTATAGCTTTCTCCATAGGGCTGCAAGCCCCTTCAGCCTACTCAGTCTTCTCTGACTCTTCCATTGGGGACCCAGTGGTTACTTCAATGGTTAGCTGCAAGCATGCACTTCTGTATATGTCAGGCCCTGACAGAGCCTCTTAGGAGACAACAATATCAGGGTCCCGTTAGCATGTACACCCTGGCATCCAAAACAGCTTCTGCATTTGATGCCTGTACATGGGATGAATTCGAAGGTAGGGTAGTATCTGTACAGTCCCTCATCCAGTCTCTGCTCCACATCTTTTTTTCTGTACTTTCTCCCAGGAGCATTTTGTTACCCTTTCTAACAAGGTCCAAATCACCCATACTTTGGTCTTCCTTCTTCTTGAGCTTCATGTGGTCTGTGAGTTGTATCTTATGTAGTGAAGGCTTTTGATCTAGTATCCACTTATCAGTGAGTGCATACCATGGATGTTCTTTTATAATTGGGTTACCTTGCTCAGGATGATATTTTCTAGTTCTATTCATTTTCAGCAGAATTCCATGAATTCCTTGTTTTTAATAGCTGCGTAGTACTACATTGTCCAAATGTACCACATTTTTTGTATCCATTCCTCTGTGGAAGGACATTTTGGTTCTTTCCAGGTTCTGACTATTATAAATAAAGCTTCTATGAACATAGTGGAGCATGTGTCCTTCTTATATGTTGGAGAAGTTGGGGGTATATGCCTAGGAGTGGTATAGCTAGGTCCTCAGATAATACTATGTCCAATTTTCTGAGGAACCTTCAGGCTGCTTTCCAGAGTGGTTGTGCCAGCTTACAATCCCACCAACAATGGAGGAGTTTTCCTCTTTCTTCACATCCTCACAAGCATCTACTATCACCTGTGTTTTTGATCTTAGCCATTCTGACTGGTATGAGGTCAGAATCTCAGTGTTGTTTTGATTTGCATTTCCCTGTTAACTAAGGATGTTGAATATTTCTTTAGGTGCTTTTTGGCCATTCAAGTTTCTTCAGTTGAGAATACTTTGTTTAGCCCAGTTATTATTTTTAATAAGGTTATTTGATACTCTAGAATCAAGTTGTTTGAGTTTTTTTATATACATTGGATATTAGCCCTCTATTGGATGTAGAAATTGTAAATATCATTTTCCAATTTGTTGGTTGCTGTTTTGTCCTACTAACAGTGTCCTTTGCCTTACAGAAGCTTTGCAATTTTATGAAGTCGATTTGTCAATTCTTGATCTTAGAGCATAAGCCATTGGTGTTCACTTCAGGAACTTTTACCCTGTACCCATGTGTTTGAGGCTCTTCCATACTGTCTCCTCTATTGATTGCAGTGTATCTGGTTTTATGTGGAAGCCCTTGATCCACTTCAACTTGAGCTTTATACAAGGAGATAAGAATGGATCAATTTGCATTATTCTACATGCTGACCTCCAGTTGAATCAGCACCATTTACTGAAAATGCTCTTTTTTTCACTGGATGGTTTTAGATTCTTTGTCAAAGATCAACTGATCATAGTTGTGTGTTAATTTCTGGGTCTTCAATTCTATTCCATTCATCTTCCTGTTTGTCTCTGTACTGATACCATGTGGTTTTCATTATTATTGCTCTTAGTAGAATTTGAGATCCCAGATGGTGATTCCCCAGAAGTTCTATTATTGTTGAGAATAGTTTTTGTTGGTTTTTTTGTTATTCCAAATGATTTGCAAATTGCTCTTTCTAACTCTATGAAGAACTGGGTTGAAATTTTGATGGGGATTGCATTGAATCTGTAGATTGCTTTCAGCAAGAAGGCCATAATCCCGGCTATCCATGACCATGGGAGTTCTTCCCATCTTCTGAGATCTTCTTCGAATTCTTTCTTCAGAGACTTGAAGTTCTAGTCATATAGATCTTTCACTTGCTTGGTTAGGTTCACACCAAGGTATTTTATATTTTGGGGGACTATTGTGAAGGGTGTCATTTTCCTAATTTCTTTCTCAGTTTGTTTATACTTTGAGTAGAGGAAAGCTACAGATTTGTTTGAGTTAATTTTATATCTAGCCACTTTTCTGAAGTGGGTTTTCAGGTGTACAAGTTCTCTGGTAGATGTTTTGGGGTCACTTGTATACACTATCTTATCTTGTGTAAATAGTGATATTTTGACTTCTTTTTTCCAATTTTTATCCATTTGACCCCTTTTTGTTGCCTAATTGCTGTGGCTCAGACTTTAAGTACTATATTAAATAGGAGAGAGTGGGCGGCTTTGTCTAGTCCCTGATTTTAGTGAGATTGCTTCAAGTTTTTCTCCATTTAGTTTGAGGCTGGCTACTGGTTTCCTGTATATTGCTTTTTCTATGTTTAGGTATGTTCCTTGAATTCCTGATTTTTCCAAGACTTTAATCATGAATGGATATTGAATTTTGTCAAATAGTTTCTCAGCATCTAGCGAGATGACCATGTGTTTTTTTTTCTTTGAGTTTGTTTATATAGTGGATTATACCGATGGATTTCGAATATTGAATCATCCCTGCATTCCTGGGGTAAATCCTACTTGGTCATGATGGATGATTGTTTTGATGTGTTCTTGGATTTAGTTTGGGAGAATTTTATTGAGTACTTTTGCATCAATATTCATAAGGGAGATTGGTCTGCAGTTTTCTTTCTTTGTTGGGTCTTTGTGAGGTTTAGGTATGAGCATGATTGTAGCTTCCTAGAACAAATTGGGTAGTGTTCATTCCATTTCTATTTTGTGGAATAGTTTGAAGAAAATTGATATTAGGTCTTCCTTGAAGGTCTGATAAAATTCTGCGCTAAAACCATCTGGTCCTGTGCTTTTTCTTTTCTTTTTTTTGTGGGGAGACTTTTAATAATTGCTGCTATTTCTTTAGGGGTTATTAGACTAGATGGTTTACCTGCTCCTGATTTAACTTTGGTACTTGGTTTATGTCTAGAAAATTGTCCATTTTATCCAGATTTTCCAGTTTTGTTGAGTATAGACTTTTGTAGTAGGATCTGATGATTTTTTGAATATCCTCAGCTTCTGTTGGTATTCTCCTTTTCCTTTCTGATTGTATTAATTTGGATACTTTTTCTGTGCCATCAGAACTGGGTTCTGATGGTGCCAGGTAACCTTTGTTTCTGTTGCTTATTTTCTTGTGCTTGCCTTTCACCATCTGGTAATCTCTAGCGCTACCTGTACTCACCATTTCTGACTTGAGCCTATCTTTCTGTTATCTTGCTTGTATCAGAACTCCTCAAAATCCAGCTGTCTCTGTGACCCTGTGATCTTAAGATCCTGGGTGTAAGAGCTCCTGGGAGTCAGGTTGCCTCTGGGATCCTGAAATCCTGGTGTGAACAATCCTGTGATCCTGTGATCCTATGATCCTATGTACCTGCATTTGTTAGAGCTCCTGAGAGCCCAGCCTTCTTTGGGTTGTGTGGAATTTTATACTTTAATTTTGAATCATTCTTCTTTTATGAATGTATTTATCAACTATAAGATTTTTTTCTTTGAGGTATTTTTTATGGAATCATATAGTCTACTTTGATTTTCATTTCTTTTTGCATTCTCATCCTCATTTTCAGTTTTTCTTATTTGTCTAGCAAAGACCAACCGATAACAAGGAAATGAACATCCTTATCTTGTTTCTGATTTTTAGTGTGAATGTTTTGAGTTTCCTTCCAAATTTCATGTAGTTGTTGGGATGTGATCTATTCTATTTAGTGTATTAAGGTATATTTCTCAAGGAAAGACGATCCAGAGACTGCCCCACCTGGGGATCCTTCCCATATATATACACCAAATCTGGATGCTATTGCTGATAGCAACAATGTATTGCTGGCTGAAGCCTGATAAAACTATCTCCTGAGAGGCTCTGCCAGATATGGATACCCACAGCCAACCATAGGACTAAGTAAGAGGACACAATGGAGGAGTTAGAGGAAAAAACTGAAGGAACTGAGGGGTTTGCAACCCCATAGGAAGAACAACAATATCAACCAATCAGACCCCCCTACCCACCAGACCTCCTAGGGACTAAACCATCAACCACAGAGTACACATGGAGGGACCCATGGTTCCAGCTTCATATGTAGCAGAGGATGGCCTTATCGGACATCAATGAGAGGGGAGGCCCTTGGTCCTGTGAAGGCTTGATGGCCCAGTGTAGGGGAATGCTAGGGCAGTGAGGAGGGAGTGAGGTGGGTAGGTGAGCACCCTATAAAGGGGAACCAGGGAAGGAGATAGGATTTGAAATGTAAAGAAATAAAATATTTAATAAAAAAGAAAAATATATAATAATATAAAAAAGATATATTCTTCAAATTCCAACATTCTCTAGAATTATTTTTATGAACACTAGATTTGGCCAAAGCGCTTTTGCATCTAATGAGATGATCATGTGATTTCTGTCCTTATATCTGTTTATGTAAATTATGTTTATTGATTAGTGTATGTTAAACTATCCCTCCATCTTTGGGGTAAAGTTTATTTAAACCAATGGTAAAATTTCTTCGATTACTTCCTAAATTTTCATTTTTAGTAATTTAATTATAATTTTCTCATCTATGGTCAGGCCAGACACCACTCATTAATTTTATTTACGTGTTATTTGGCACATGTTTCTTTTTTAAGCCGGTAAAATTCTTTGCTTACTATTACACCCCTTAGTAAAGTTTAAACTCAGGCTGGTGATACTGCAGTATTCTTTGATTATTCAGGATTGTTTGGGTGCTTGTTTTGTTATTGTTGTTGTTTGGTTGCATGTCTTGTTTTTGCTTGTTTCTGTGTTTTCAATGTTTAAATAATTAAGTCTATTTTTAATTTGTGTGAAGTATTATGGAATAAAAATAATTTGGAAGTGTTTTTTTCTTTCATTTTGAAAGAAAAACCTGTTGAATATTGACATAGATTCTTTGAATATAGAGTAGAATAATGTGTTCTATCTTGTCCTGAATTTTTGTTTTGCTTTGTTTTTGTTTACATGACATAAGAGACATAATTATTGCTTATATGTCACTGGTTTTCATGGACCTATTAAATGATTTATTCATCTTGATTTAATTTCAGTTGGTCATATATGCATCTATTTTTTTTAGAATGTTCAAGTGAATAGATTATAAAAAACTTTATAATTTTAAGTTTATGAGTATTCTGTCTGTATTTTATGTGCACCAGATCCATGTCTTGTGTCTACAGATGTAATAATAAGAATTGGATGTTCTTTAGCTGGACTTACAGTTAAAAGTCAACTGAAATTTGGGTATTGGGAGTGAAAACAATGTTCTCCTGAGGAACATCAAGTGTTCTTGACTCCTATACCTCTTTTCCAGCACCACAATTTTATTTTAACCGTTTTTTAAAATATATATAGATATATGTATATATATCTATATAATGAGATCTTCGAAATTTTAGTAAAAAGCATTTTGATAGTATTCACCTTCCTTCACATATGCTCAGTTCCACATCCCTTTCCTCATAAATTTATTCTTTTCTTTCCTTTTTTTTCATTTTCATTCAATTCTAGAATTCTCTCTGCTGATCTACAGAAGTATGTAGAGGACTCCTTAGGTTCTACAACAGTCCCTGCATAGCAGAGTGGTTGTACAATAAGAGTGAACCATTTTTCATAGGTTAAGGGTACAGGATGCCATATTGTTCTCAGATGGAATTGAGTGAAGCAAGGACTGTATTGGGATTCTCATTTGGAGTCAGGGGCATATGGTGCTGTGTATTCACAAAGCATGTTGGTAGGCAAGGTGCAAAACTAGTTCTGGAGACATAACTGAGATTTTGGTTCAGATTGTAGAAAGTAGCAGTTAAGGTATTGTATGGGCTGACTGATAGGCAGTTGGGTATAAATGTAAATATTAACTAGTCATTAACAATCTGTTTGAGGGTTGCTGATAATTTACTATGATTTTAGTTATACAAAATCAGTTTGTTTATAAAGAATAGATGACAAATTTAGCTGTTAGATCTTTCCTTTTACCTTGTTTTGTGTTGTGTATACCAGGCTTTCTACTTTTCAACCATACTTTCATTCCTGCTGTCCTGCTGCCCACGGCAGTATTACTTTTTTTAGCTTAAGATATGTTCTTGGTATTCAAACTAAGGTATTTATATTTACGTCAGCTGCCTTATCAACTGATCTCTCTTATTCAAAATACTGAGTTTTATAATGAAGTATTTTACATGTACATATATATGCTTACATGTATTTACATATATGTATAAAACACATATGTATATAACATATTTAATCACCCCTACCACAATCATTCATCTTTCCATAAGGTCCTTTTCTTTCCTCCTCTAGGAACATTTTTATGTTGACATCAAATACACTGAACTACGTATATTCATAAATCTAGATTCTGCTTGTGACAAAATAATCTAATATTCTTATTCTAATTCTGCTTCCCATTCTCCTTTAGGTTTCCCCACTGCCTGGCTTAGATCTTATTATAGTGAAAGGCATCAGATGGAAGTTTGCTCCTTTACTCCTGTGCCAGGTATTTTTCCAATGTGTCATATGTTGAACATAGATTATACTTTATTTACCAATCTTTCTTAGAAAATGAATCAAACTTTTCATGTGATTCCATTTTGCTCACTACAGGTAAAGAACTTGTTCTTACTCATTTTCAGGTGCAACTGAGATAGACAAAAGCCAAGTGGATAATTGCTTTTCTACTAACAACATAATCTTAAGAATAGCCAATTTGGAACAGATATCACAAAAAGACTTTAACTTTTGATGGTGAATAGAAAACAAAGTCAAGCTGACTAGAAAGTGAGAGTATGTCAGCTAAATCAGATAAAAATCACATTTTTCTTAAGTGTTTATAGTATTGAATAGGATAATTGGTTAAGAAAGGGGAAACTGACAAATAAAAGATCCTTGACAGATGCAGTAACACTTGTTTAAAATCCAGATACTGTCCCAACTTTATCTCTTGCTAAAATAACATCATAGAGAACTGAAGCTAACTTCTAAATATGTCTCTGAAAATGTCCAGATCCAACCTTCCAAATGAAGACTGTTATTTCAAATATTGGATTGATTTCTAGACCAGTACATGACTGAGTATGAATAACTGGTCATATTTAAGAAAAATAAAAGAGTCATTATAACTTTTCTTTTTGATTTTATGTCCCACAAGGTCTAAAAATTTGAGTCAAAGAAGCTTGTCCCATCTGGGATATGAGAAAGCAAAGGTGGGTCAGGAACATATGCCCAATACAGCTTCCCAGTCACCATTCTCAGGGTACTCAGCAAGCTCACAGGTCAGCATCTTTATTTGTTTTAGCATGAACATGTGTCACCAATCACTCTGGCAGCCACCATGTTCCTTCATTATCCTGCAGAAAGAACACAAACTTTCCCTTTTCCCCATATTAGATACCTGATCAGGTTCACGTAATTTGCCAGTAAGTGGATCCTTCCTTTTCACCTAGGCATAAGTATGTCTAGTTTTAGGATGCAATAGAAACTCAGCAGGAAGTTTCTAGGCATCCAATTTTAAAATAAAATAAAATAAAATAAAATAAAATAAAATAAAATAAAATAAAATGAACATGATATAAATAAATTTGTCGTGTACCAGGATATACCTCCCCCTTTTGTATTTTATGAAGATATTGTTTTAAAGTTCCATGGGCCCCTTACACAATACCTTGTCCTTGAGGATTATAGAGAATCCCAGTAATATGAATAATATTAAAATATTGACAAAAAGTCTCAAATGATCAACTCTAATAGCCAGTTCCATTATGTGTTGTTTTTTAGTTGCATATTTTACTTAATTACCTTTCAGATGTTATCCCCTTTCTGCATTCCCCTTCCCAAAACCCCTTATCCCATACCACCTTCTTCTATTTCTATGAGGGTGTGCTCCCAACCATTCATTCACCCCTGCCTCTCTGCCTTTGAATTCCCTCATACTGGGGCATCAAACCTTCCTGGGACCAAGGCTATCTTCTCCCACTGATGTCTGACAAGGACATCTTCAGCTACATATACAGCTGGAACCATGGGTCCTTCTATATGTGTTCCCAGGTTGACAGTTTAGACTCTAGGATCTCTGGTTGGTTAGTATTGTCAGTCTCCCCATGAGGCCACCAGCCCCTTCAGCTCCTTCAGTCTTGTATCTAACTCCTCTATTGGTGAACCCATGATCAGTTCAATGGTTAGCTGTGAGCATCTGCCTCTGTATATGTCAGGCTTTGACAGAGCCTCTCAGGAGACAACTATATCAGGCTCCTGTCAGCACGCACTTCCTGGCATCCACAACAGCGTCTGCAATGGAGACTGCACATGGAATGGATCCCCAGGTGGGGCAGTCTCCAGGCAGCCCCTCCTCCAGTCTCTGCTCCACACTTTGCCTCTGTACATGCTCCAGTGATTATTTTATTACTCCTTCTAAGAAAGACTAAAGCATCTACACTTTGGTCTTTCTTCTTCAGCTTCATGTGGTATCTGAGTTGTATCTTAGGTATTGTAAGTTTTGGGACTAATATCCACTTATCAGTGAGTGCATACCATATGTGTTTTTTTGTGATTAGGTTACCTCATTCAGGATGATATTTTCTAGTTCTATCCATTTGCCTAAGAATGTCAAGAAGTCATTGTTTTTAATAGGTACATAGTACTCCATTGTCAAAATGTACTACATTTTCTGTATCCGTTCCTCTGTGGAAGGACATCTGGGTTCTTTCTAGGTTCTGGCTATTATAAATAAGGCTGCTATGAACATAGTGGATCATGTATCCTTGTTATATGTTGGAGAATTTGGGGGTATATGCCTAGGAGTGGTATAGCTGGGTCCTCAGGTAATACTATCTCCAATTTTCTGAGGAACCTTCAGGCTGCTTTCCAGAGTGGTTATACCAGCTTACAATCCCAGCAACAATGGAGGAGTGTTCCTCTTCCTCCACATCCTTGCCAGCATCTGCTATCACCTGTGTTTTAGATCTTAGCCATTCTGACTGGTGTGAGGTTTCTTCTACATTATTATAAGCTGCATTGATTTTACATTTTCTAATTGTGTTAGAGTATTGAATCCTGGCATGTCTATAACAGAGGTGTATCAGCCAGCTTTGTCTTTCTGCCATAAGTATTACAGAACCTTGGTTTTCTGAAAAAAGCTTGCAAGTACTAGAAGATGTGAGTTAGGTTATAAGCAGAAGCAAGTGGATAATTGGCTTGATTATTGCTGGTATAATAGTTTAATTACATTAATTGCTAGCACTACTCCTTCTGCAGTTGTTTTAACACAAAAAGTTAAGACAGCTACTTTTGTTAATTATTTAGCAAAAAAAAAATTTTACTAATGTATTGTGTATACAAGAGGATTTAGATAGGCATATGGAACATTGGATTGCTGCTCTTTATCATAGTCAAATTATTTAAAGGAAACTCAGAGTTTAAGAGTAAGGTTCCCTCTTGAATGTCATGCCAATACTATTAAATTCATATTAGTTATAAAATTTACAGGTGTAGTCATTATAATTAGGAAAAAGTTTACATACATTTGTAGTATATTTGGCATAATTCCAACACCTCTCTAGATGTTTTAAGTTTGCATAGTGAGCTTATGAACTTAAAGAATGCTGCTCTGCTGAGTGTTAAGGCTGTAGATCCTGCTGACAAAACGACCCATGGCCTGAGGTCAGTATTTCTATTTTGATCAAACTTCATGAATGTCATATATAGTTTGATCATCCTAGTCTTTTTTTTCCCTGAGAATACTTTTATTTCAGCCCATCATGTTTGTCTTTAACAATATCAGTTTGGCAGTCAAAGTACATGGCTTGAAAATGAAAATGGAACCCCAGACAGAGTTATCAAAATAACATGTTGGCAAGCCAAGGACAGGTAAGATTCTGCACAGAGCCTTACCAAACTAAGACAGAAGTGTATTGCTTTTGACAAAGCATACTACATGATGAGTAAATAAGGCATTCTTGTTAGAATGATCTAAGACAGGCTCATTCTTATTCATGACATAAAAAAGGGGAAAAGTGGTGAGCTTTTGGGGCTGCTTGGCAAGAATCAGACATGGGCCAAGGACAAGGAAATTGACTGCTTGTCAGGAATATGACATTGACCAAGGAGAAGGAAGTAGGCTTCAAGCATGAATCTGACATTATGCTAGAACAAGGAAGTAAATTCTGTCAGGAACCTAAATTTTAGTGTAGAACAAAGAAGTAATTTCAGGCAGGAATCTAAATTTTAGCCTAAAACAAAGACATAGGCTTCAGGCATGAAAATATCTTTTGGCTAGAACAGGGAAGTAGGCTCAAATATTTTGATCACCCTGATATTCTCTTAGAAATAGTGATCACAAGAGTGATCATGGGGATTTTGTTTATTGCCTTGCTTTTTCTTTGATTATTTGTTTTTATTGTTGTGCATACTTCTTGACTATTAGTATCTATTGAATTGCTAGTTCCTCAACCTTTAACTGACCTTAATCCATGAATGTAATTAAAATGGTATAAAAAGCAAAAAGAAGGAGGAGCGATTGGATAGGGTGTTTATGGGGGAGATGGCATGGAATAGGGAGAAGGGTTCACATCTGAAATGTAAATAAATACAATATCAATAAAAAAGAAAGGAGATATTTGTCATACAAAATTCACTTTCATGAAAATATATTTTTGATAATAAATAAAATTTGAAAATGTTCAATTACCTAAATTTGAACTATAAAAAATGTTAGATTTCAAAGTTTATATCCATAAAGAATAAAAAATTGCCAAACAGTTTTGAAAGTCTCTGTCATTAATACATGGTTTAGTTGAATATGCACCCATTAGATTAAAGGAATTACTGCCTTATAAATGTAAGTCTAGAATGAAATAATTATTTCTTGATAATAGTGTTTATCATGGCACAGATAATAAATACTCGTAGGCTTAAGCTAAAGAAGAATGCTTTCTAGAAGCTGGTTTTCTCCATCTATAAAGCTGAAAGAGGATGAAGCAGAAAATACAGCTAATGAGTTGTCTCCTTAAGTGACTCAGAGGGGATTCTTGGACACTGCTTTGTAAATCTCTACTGAAACGTTGATCATTAAATTCTCAATCTTCACTTTTTTTCTATGAATGCAATGGATATATTACTATTGTATATTTACCCCAATAATCAAATAAACAACATCACATTATGTCTTAGCACATACTTTCAAGTGTTAAGCTAGTGACAGTTACAAGATGAAGAATAAGCAACTTTATCACTCTTTGTTCCAACTCAATCAATAATAACCTCTGCCTGATATCTGGGGTTGGCCTATAACTTTCCTAGTCATTTTCAGATAATGAAAACTTTCTTCTCCAAGCATTTAAGATGCAGAGACATGCCCACTTCTGTAAATAAAATTCTATTTTAAGGAATACTTTTAGTACTGAATTTTATGCAATGTTCTAATCATTTTGTTTCATGACACAGACAATACAAGTTATTGCCAATGTTCTTGGTTACCCTCCAAACTTGATGGTAAGATTATATCACTGGAGACACCACATGCTAGAATCCTAGATGTAGAGACATTTTAATCCAGTAACATTGCTGCTCTGGCAAAGGATCATATCCAATCATGTCCAAAGAACTTCTAGGTGTATTTGATCCAGTCAGAGTGCAGACATGCCCTAGATTACAGATACATCTGGCAAGAATACAGTTAAATCCTTAGTACTCACCTCTCTATTCCCTAACAATGAAGATAATTTTGGTTTGTAAAAGAAAGCATCCATGTTTGAGAGTGACATTTACTTGAGGGGAAGACTAAGTGATGAATCAGAAAATGATTTGACAAGAATGAGTCAGAGATAGGATGTGCCCAACTGCCATGAGTACATCTATGGAAGAAAGGCAATTTATTGAGCAGCACAGAGTTGAATACAGTTGAATTCCCATTCAGTTCAGTCAGTCCAGTGTAGCTGAGTTCATTCATGGTTTCATGCAATCCTGTGCAGGCCCGCAGAGCCAGATTTACTGGTATAATGTTACAAAGACAATTTTCAGGTGAAGACAGAAGGAACCAAGAATGAGAAAGAGCCAGAAGAGTATAACAAATTTCCAGTTAGTTTGAGGCCAAGCAGAGGAATTCAGGGAATAACCTAGAGAAACCAGTATGAGTCAATCAGCTTAGGAGTTTGAGCCAGAACAGCTGAGTTGTACCAGCTAGCCAGAGTTCAGAGAGAGCTAGAAAGAATGAGCTTATTCAGCAGTAAGTCTCTATGAAAATAATTACAACTGGTGAATAAAAGTTACATTTATACCTAAAACATATAAAAACAATTCTTTTTCTAACATGCAAGGTGTATCTCTACTTCCTAACATTTTTAGTACTGGAAGATATTTTGCATGCTACAGGAAGAGAAAAGCAACCATTATTGTTACACAGCTATGAACCCTGCAAGGCACAATAATGACTAGCCAGACCTAATAAATAGGTTTAGTAAATGAACAAAAGTTATGAAAGCAACCAACATTTTTTTGCACTAAAGCTGTACTCAAGGAGTTAAAATCAACATTCAGTGCCATTATTGGGAGAATAATCTATGGCTAGCCAGGTCATTGACCCTAGGAGAAAATCACCTACTATTATTTTGTTAAGATTACTTAGTAATAAACTACCTCATAATAATTTGATATTAAGATAACACAACCTTCAAGAGAGAAGCCTCCATTTGCACTCATGATGATCATCACAGAGATTCACAACTGACCAAGATACAGAGAATAAGAGACTTCAGAATGTATTCCAAAGGCTTAGGAATCACTATAAAATAGAGGAGCCAAAAGAGTGAGAAAACCTTGACTACCAGAAAACTACATTCTAGGCACATAACTGCAGCTGGATATGTGATCTTATAGAATTCAAAAGGCTTGTGAGCACACACTAACTCAAACCTTGCCATGGAGTTAGAAGTTGAGCTCGAAGTACCAAGACTAGTAGACGTGCTAATGGAAGTCATTGGCTGATGGGAAACTAAAGGTCAGTTTTTCCTCTAAGAGCATAGTGCGGATAAGTAGAATGTGCTCTAGTAGAAGATCATATATCTAAGAATATTAGGGAAGTTTTAAGATTTATGATTTTACTTCTTTAATTTGAATTATATTTATGTCTCTCTCTCACACACACACACACATATACTTAATTTGTACTATCTATATGTATATTTGTGTATAGGCTAAGATTCATTTATATGTTAGTTGTCATAAATTCTTATACTATATACAATTGTGAAATAATTTTTAAAATTATATTGCCTTTTAACTATGTGTGCCTGTATGAGTATGTCTGAATGGAGCTATGTACACATGAGTGCTTGTTCCTACATTGACCAGAGGTGACAGATTCTTCTGGAGTTGAAGGTATAGGCAATCGGGCAGCCTGATGTTAGTACTCAGAACCATTCTCAGGAACTTGACAAGAGTGATACTTGCTTTTAAACTCTGTCCATATTTTTCAGATCCTTGTTATTTTAGTTATTATATTTTCTTACATGTTTTTTAAATTCTGTGATATTTTGATACATTTATAACATTCAAAACATTCAAATCAGGATAAACATGTTTCTACTCAATCATGAAAATACTCAAAATTATTTGTTCTCTTTCACATACAAAGTGCATTTTTATTAATTATGGAAACCCTATTATAGCATAATTTTGAAAAGTAGTATATACTTTTTAATCACTTCTTTCCCTTCTAACCTAAAAGATAAAAACAAATTACTTTGTATGTATGAGTTTATTTCTTAACTCCATTTTATTTCTTATATTGATGTGTCTATATTTGTAAACATATACTATCTCAAATACAGGAGTTTTATGTTGTCTTATTACTACTTTTAATTTTCTATCATTTTAGAATCATATTTACAACATCTGAAAGACATACTTTTGAAAATTAATCTGGACTGAACTGACAATTTAAATCACTTTAATATACTTTCACCTTGCAACGTAGCAAATTAAGTAAATCATTTAACAACTTACCTGTACAGAGGTGATTAATCTGTCAACACAAGCATACCCTTTATTTGTTTACCATTCTCTTCTTTTGTTATTAATTTATTTGCTTATTTTACATTCTGAAAAGTAGCTTCCCTTCCTTCCTATCTACCCAGTCCTTACTTCTCACCTCCTTTATCCTCATCTGCCTCCCTTCCTCCTCACGCAGAAGACAGCTCCCATGATTATCAACCCACCATGGCATATCAAGTTGTAGTAGGACCTATTGATTCTCTACAAGGCAGCCCTGTTAGGAGAACATGATCCAATGGCAGATAACAGACTTAGAAATGCCATTGCTCTGGTTGTTAGGATTCTCACATGAAGAACAAGTGTCACATCTCTTAAATATGTGAAGGAGGCCTAAGTCCATCCCATGTATGTTTTTTGGTTGGTGTTTCTATCTCTATGAGCCACTATGGACCAGGCTATTTGATTCTATAGATCTGCCTTTAGTGTTGTGGTTTCCAGTGGTTCCTTCAAACCTCCTTCCCCCCATCCACAAGATTTTGTGAACTCTGCCTAATGTTTGCATGTAGATTTCTTCATCTGTTTCCCTCAGCTGCTGGGTAAAGCCTTTCAGAGCACAATTATGGTAGGTGCCTGTCTGCGATATAGGAGAATACAGTGTCTTGAGTGGTCTGTCTCTCATGTGCCTCAAGTTGGGGCAGTCATTAGCTAGCTGTACCCTCAATTTCTGCTTAATCTTTATCTCTTCACATCTTTTAGGCAGGACAAACTCTGATTTGAAGGTTTCGTGGGTGGGTTGGTGTACTCATCCATACATTAGAAGCTTTACATGGTTAGAGGGTATTTCTGTCATTTCAGTCCAGCTTTAATCCATGGCAGTCTGATAACATACAAGGCTTTATTTCAATTTTCTTGTATCTGTTGAGGCTTGCTTTGTGATAGACAATATGATCAATTTTGGTTCTATGAAGTTCTAAGAAGAATGAGTTTTCTTTTGTGTATAGGTGAAACGTTCAGTGGATATCTATCAGGTCCTTTTGATTCACAACATCTATTAGTTTCATTATTCCACTGTTTATTTTCTGTCTTGATGACCTTCTATTGGTGAGAGTGGAGTATTGAAGTCTCTGAATATTAATGTGTGGGGTTTGATGTGTGATTTAATCTTTATCAATGTTTCTTTACAAATATCATTGCCCTTTTATTTGGATCACAGACCTTTGAAATTGACACCATCTCTCAGTGAATTTTTTCCACTGATACGTATGAAATCTTTTTCTCCATCTTTTTTTATTAATTTTGGTTGATAGTATATTGTATTAGATATTAGAATGGCTACTCCAGCTTGTTTCCTGGGTGCATTTGCTTGTAAAAATTTTTTCCAGCCCTTTACTCTGAGATAATATTTATCTTTGTTGCTGAAGTGTGTTTCTTGTATACAGCAGAATATTGGATCCTATTTCCACATCAATTCTATTAACCTGAGACTTTTTATTGGAGAACTGAATCCATTGATATGGAGAGATATTAATGATGAATGATTATTAATGCCTGTAATTTTTATTTTGGTAGTGTGTGTGTGTGTGTGTGTGTGTGTGTGTGTGCATGTGTGCTTCTCTTCTTTGGTTTTGCTGGTGTTGGTTTATTTATTTCCTGTGTAGTGTGTGTGTGTGTGTGTGTGTGTGTGTGCATGTGTGCTTCTCTTCTTTGGTTTTGCTGGTGTTGGTTTATTTATTTCCTCTTTTCTTGGGTGTAATTATCCTGCTTGGGTTTGTGCTTTCATTCTCATATCTTCTTTATGACTAGATTTGTTGATAGATACTGACTAAGATTGATTTTTGTCTTGGGATATTTTGTTTTCTTCATCTATAGTGATTGAAAAATTTTGGGGAAAAGTAATCCCAGTGGCTGGCATCTGTGATTTCTAAAAGACTGCAAGACATCTGCTAAGGTCCTTCTGGCTTTTTAAAATCTCTATTGTGAAGTCAGATATAATTCTAATAGGTGATTTGGCCTTTTATCCCTTGCAGCTTTTAATATTCTCTCATTGTTCTAAACAACTAATGTTTTGATTATTATGTGACAGGAGGATTTTATTTTCTGGTCCAATGTATTTGGCATTCTGTAAGCTTCTTGAGAGATTGTTTATAGGCATTTCTTCAGGCTGAAGAAATTTTCTTCTACATTTTTGTTGAAATTATTTTCTGGGTCTTGGTGATGGGAGTCTTTTCTTTTTATTTCTGTTATTTTAGGTTTAATCGTGTGCTGCCTTCCCAGATTTCCTGGATGTTTTGTGTCAGGAATTTTTAGATTCAACATTTTCTTTTGACTAATGTATCAATATTTTCTAAGTCTTAGCTGACTCTCTGTGTACCTAAGTGGACCTGATGGGCAAGGATCCTGGGATGGAGTTCTACTTAATTTTCCAGATACTCCCAGGTCTGGAAATGCAGGTAGAGCTGAACTCAGGGGACAAGACACAGCTCATCATTTCTGGGAATGCCCCTGGGAGACATGGAAGGCAGGGCATTGGTAAGAAGAAGTCTCACCAGGTTGTAGCTACTATAGTTCCTAGAATGGAAGCCAATCTGGATGTTCCTACTGCCAGTAGGCCCCCAGAAATGTGAGCAAGCCATGGCCTGGATAATGAATTTCAGGGTATGGACACAACTGACCTCAGCTGGGTGTGCCAAAGTGGTAATTGGAAGGTGGAGAATAAGCAGGTGGCAGGCCTCAGGGGCTGCATCCAGCATTGTGGTCCAGAAATGAAATGCAACAGACAGGGAATAGTTAGCTGCTGCTAGGTGTGCTTAAAGTGATCTGGTTGGCAAGGGTCATGGGGTCAAGTCCTACCTGGTTGTCCCTGATGATGGCAAGCCTGGTTGTCCCTGGTGCTGGTATGCCTCTGGGAATGCAGGGGGAGCTGGATGTCTCTGCTGCTAGTAGGCCTCAAAGAATGCAGACAGAGTCATGGGCTGGAAAATGGACCTCACGGGATCAGACATAGCTCCTATCGTTCTCTTAAGTTGCTTTATTATTCCTCTTTAATTCATGACATTTGGATGTACTATATATGTAGTTAACTTCATATCTAAATATGTCTATAGTTTGGATTTTTCATAAATTGTTATTACTAGTATATTCAAGTATAATTATAATAACATAACTGCAAATATAATTATAACTATTCTGAGAACTCATATAATTCCCTATTCATATCAATGAAATATCTTCTAATCTTAAAACATCTCTTAATTTCTAACCATAAAACTAAAATGTAACCTCATGGTTACTACATTCTTTTAGATCATTATATGCAGGTTTTCTATTGAATATTTGTGACTTTTCAATCATTACATTGGATTTTTATTGAGTATGTGAATATGTGGAAGTATTATACTGAGATTCCTTTCGCTTCAGCAGTTTTGCTTCATCAGTAAAACCCCTTTTCATTCCAGTTGAGGATAGTTTAAGATCATTTAAATGAAAAGCTTGTTGACTCTGAATGTTAATTATTTTTTTAATTCTGATCTAAGAAAATAGACATCTGTAAGAAAGCTGCCTTCTTAAATATGCGGCTGCATTTTATAGTATAACATTAAATGGTAATATAAATTTCATCACTGATAATAATTAGTAAGAAAAGTAGAAATACAAAGTCAAAAATTTAATATGCTGGAAATATAATACATATTTTGCATAAGAGAGGAGGGTGAGTTCCAGTTAAAGGATAATACTCTCCTATGTTCATTATTAGAAAATTATTCTGTTCTTATTTAAATTAAATTGACATTTACTATCACAAGATTTACTCATGCCATTTTCCTAAGTTAATTAAATTACTAATTAGTTACTTGTAGTGATGAAAATTCTTTACTATGAAAATGCTAATATTTCTTGCCATGTCATTTACATATTGATGAGCCAGCAGTAATCCATTTCTACTGCATGAATAGGATAATCCCTCTTTTTAGCAGCTAGTACTATATTAAGAATTTTGTGGTTATAATAAGATTTGTATAATTAAAACTTGTTGGCTGTTTCCTTTGAAATGCTGAGTTTTTCCTGGTCCTCTGAAAATTTGTACTGAAAGTTAGGTACTGTTTTAGTTACTTTTCTATTGCTGTGATAAAACATTATAACAAAAAAGCAACTTGGGGACAAAAGAATTTATTTTGTCTTACAATATGTAGTCCATTATCTAGAGAGAGCAGGGCAGGAACTGAAGGCAAGAACTTAGGTAGAGGCCATGAAGAACTGTTGCTTACTGTCCAGCTCTCTGTAGCTTTCTCAGACTGTTTCCTTACAACACCAAGGAGTACCAGCCTAGGGAAAGCACCGCCAATAGTGATATTGGTCCTCTTGCATCACTTGTCAATCAAGAAAATGCACAACAAGGCTTGGCCACAGACCAATCTGGTAAAGACATTTGCTCAATTGATGTTTCCTATTCCCAAATGACTCTAGCACACAGTGTCATGTTGACATAAAATTAGCAAGCACAGTAGCCTTCTTCAATTATAGTCTTGAAAGGTGCTCATATTCATTATTATATATTTCAGATTTGAAATTAGAAAGTAACATAGGTGAAAAGAAATATCAACATGTTAATAATCAATTCTCAAGGCTTCTTGACTGCTAAGTACACATCCCTAGCCTAAAAGTTCCCTTTGTTCTATTTATTGTTTTGATGACAAAGTGCAGTTTTTCCAGTAACTTTTCAAGACAGTTATGCATATCATTAAAATAATGAAATATCATTCTAGTGTTTTTGAAATATTGATATTAAATTTGATTTTTAAATCAGAATATGTTTACTGTTTACCTCTTTAGAAGCTGAAGGAACTGGGAGCATGAAGCAGATAAATGAGGCACAGTAAAGGCTCATGCAATAACAGCTTTATTAGGAGGATTAACAGGAGTCACAAAAGTAAAGAGTACACCACAAGGGCAAGTCATGCCAGATGAACAAGCCACATGTTATCTCTTACTAGTCTGTTTATATTAAGAGATGAAAAGGTAGTGGATTCAGAAGCAGGGACAACTATGGTTAGGAGATATTGTATGAGAAAAGCATCGATTTTCAATGAATAAATGATACTACTTTTTTGTTTGGTTGGTTTTTCTTGTTTGTTTTGTTTTTCAAGACAGGGTTTCTCTGTGTAGCCCTGGCTGTCCTGAACTCATTCTATAGACCAGACTGGCCTCAAACTCAGAAATCTGTGCCCCGCGCAATTGTCTCACCAGCAAGAATGCACACGGACACCAGGATCCTTCTGCAGCAAAGCTTTTATTGTGATGTGAAGAGGAAGACCCCGGGCCCCGAAAAGTCACTGCTTATATTTACCCTGGAGCGGCGTGTACATTTCTGGTTGGCTGCTTGCTCAGGAGCGCATATACGCCTGGGATGGGACGTGATTTGGCGCACATTTTCCACTTGCACAATGGACAGTTAATCAGTAAACTTGGGAGAGCACCAGATGCCAGTGCCATCTTATAATGGCGAATACTGTCACCGTTCACCGTGGCTCTCCACATCTCCCCATTTTTGTTTTAATAAGAATCACAGGCACTGCCCAATGCCCCATGTCTTAGGCTGACTGACGTGAATCCATGACCAGCACCAATGAAAGGTGAGTTCCCTGTCTTAGGCAGCGAGGGTTGCGCACCCACACCTGGCATTCTCTGAATGTGGGCCCCAGGTTGTGGCCACTCGCAAGGCCCATCACAGGGTAGACTCACAGCTAGTGGTGTGCTTCTGGCTTATGGCGTCAACCTATTCCCGTCGTTGGGACCAATGGCAGCTGGCCCGGAGGCGTAGTAGCATCTGTCAGCACAGTCTTCCCAACCCTACCAGGTGCAATGGACACAAGTCCTCTGGGTGCAAGGGCTAAGGGAGACAGAAAGAGATGCAAACACCCGTCCCTGTGCAATGGAGCCATCTCCCAGGGGTGCAAGGGCTGTTTGCCTCAATATTCAGGTAGCAGAGCTACACAGACAAGGACCAGCCAGGCCAAGACCCTTCACCGACCCAGTGCAATGGGCTGATCCCTTGGGGTGCAACGGCTGAGGGATCTGTTGGCTGGCTATTTCCTTAACATAGACAACCAGATTTCGGGAGATGAACCTTGTTCTAGGGCCACAAGTGCTTGGGCAATAACGACCTTGTCACGTTTCTGTTGAGCTATGAGCTTGCAAATCAACCAGAGTATGAACACTAATCCGCAACACAGGGCTGTACCAAACAGACCTACTCCCACCCACTCTTTAAAGAAGGAGAAGACCGAAGAAATCCAGGAGGACAATCCTTCAGTCAGTGAAAGGTCCACACGCGTTGAGTTGATGGCCGCCACCGCTGCTCGCAACTTTTCGAGAAGTTCATCAAATCCTTATGACCATTCTCCTGCTAGGTAATGAGACAGTTGTCTGGACAAATTAGCTGCTCGAGTAAAGTTTTCATATTGAACACTAGTAATACAGAGGGCTCCCAGATTTCTTTCACATCCCAATTGTGCCAGTTGAAAGAAAATATCTAACCTTTCTTCTACCAAGTCTAGGCGCTGATTAACAATCATCAATCCGCCTTTCAATTGAGCACTTGTAGAAGTATAGAGGTTGACCGCCTCTGTCACTGTAGCAGATAGCTGATTCAAGGCTGTACCTGTCTGGACCGAGGTTGCCATAGTGATCCCAGCAGCTGTACCTGCAACTGTGCTAATGGAAATCGCGGTTACAATAACTGCAGTTATCCCAAAATCCCTTTTTTGTCTGAATAATGATAGGGTAGAAGGGGTTTCAACAGGAACAGGGACCCATCGTGGCATCCTGGCAACCATGGCACACTTAGCTTGTCCAACAGCCCAACACTGAGACATTATGCATGAATCATTAGTGCAGTTTTCAAATGAAGAATTTGAAAGAATAAACAGAAAGGGGGGAAAGACACACACTGGGGTAGGTGAAAATACCGTTTGATTTACAATAGTCTTGCTAACTCCAGTAATTAACTGAGTAGCATTTTTCAACCGAGGGGCCTGGTCTGAACCCTGTTTCACCATAGTTCCATTAATAATTCCCGTAAAGGATGCCCTTCCTGCCGCTCTGCCCTGGAGAAAGGCTAGGGAGTTGAGGTCGGTACAACTGCCACTAATCCCACAAAGTAGCCATTTGTGGAAGGGATTCATACTAGGGCCCTGTAGATAAGGGTCCTCTCTCATCACCGTGTCAGCTCCAGGATCCACCAACATATTGGGTGAAAAGGAAAAGGTTTCATTGGTATCTGCCCATCGCATTACTCTGGATTGACAATCAGACCAGGGCAGAACAACTCTCTCATCTTCTTGACTACAAAAGGGGGAGACCTTAGGTTGATGGGGATGCTCCCCATCAGTAAAGTCGGGTGATAAAAATGTTCCATTTATCCAAATGGCCGGGTGCAAAAAGGACTGTGAGAACTCATTGACATAACTATTATCGTTTTCATTACTATCCTTTTTAGTTGTTAATTTAACCCATCTTCTCTTGTCATAAAACCACCCCAAGGCTCTCTTCGAGAGAGTTATACAGTTTCCTGTCTCAGTAATCTGAAAGCAGAGAAAGCCTTGTTCAGGTAAGGAGTGATTTTCCCCCAGGGGGGCGTGGGTTTTATCATAGGGAAGATAAGGCAGCCCGATGGTTTTATTAGTTGTAAGAAATCTTGGAAACACCACGGCATCATGTCTAACACGTATGGGTTTAGGAAAAGCAGATAATATAGCCCATCGTTGTTCCCCCCATATACTAGGAACCCAAATCTGGAGGATCCAAATTAGGACTAGAAGCATCTTTCGGGGGGTCATCTTCAGTTGCCACTAGCCTTCACGTCAGTCTCTCTGGTAGCCAAAATGGATTGTCTTCTTCCTGCAGAAAAACACAAACAGCTCCCCTGGATCTTATTAAAATAGGATCTGGGCCTTTCCATTGGCCAGTCAAGACATCCTTCCACTTGACCATCTCCTTTGGCCTATCAGGCTCTAAGCAATGATGGTCAGCAGCCGAATGGCCCTGACTGTCCACATTTAAAAAATTAAGAGTAAAGAGTGCTATAGAAATGGTTACTCGTGGCACTAAGGGTAGAGCCTCCTCGACTCCCCCTTTTTGTTTTATTAGATAAGATTTTAGAGTGTGATGAGCCCATTCTATGATGCCTTGTCCTTGAGGATTGTAAGGAAGGCCCGTCAAGTGGGTCACCTCCATTTGGCGACAAAATTGTCCAAACTTTTGAGAAGTATAAGCTGGTCCATTATCAGTCTTGAGAATTTTAGGGTTTCCCCAGGCACACCAGGCCTCAAGGCAATGTTGGATAACATGTGATGCCTTTTCTCCCAATAAGGGGGAGGCAAAAATGATTCCAGAACAGGTGTCAATAGAAACGTGTAAATACTGAAGTCTCCCAAAGGATGGGATATGGGTAACATCCATTTGCCAAATCTGCAATGGTCGAATTCCTCGTGGATTAATTCCCACATGAGGCACGGGTAAAAATTGACAGCAATTCTGACATTGAGTAACTATATCTCTAGCTTCTTTTCTAGTTATATCGAATCGACGATGTAACGTCTCTGCTGTCACATGAAACCTTTTATGAAAATCTTTGGCCGAATCCAATTTTGAGGATAGGGTGATAGCAACCAACTTTGTGGCTCGATCCACCAGGTTATTTCCATGAGACATTGGACCTGGTAGACCTCAGTGAGCCTTAGTATGTGTAATAAAAACAGGATATCTCCTATTGACCAAGGTAGATTGAATCTTTTGAAAAACTTCTACAAGCCTGCTAGAGGGCCTAATTAATCCAGCAACTTCCAAGACTTTAACTGCATTTACCATGTAAAGGGAATCAGATACAATATTTAAGGGGCCTGGAAAGGTTTCTAAGACTTCCAGTACCACCAAGCATTCCACAATTTTAGGTGAAGTTTCATTATATTGTTTAGATGTAACTCTATCATCAACCACATAAGCGCCTATTCCTGTTTTTGACCCATCCGTATATACCACTACCCCATCTGGGAGTGGTTCTTGAGATAAAATACGTGGGAAAACAACAGCCTGACTCAAGGCAAATTGTAAAATAGGATGTTTAGGATAATGATTATCTATTTGGCCATTAAAGGAGGTGACTAACACTGCCCAAACATCAGAGGTAGCAGTTAATATTTGAACCTGATGTGCAGTGTAAGGTACTATCAAAACCTTAGGCTCCCTTCCAAAATGAGTAATAGCTGCTTTTAATCCCTGAAGGGCAAGCTGAGCAATTGCATCTGGATACCATTCAATAATCTTTGCAGGGGATGCATTGGGATGGATCCATAATAAGGGCCCATCCTGCCATAACACAGCAGTTGGTAAATGTCTGGTTTTAAAGACACATAAATTAAAAGTTTTAGTCTCATCAATGCGTTTCACCTGGGCCTCCTGTAAAGCATCCTCTACCATTCGTAGGGCATGGCTTGCATCCGGTGTTAGTGCTCTTGGCGAGGAAATGTGAGAATCTCCTTCCAAGATGTCAAACAAAGGTTTCAATTCAGCAGAGGAAATTTTCAAAAATGGTCTTAGCCAATTTATATCACCTAATAATTTTTGAAAATCATTTAAGGTATGTAAATGATCTCTGCGAATTTCTAATTTTTGAGGAACTATTTTCTCAGGGTAAATAACTGTCCCTAAAAAGGAACCAATTTCTGAAATTTGAACCTTCTCTGTGGCAATATGCAGACCCCGCTGTCCTAATGTAGCAATTAATAAAGGGTACGTGTTCTGCAAAATGGTCAACTCTTTAAGGCAGATAAGAATATCATCCATAAAATGAATCAAGAGCAGGGAAGGAAATTGTTTCCTAATGGGTTCAAGGGCCATTTGTACATACAGTTGACACATAGTAGGACTATTGGGCATGCCTTGAGACAAAACTTTCCAATGATATCTCTTATCAGGTTCAAGGTGATTAATAGCAGGTAATGTAAATACAAATCTCTGTCTGTCTTGTGGGTGTAGGGGAATGGAGAAGAAGTAGTCTTTAATACCTATAATTATTATCCTCCATTGTCTGGGTAAGGCAGAAAGCAAGGGTAAACCTCTTTGCACCGAACCAAACAATCGCATCTGCGCATTAATGGCTCTTAAATCATGGAGAAGTCTCCATTTTCCTGATTTCTTTTTTTATGACAAAAATAGGCGTATACCAAGAGGAAGTAGAAGGTTCTAAATGGCCATTTTTAACTTGCTCTTCAATTAATTTGGTAGCAGCCTCCAATTTCTCAGAGGATAAAGGCCACTGAGGAACCCACACGGCCAGGGTATCAGCATAGAGCCCTCAATGGCAACTAGGGAAAACCCAGAGCTTGTCTTCCTGTATTACTTTCTTGTGAGATTGGGTTTAATCTTCCTTGTTCTTGTCTGCCAAGGCCTTTTCCTTCCTTATATACCATCCTTTTCATAATTTCTATGGCTTGTTGTGAATACTCATTAGTCAATGTCAGTCCCAAGTCTTGCAAAATGTCTCTTCCCCAGAGGTTAACAGGGAGAGGAAGCACATAAGGTATAAAGCTTCCTGTCTGATCCTCTGCTGTCTGGCAAGTCAAGGAGCGTGAACTGACTGCAGGGCTGGCCTCATATCCCAACCCCTGTAAGGAGTGGGATGATTGTGTAAAAGTATTATTTCCTTCAACTGGTCGCCTTAGGCCACCAGTTGAAGGAAATAATACTTTTATCAGCTCCTGTGTCTAAAATTCCTACAAAATTCTTCCCCTCTATCATTAATTGTAAAGTGGGTCTAGTTTTAAGATCGACTACCAGGTGAGCGAAGTCAGTTCCTGAAGAACCAAGCCCATTGGTGCCTCTAGGGACCCCGGTTGATAGGAAACAATCATGCAAACTTGGGAGAATAACCAATTGAGCAATCGTATCCCCAGGGAAAAGAGAAAATATGCCTTGTGGACAAGAACAGAGAACTTGAAATTCCCCTGTATAATCTTGGTCTATCACTCCAGGGTGAACCACGAGCCCTTTCAATGTTAGGGAGGAATGACCTAGAATAAGAACGACACTCACCTCAGGCAGGGGACCTTTGAAATCAACTGAGACAAGCTGCGTGCCCACAGGTGGCATTAGTAAGAATTGGGAGGTGGAACGGAGGTCCAATCCTGCGGAGCCCCTTGTAGTTCTGCAGCTAGAGGTGTCCCCCGGCTGCAGGCTTGTGTCCCATATTTTTTGGGGCCCTGGGAACTGGGGCCAAGAAATACGTTTTTTGGAATACCTTCATCTCTTCCCGATGGTGGGGAATCATGTTGAATAAGCTTTCCTTGAATATCTCTGACTGAGCAACACTCAGTGATAACCTTTCCTGCATTTCGTACAAAGCCCTGGGGTTCTTTTTTGCATGGAAACACGACACTCTCGTTTCAAATGACCTGGTTTGCCACAGTTATAGCATACTTTACGGCCGCCAGGACTTGAGCAGTTTTGGCTTTGCAAAATAGCTGCTGCGAGGCCACCATTGGTCAGTGGACCTCCAAGTCCTCGGCAGACTTTTATCCAATCTGTAACCCTTTGTTTCTCCTAGGGGTAATTACTGCCTTGAATTCTGGCAAAGCATTTTCATACACCAGTTGTTCTATCAGTGGTTTAACTTGCTCCGGGTCTCCAAAAATTCTGCCTGCTGCTTCTGTCATTCTAGCCACAAAGTCTGAGAATGACTCTTGGGAATTTTGCAATATTTTCGTTAAATTTCCCCCAGCCTCCCCCTTCTTTGAGAGGGCTTTCCATGCCTTAATAGCAGCAGTGGAGATCTGGCTGTATGCTCCCCAATCGTAGTTTGTCTGATCATTAACAAACTGTCCCTGCCCTGTTAGCAGGTCAAATGTCCATTGTCGCTGATTGCCTTCTGTGTTAGCATTGGCTTTTGCCTGTGTCTGAGAAGCATCATGCCACAAGGCTTTCCACTCCATATATTGTCCCATGTTAGGGAGGGCAGCTTTTACTGTATTTTGCCAATCACTTGGAGTCATTGCCATAGCGGCAAATATCTTGAGCTGCATGACCGTGAAATTGGCATCAAACCCATACTTCTGAACTGATTCAGCAAGTTCTTTGATAGAGGCATATTCTACCGGTGCGTGGACGCGACCTCCCTCTGCAGCTTGAAACACCGGGAAGGCCAGTAACATCTTTCTTTTGTCTTCCTTTGAAAGGAAGGAGTCCGAACAGCACCTGTCTGCAAAGGGCGGAGGTGCACAGAGAACTATGGTGGGAAGTGCTGCCTGGGAAATCACCGCGGGCGGGGGAGCCACGTGGTTCCTAGTCCCCGCCTCCTTTTGTTCTCGATTCGGCTGCGGCGGCCGCCCATCTGGATGGTATCTTTCCGCCTCATAGCGGGCTGTTTTTTCTTCTAAGTCCTCTTCCTCGGAGGGGCTTAGTTCCTCTGACTCAGAGCTATCAAGCCCCAAGACCTCCAGTTCCTTTACCGGATAAAGAGACTTCCTTTCTGAGGCCTCTTCTCCCTTCCTAGATCCCTCTCCCAGGGCGTCCTTTCCCTTACCTCTCACTTCTGCAGACTGAACGTCTTTGGAAGGGTCTGTTTTCTTAGGCATGCCTTTCCCTTTTTCTTTCTGAGCTGCCTTTTTTTTCTGAGCTCCTAAGCGCTTACCCCGCTCTGTTTCTGACATGCTGTCCTGTAATTCCTCTAACACTCCCTGACCTGCCACGATAGTCGGGCGGCACTTCTCATCTTGTAGGCACGATCTTACTAGCCTCCACAGCGGCCGCGTCCCAGGCTTCAACTTCCCATTCTGTCTCTAATCAAATCACCCTCCAGTTTATCCCAGGAGGTGAGCGTCAGCGACACCGAGCATATATACCAGGGCACCACGCGATCGATCTCCTTCACAAACCCTTCTAATGTTTTTGTAGAGACTTTTAATTTATGCTGTCACAAAAGCGTCTGGAGCGCCATAATCATGGAATGCGAAGCTCCCATGCTGCTCTCTTATCTACGAGAGAATCTGACACACGGGGAGGGGCACTGTGTCTTATCTACGTCCAACTAACTGTGCCTAACGACGGCTGGAAGGGGCGGTACCAGCTCAGGCGGTGGCAGAATTTAACAAGAGAATCGGTGGAAACAAAATGAAATGAAAAGAAAGAGAATGAGCGCTGGCACAACGATAACAAGAGCCTCTGCAGCACCTTGTAGTTGGGTTGTGAGATGGGATAAATCAAGACCAAACATACCTCTCAGAGCTTACTTTCATCCTGCAGTTCTGAATCCTCCCCGCTAACGGAGGGTCCCCTCGGCCGGCGCTGGTGATGGTGAGTGTCCTGGGTTTCAGCACCAGCTGTGCCCCGCGCAATTATCTTGCCAGCAAGAATGCACGCGGACACCAGGATCCTTCTGCAGCAAAACTTTTATTGCGATGTGAAGAGGAAGACCCCGGGCCCCGAAAAGGCATTGCTTATATTTACCCTGGAGCGGCATGTACATTTCTGGTTGGCTGCTTGCTCAGGAGCACATAAACGCCCCAGGATGGGCCATGATTTGGCATGCATTTTCCACTTGCACAATGGACAGTTAATCAGTAAACTTGGGAGAGCACCAGATGCCAGCGCCATCTTATAATGGCGAATACTGTCACCGCTCACCGCGGCTCTCCACAGAAATCTGCCTGCCTCTGCCTCCCAAGTGCTGGGATTAAAGGCATGCGCCACCACACCCTGGCTTTTTTTGTTTGTATGTTTGTTTGTTTGTTCATTTGTTTTGTAAATGATACTTCTTATTGATGTATTTGAATATTGCATTCTTGCTATAAGTTGTTTAAAAGTATATAACCTTAAAATACATATATATATATATATATATATATATATATTCAAATATAGAGAGGTAGAAAATTTAAATATAATATGTGATATATGGAAAATATAGGATATATTGTATATATTACATATTATATACAATATAAAATATGATCATATTCATTTGCTATAATGTTTATGTCATGTATAATGTATAATAACACATAACATATAACAAACATATGACTATCTCATATAGCATATGACATATATAATGTATATAACACATATAACATATATAATATATAACATATATAACATATATAAAACATATATAACATATAACACGTTATAACACATTATAGCATATATAACACATGTAACACATATAATGCATATAATGTATAACATATATCTACATATATAATATCTACATATATTAAATATATATTTATCTATAGATTATTTGACTCTATTATTGAACTATTCTAAATTAACTATTACTTTGTGTGATGTAGATTGACTTTAATCATTAAAAGAGTGTGTCAAATTATTCTTAGAACTTTGTTGAAAATATTCTGTATTTTTTACACTGAAATATAGTCATAATTTGAGATAAGATTAATTGACCATATTTAAAAAAAGAAACTTTATTACTTGGGCTGTTTTCTCTGTAACTCATAGACCTCTCACTGGCCAAACAAGAGGCTTAGAACTCTTTAACTCTATGTGAGCCAGAGAAGAAGCAAAGAAGCCAAGCCAAGCCAAGCCAAGCCAAGCCAAGCCAAGCCAAGCCAAGCCAAAGCCAAAGCCAAAGCCAAAGCCAAAGCCAAAGGCAAAGCCAAAGGCAAAGGCAAAGGCAAAGGCAAAGGCAAAGGCAAAGGCAAAGGCAAAGGCAAAGGCAAAGGCAAAGGCAAAGGCAAAGCAAAGCAAAGCAAAGCAAAGCAAAGCAAAGCAAAGCAAAGCAAAAGCAAAAGCAAAAGCAAAAGCAAAAGCAAAAGCAAAGCAAAGCAAAGCAAACAAAGCAAAACAAAGCAAAAGCAAAGCAAAAGCAAAGGCAAAGGCAAAGGCAAAGGCAAAGGCAAAGGCAAAGGCAAAAGCAAAGCAAAGAAGAAAAGAAAAAAATGGAAGTCAGATACACATACACAGACCCATGCACACTGGATGAGGCAGAAAAGGGTTACATCACACCTTTATTGATGTTCTTAGCTTTTACACTTTATCGGAATAAATAAATAAATAAATAAATAAATAAATTGTTTTGTAACAATTTTTACATTCCATAAATTCAAAGCAAGTTTAAGTTCATGCCATAGGTTGATAAGGCTTAAGTAGTTACAACATAATTATTTACATAACATGTGACATAAAGCTAGATGCTGTAAACTTACAATGAACTTGTAAAGTTAAAAAAAATAGATAATATTCAATCAGGTACTAGTCTTAATGGAAAGACAATATAGTTTTGTCAAGAGACAAATCTTCTACCTTATGTCTTATTATTTTAAAGTCTTATGTAGATAAATTAGTCCATCATTAATTTTCTGTCTTTGTACCTACAATGAACTACACAGTCGCAGTTTATGACCTTCAACTATCAGATAGTAGCCTCATTCCTAACATAGAATTAATGTTTTACTCTATTGTCAATTCATTTGAAGCCTGCTTTCTTTTCTTATTGATATTATCCTATGATATGAAGATTTACAGAACTCTATTTGCAGTTTTTAGGCAATATGAGGCTTGATATTTTTGGATCATTTAGGATCATTGTAAAATCATTATCAGGAATTATGAAATCATCAACTCATCTACAACTTCTGGACATATACCCAAAAGATGCTCCAACATATCGCAAAAACACGTGTCCTACTATGTTCATAGCAGTCTTATTTGTAATACCTAGAAGCTGGAAGCAATCCAGATTGTCTCTGAGCAGAAGAATGGATACAGAAAACCTGATTCATTTATACAATAGAATACTATTCAGCTATTAAAACAAAGACATCAAGAATTTTGCATGCAAATGGATATAACTTGAGAATATCTTGATGACTGATATTACCCAGAGCTAGAAAGACACATATGGTATGTACTTACAAATGTACATTAGCCATAAAGTACAGAATAAGCACACTACAATTAATAGATCTAAAGAAATTGTTTAGTAAGGAGGTGCCAAGGGAGGTTGCCTGAATCTATCTCAGAAGCGGAAACTAAACAATAATCACAGGTGGATGGAGAGAGGAAACTGAGTAGGACTGGAGGTGAAGAGGGGAATAGGGATAGAGGTCAATTGTGGGTAGAGAGGGAGCAGTTGTCAGAGGCCTGAAAGTGAAAGTGAAAATTGACAGAGAGGGCATTTCTGGTGACTAGCTGGAGGTCTAGGATAGGAAAGAATACAGGGAGTTTATGGGGTGACCCTAGATTAGTTTCCTAACAGACAGCGATATCAAGACTGAAATGACCACTTCCTTTAGCCAAGCAAGACTTTCCTTAGGGAAGGGGACGTCAATCCACCCATAAATCTTTCAATTCAACATTTTTTTTTGCCTGTAAGATATGCAGCAGTAAAGATGGATCAGAGACTGAAGGAAGAGTTACTCAATGATTGCCTAAACTTAAGATCCATCCAATGTCAGAATGCCAATCCATGATACTATCAATGATATTCTGACATACCTGTAGACAGGAGGTTGTATCCAGCAGTAGATGAAGGAAGAGCCAGAAACCCACAGCCAAACATGAAGTGGAGTCTGGAGAGTCTTGTGGAAGAGTGGGGTATAGAACTGAGCAAGTTAGAGGGATTAAGGACACGACAAGAAGACCACATTGTCAACTAACCTGAGACCATGGGAGCTCACACATCTTGTGTCACCAACCAGGGAGCATGAAATAGCTGAAGCTAGACCTCTTATACATCTGTAGTCACAATGTAGCTTGATGTTCATGTGGATCTGCTAACAATTGGAGTAGGGCTGACTCAGTTTCTGTTCCTTGCCATTAGATCCCCCCACCCCCACTTGGACTGCCTGAATGGGCCACAGTGGGAGAGGATATGCCTAGATCTGCTACAACTAGATGCCCCAGGGTGAGGAGGTACCAAAGAAGAGCTCCCCTTCTCTGAGGAAAATGGGGGCAATGGAGGGAGGGATTTATAAAGGTGGGAATGGAATAGGAGGATGAAGGGGGGCTGTGATTGGAATGTAAAATGAATTAAAAACTTAATGTTAAAATACATCATATTAAAATAATGGTAGTTATAATTTCCCTATTCTTACCATTCTTTTAATTTTATATTAGTTGTATTCTTGAAAGTAACATCATGTTTGTTTTTTTCTCTCAGCGTTTACCATGGATTGTAGCACTGAAAATGTTTAGCTGATAAATGCCATTAGACTAAGCCAGTTTGCTGTGTTTGTTGGTGAATTTTCTTTATTCTGAGTAGATACTGAATGTGGGCACATTCTTTCTACTCACCAATTGATATAATAAGATGATATTATTCTCTAGTATAGCAGTACAGTACAGTACTTTATAATAATTGATTTCTGAGAACTGAACCAGATTCATATCCAATCAAATGCTCTAATGACTTCAATAGGAATTCTTAAAAAAATAGAATTAGTCAATCAATTTTAAAGTGTTTGACATACTTAGCTATCAGAGGAATGCAAATTAAAGCTAAAAGTACTTTAAAATTCTGTCTCACCCCTGCCATAATGGCTCATGATAAGAAAATAAATAATAAAAAAATGTGATGAGCTGTTTTGATGGTGTAGAAACATAGTGAAGTGGAAATTTCATGGAATCTCTGCAGGAGGGTGACCCTAATGAGTACTCCTATTATTACAGGATACAGAGCCTGAGGTGGTTATTTCTTGAAGCCCATAAAGGTTTCCAGTTGTAGGGCTGGAATGCATTCTTTTGTGCTGCTCACTGAGGTAGTCCTCTGGAAATCCCTAGATAAACCAGACTGATGGTAGATCCAAAGATCACTCTGAAAATTGACAGCAGGGGTCCATTTACAAGGTTCACTGAATGCAGGGAGGTTGTGTTGATGCAGAAATAGAGACTTTAGTCCTATGGTCTACTCATTTTGGAGTAAAAGGGTACTTTTTAGACTTCTAAAAGAGAAATCTGGACCCAGCTACAAAACCCTCAACCTACAATCTGTCATGCTTGCAAGATGCATGAGATAATGGTGACACATAATTTGTGGGAGTGGCCAACCAAGATCTGGTTTAACTTGTGAGTCATAAGAAGGAGTCTATGTCCTACACTGACTTGATGGGCAAGACTAGATAGCCCAGAGACCTAGGATAAAATGAAACATTACTGGTAAACAAACAAACAATCACTGAAGTTATTCCTAGTGATGTTCTGCTATGCTTATAGATCAATGCCCTGTCAGTTGTCCTCAGAGAGCCTTCTACGGGCAGCAAATAGGAGTGTGTAGAAATACCCACAGCCAGACATGATACTAAGAGAGAGCATGAATTGGAGGTCTCCATCAGGTCTTTTCCTGCAGAGGTCTGGGAACCCCAAGTAAGAGCAGGAGGAAAGATTATAGGATTCGATGGGGCTGATGGACATCAGAAGAACATGGCCCATAAAGTCAACCAAGCAGGTATCACATGGGATTGACAAAACTGAAGCAGGAAACTCAGAGCCTACATGGGTCTATAATAGGTCCTCTACATATATGTTATAGCTCTTAGATTGGTGAGGTTTTATTTTGGGGGGGGGGGAGGAGGTGGGGCTCAAAATGAAGGAGTCATTGGGTCTCTAATTTTTTGTTTGCTCTTGTGACTATTTCCACCTTTCAAGTTCCCTTGTTCAGCCTTGAAATGAGGGCTTTTGCCTTAATTTATTTTATCACTTTTTGTCATGTTTGGCTATTGTCGCTTGGAGGCTTGCTTTTTTTCTGAAGAGGAAATGGAAGGAGAGGGGATATATGACAGAGTGTAGGTGGAGAGGAGTTGTTGAGAGGAGTGGAGAGAGGGCTAATTATGGTCAGAATGTATACTTTGAGAGAATAATATATTTTAAATAAAAAGTAAAAATATATAGAATAATAGACAACATGATTATACTCCAAACTTTTAATAAAACAACCAACAAATGCATATAAATAGGAGATTATGCCACTATGAAATATGAAGAATCATAGGAATCTAATGATATTTCCATGACAACAAACAAGAAATATATGGGTCTCATTTCCAATCTGACAATAAAAATTCTTGCATTCAACTGCCTTATGACACATCTGAAACTTTTCTGGTCATGTATTCAAGGGTCTTTATATTTTGCCATAGAGAAACTTTACACTCATGTCTATTGTTGCCTTTGTCATAATACATAGAAAATTAAAGTTGCTTACTTATCCATCAACAAACGATAAAGAATGTTCTATAGCCGCATGTATTGTGTGTATTTATGAACATGTCAATGGACTTTTTATTCACCCATGAAAAATAAATTCATGGTAATTCCACAAAAAATGAATGGAACCAGAAACAATTGAATTACTCCAAGTAACCCATAACCAAAAGACAAATATCATTATTCTTTGTGATTTATATATATATATATATATATATATATATATATATATATATATATATATGTGTGTGTGTGTGTGTGTGTGTGTGTGTGTGTG
>NW_021604636.1:10967706-10991331 GCF_004785775.1 Grammomys surdaster | reverse complement strand
GTGTGTGTGTGTGTGTGTGTGTGTGTGTGTGTGTAATGGGAAGTGTACATACAAACCCAGAAAAATCATGAAATGGGGAAGAGTTATTGAGAGTGGTAGAAAGAAAAAAGAAGTCAATATATTCTATATGACATGAAAAGTGAGCCAGGACTGCTAGGAAGGAGAAGAAATTAGTATGGGACAAATGGTCAGATGGAAAACATAGTTGAGATGAGAGACAAAGATCAAGAAAAACGATGCATCAATATAGCATAATGGAACCATTAACTTGCATACTTATTGATACAATAAATATTTAAAAAGCACATTATGTTTAAGGAATACATTTTCAAAAAAAATTAAAATATATTCATTAGTAATGTCTTCACTCTTCTTGTACTTTATTTCTGTCCTTACAAAGACAGAATCAGGATAAATATGGTTTTATAGAAAAATGGGGAGTTTCAAAACACTGTTTTTCACCCATACCTTTCTTAAGTATTTATCATGTAGAAACTAAGAGCAGATTGTAATTCTGTGGAAGTGAATATTTACAGATCCTGCCCTTGTGCAAGACAAGGTGATCTCTGTGTCTGCATGGGAGCTAGGACTAATAGAGGCTCCTCACTACTTTTTTGCAACCTACTTGCAGGCTTCTTAGCTTGCTTCACGAGAGACCTACTCTGTTACACAGAGCTTAAATCCCAGTGCTCTGGAAACAGTATGTATCTCTGAGCAGTCATCTTGGAGCAAACTGCTTAGTAGAGGACAGAAACACATTGCAGGGGCTTTTCTCTCACACATAAGATAACAGGCAACCCCAGCTCTTTTGGATAGAACATTTTATTTTCTCAAAATGTTAAGGTCACATAGCAGGCAGTGGCTTCTGATACTGATGTACAGCAGTAAGGATAAAGTATTTCAGTCTCCTTGATGTGTGAGGAGAAAGACCATAGAACCTGAAAATCAGGGATTTTCTTCACCTCCTTCCCCATGAGCTTGCATTCTTGGTTTTCTGGGCATAGGAGAAGGTTACTTAGAAATTTTATGTGATCACACATTCCTAGAATTTACTTTTCTGTACTATCACTTTCAGGCTAGGAAAAAGCACCAGGCCAGGTCTACAAATTTAAATGCTGTCACTTATAAGGAAGTTTGCAAAAACACCTCTTAAAATTTCATTTACTAACACAGAGGTTTGCTATCATGCGTGACAAAATCAAAATTTTAAAACTGCAAATGGCTACTTGTCAAGTTCATTCTCCAAGTAAGTTGTTTTAGTCTATTTTCATATATTAATATTTTAAGTGTTTCTGCTTAGAAAATATATCCTATTTGGGAACACAAAAACCATCAATATTCAGAAGAGCAGTGTATAAAGTCTTTTCTAAATATAAGCGTTTTAGGTACTACATCATTATCAAATCTAGTTATTATTCATATAGATCAAATTTCCATGTTTAAAATTTTATTCCTTCTTGAAAATATAAGAGAGAGGTAAAATGTTTGTTTGTTAATTTCCTGTGTTTTAGGATGTAACAATGACGGCATACGACTTTGGCTAAATTTTATGTCAAACGTTTAGGGTGTAATATGTGATTTTTTTTCTAGTGCATTATCAAAGTGAATATGTACTTTTTGTTGTTTGTATTTCATTTTCAGTGTGTAAGGAAGACAAGAAGGAAATGTGAATGACTTTGGGAACATGAACATAATTGATAAAAAGTGATAAGTGGCATTTGCCTTAAGGTAATCTGTGTTCTTAGTTCATAGACTACGGAATCTTTAGTACAGGACTTGTCTGTACCAGTACAGAGTTCTTGAGCAAAGCACCCATGTATTGCTAATAGCTACTATCATCTTGACAAAAAAAATCAATATTCTTTCTGTTAGCAATCCTTATTCCCTCAAGAAATATTCTTTTCCCTCTCTAGAATAGTTGGATCATGTTCAAGACTGTGAGAAAATCAGACAAGACAGTGTTGGGAGAATTTTTGTAAGATATTTTTATTCACCCTCACCTGTCAAAGGCATTCTCTAATTGGTTAAATAAAAAAAAAAAAACAGTCAATGGCTAGACAAGATACCACTATCTTTGTGGCAGAGATAGTAACCCTGGGATTTTGTCAGCCAGAAGCATAAGCAGCAGCAGGCCTGGACTGAAAAAGTGGTTACTAGTGAGTCTTATGGCAGAAATCAGATCTGTGTAAACAGGTTAATTAAGTTATAAGCTAGTTGAAAATAAGTCTAGCTATTAAGATCTGTGTATTCATAAGTAAATATAAATCATCCTTCAGGAGCTGCTTGTCTCAAAGAAAGTCCAGTTTTAAATGGTGGCCAACTTATGGGCTTGTATATCCAAGTTTAGAACCTAAGAAAAGTGTCAGGTGTTAGGAACGAACAAGCACTTCTTAGAACATATTCTTTCTAGGGATGCAGTCTCTGAGTAGGCATACTACAGGAGCAGGAAATCACTAAGTTGGCTGCTTAGGGTGGAAAAGCCTTTGCTGAGCAGTAAAGCCAAACTTCACAGGTTTGGCTTCTTTTTTTAATTTTTTTTTTAAATTTACGTTCTAGACATCCCCCTACCCTTCTGCACCCCCAACCCTGTTCTTCATTCCGTCCCTTCCCCCTTTGCCTCTAAGAGGGTGCTACATCCCCCATCATCCCCCTATCCTTTGGCCTAAAGTCTGTACAGGATTGGGGTGACATCCTCTCCAACTCAGGCCACACAAGGCCATCCTCAGCTACATGTGTGTCTGGGGTCACAGACCAGCCCATGTAAGCTCTTTGGTTGGTGGATTACTCTATGGGAGCTCATAAGGGTCTGGGTTAGATGAGGCTATTGGTCTTCCTATGGGGTTCTCAATCCCTTTCAGTTTTTTCAAGTCTTTCCCTAACTCTTCCATAGGGGTCCCCTGACCTCAGTCCAATGCTTGGCTGTGGCTATCAGCATCTGTCTCAATCAGTTGCTGGTAGAGCCTCTTGAAGGACAGTGATGCTAGCCTCCTGTCTGTAAGCACATCATAGCATCAGTAAGAGTGTCAGGCCTTGGCACCTATGAGATAGATCCCAAGTTGGGCTGGTCATTGGATAATCTTTCCTTCATTCCCTACTCCATTTTTGTTTCTGAATTTATTTAGACAAGAAGAATTCTGGGTGAGAAAATTTCTCAGTGTGTTGGTAACGCAGTCCCTCCACTTAGGACCCTGTCTCTCTACTGGAGGGTATCTCTTCAGGTTTCCTCTCCAAAGTCGTGGCTGAGGTTACCCCCAGTGAATTCTATGAGTTTCTCACATCATAGGTCTCAGATACATTCTATATGGTCTCTCCATACATCACCCCTAGAAGCTGCACATTTACACTTATTCTCCTAGTCTTCTAAGCTTCTCTACTGTTTTCTCCTAATCCATGCCTGATTCTCCTCCTCTTTTGCCCTCCTGTCCCGTCTCCCACCCAGGTAGCCCCGTCCTTCTATCTTCCATGATTATTTTGCTCCCTCTTCTAAGTGGGAGCATTCTCTCTTGGGCCTCCCTTCTTGTTAATTTTTTTTTAATGTATGTTGGTTGTAAACTGAGTATTCTGTACTTTTTTTTTGTCTAATATCCACTTATCACTGAGTATATACCATGCATATCCTTTCGAGTCTATGTTCTCTCACTCAGGATAATATTTTCTAATTCCATCCATTTGCCTGCAAAACTCATGATGTCCTTGTTTTCAATATCTAGCTGAGAAGTATTCCATTGTGTAAATGAACTAAAATTTCTGTATTCATTCTTCTGTTGTGGGGCATTTAGGGTGTTTCCAGCTTCTGGCTATCACACATAAGACAGCTATGAGCATGGTGGAACATATGCCCCTGTGGCATGGTGGGGCATAATTTGAGTATGTGCCTAGGAGCTGTATAACTGGGTCTTGAGGCAGACCCAATTATCCAGAAATTTTCTAATTTGCTGAGGAACCTTCAGACTGATTTCTAGAGTGGTTGTACCAGTTTGAAATCCTAGCAGCAATGGAGAAGTGTTCTTTCTCTACATCCTCACCAACATGTACTGTCACCCGAGTTTTTGATCTTAGCCATTCTGATTGATGTGAGGTGGAATCTCAGGGTCATTTTTATTTACATTTCCTCAACGACTAAGGACTTTGAACATTTCATTAAGCGCTTCTCAGCCATTCAAAATTCCCCTGTTGTGAATTCTCTGTTTACTTCTATACCCCATTTTTATTGGGTTATTTAGTTAAACATAAACAAATTGCCAAGTCTTCTGTGATTCTTTGAATTAGAGTGACTCCTATAGGTTCATATATTTAAATGCTAAGTGACTAGAAAAAGTCACTACTTGAACAGATAAAATGATTAGAGTTATGGTTTTATTAGAGGAAGTCTGTTAGTGAAGATGGTCTTTGAGGTTTCAAAAGCCCATGCCAAGACTAAAATTCTCCCTGTCTTCAGATCAGGATGTAGCTAGGCACTACTGCTCTAAGGCCTGATTGCATTCCTCTATGCAAACCACCATCAAGATAACTCTTTGAAACTACAAGCAAACCCCAATTAAATACATGACCTTATAGTAATTACCTTGGTAACAGTGTCTCCTTTCATCAACACACCAGTAACTAATACTCTTAGCTTGTTAATTATTTTATCCATAGAAATCGATAACCCATTCAGACTGTAAGCAATTGGAGCTTCAAGAAATATTCAATTTGCTGTCTGAAATGGATGTAAGAACATTCCATAAAAATGATTAAATATGATATTAAATATTTATTTAAATAAGGTATGTTATTATTAAAGAATTTTTCCAGAATCATTATGTTTTATGGAATTATACATTTTAAAATTGTGTTACCTATTTTTTTTAAAGGGGAGGTTTATTATTTTATGTGTATACAATTTTATGTCAATTATTTTTCTTAATAAATTAAATATATATCATATAACACTGAACAATTCATTAGAGATATTAGCCAAATATAAAAACCAATATTAATATTAGCATATGGATATCATTTTATTTTGTTATTTATGTGTATGTATGTATGTCTATGTGAGTTCATAAGTACTGCATACATACAAGAGCCCTTGAATGCCAGAAGAAGGCATGGAACACACAGTGTTTACAGTAGGTTGTGAGCAGCTGTTCGAATGTTAGGCACTAGATGCTGGTCCACTGTAAAAGCCATTAATGTGCTTACTTTAAAAGTCATCTCTCCAGCACCACATTCAGACATTTTAACTTGAAGATTTCTTATGCATTTTAATTTTATTTATGCATTTGTATAACATCACTGTTCAATATATATTTCCTAACTCTGTTTCATTCAGTTCTAATGAACAAAATTTATTTAAATATTTGAGATGATGTTGTATTTTAGAGAAACAAATATAGTTTTGAAAATATTGGGCCATGAAAAATCTGTAACTTGCCTATAATGATAAGGGGCTTGATTTTATTCTATTGGTATTTTGCTAGATATTTGAAGCATATTGATTCTTATAAATAAAATCTGGCTTTTAAGTAGACATATTGGGATGCCTGCATGGACTAATGCATCAAAGTAAAATTCAGAGAACACAAGCATATACTGGTGTTATAGTAAGGCCGGGGGGTGGGTTGGGGGAAGCAAAGCAGTTCTTCTTGAAGTAATTTCACTAAAAATATGGCCAAGTTTGAATTGTCAGCTCCTCTCCCTGTATCTTCCATCTGTCTATAGTTTGTGATTACTAGCCTATCTGTTGTCTGTCTGTTATGTGTGTCTGTCTGACTCTGGGCCTGTCTGGATCATTATTTAACAAAGGTCTTTGCTATCTATATAGTCAATAGCAGAAACATATGACATTGGAAAGGCATGGAATATTGTTTACAACATTTTAACAGAGTTCTACATGAAGTTATGTTACTGTTTCTAACTTACCCAGAAATATTCCTCACTGAAATTGCATGCTTTCAATCATTATCCAATATTTCTTTCAACATTTATGATAGATAAGTATATGTATTATATTCAGCAAATGATTATAATACACATGCAATAGTCATGGTCAGAAATATGAAAGAGCAGGTAATTTGAAATTTAATCTATACAGTAGTTTAGATTGTAAAGGCTGATTACATGGGAAGTTCCAGGCATAACATGGCTCATTACATTTTTCCTTGAAAAGCAATTTAAAATAAAGAAGGATGAGTACACTGTGTAAAAGCCAATTAATTACATCAGCTTAGCTGATATCAAGGTAAGTTATTAATTTTTCCTTGGAAACTGTCAAAAATTTGATATTTTGGGGACCAACATATACTTACCTAAGATTGTATCACTACAGATGACATGTTGTATTACAAATAAGTAAAAATTCAGTTGATTACAAATAAGTAAAAATTAGTTTCTGACAAGTGTGTTTTAATAGTTTATGTTTTAAATAAAAAGCCCTAAATTCTAGTAAAATCTAATTTCATTAGATGATGAATTTGAATGTCTTGGCAGGGATACTGTAAATCATTGCCATTTAATAATGTCAAGTTTATGATGTTTACTCATTACATACTTGAAGAACACTTGCAAATTAGCAAGAAATGATTTGTTTTTACTTCATGTAAATCTTTTAATTCATTTTAAAATTTTTTATTGTAACTAAGATGGATATGATCCAGAAATGAATTAAATGAAGTTAATGAATTTATTTCCATTTCTTAAAAATATATTAGTTGGTATTTATTTCTGGCATGAATAAAAATATGAATATCATTTAGATACAAGCATATATCTAAATTAAGGAAGTAAGTTATTTTTAATATTTCACCATGGGATGAACATTTTCTCCCAATGTCTATTAGTCTGTCTCTGTCTCTCTCACACACATACATGTACACGTACACACACAGACATGCACACACACTAAACATGCACACTTAATCTTGTTTTTAAAGTTCATTGCCCACACAGCAGCTGCCAGTTCAGCACGTATTACCACATTCCCTTGAATTATTTAGTCTTAGATTTTTTAAAATGTTACACATTGTAAATACTCATTCAAAAATCATAATTTGTCTTTGCTGGTCTATAACAAGTATTTTAAGTACTGCAAAGTCTAGTGAAATATAAATCCCAGTATTTATATAAAAATCAACTGAAAAATGAAATCAAATAACCTGTCATTATGCTCACGTATAGAATCTTGGAGTATATGTGCATTCTAGTGTAAAACTATACTTTAAGAATAAGGAAATTGAAAGATTTGAGTAGTCAATAAGAGAAAGCGCAGTTTATTTCATATCCATGTGTGAAAATAACATTATGATTCCTCTTTGTTTACCTTGCATATACCAATAAAGTTTAAACCTATGAAATGATACATTGAAATAAAATGTAGGTAAACCACAGGAAGGTAAACAATTGTTTTTTATGTGTTACATATTTCCCTATTATATTTTGTTTTGCATGATACTGCTTTTTAGGAGAAAAGAAAATTTTAGTTATTTTGAAATACCAAAACCCTTTTCCCATAATTCTCTTTCTGTCCAAGGTAAATGATTGTTGAAAGTGACATTAAAATCCATTTTAGGAGCGTATTTTTTACTTATGTGTATGCATTTTAAAATTTTCTCTTCTATCCATAAGTAATTTTGTGGATGTTATAAATTGCATTATTTTAAATCATTTGTCTGTGTTTAATGCTTTTCTTGAAGTTTCCAGTCACAGAAATTTAGAAGATGATCCTTATGTTGTAAGATTATTAATTCTTATTTTCCTAACACTACTAGGATGTTTTGTGTGATTTAATCTCACACACAAATGGTTTTCAGAGCTACAAATTGCTCATACAGAGTAATTTCTACGTATTCTGATAATTTAAAAAGTACATATTAAGTATTATTTCAAAGTCAATTATTCTAAATAAAAATTATGTCATGAAGGCAATTCAGTTTTGTCTATAATTTTATAACTTCATCATCAACATTTGTGTAATTTTGAACACAGAGATGGAAATTGTATAGCTTACAAATCCTAAAGAATTTATTAGGACCCCATTAAGCATCCAGAGATTTTGACTCAAAGACTGAACTGTATCTCACCAGCTTTCTCTAAGGGGTTATTATTCTGCAAACAAAAGAAAAATCCTTCCCCCTCTGTAGTGAGCAACATAAGAAACTACTCAGACCCATTCTGGAGTGAAACATTACAGGTGGTGAAATTATTTTTAGAAAAGAAATACTCATTTAAAGTATGTGAAAATTTCCCAAAGGATATATGGCAAATGAAGATATAGTTATGTAAGGAATTCTACCAAGTTTCAGCAAAACAAGAAAGTCCAAATACCTTTTCTTTTTCCTCAAACTAAACCTCAGTATGACAGAAGCTCCAATTTGATGTGAGGAAGAGACAGATTTTATCATTTTTGGTATAATGATTGAGGATTCAATTGCCTCCCAAGCATGGACTGTATGTTATCACATTATCTCTTTCCTCTATACAGACTAGAATGTCAGAAAAGATTAGAAGCTTCTACACCAGCCACACTTACCAGCCTCTTCATGAAACGATTACACAAATCCAAAGAAATAGATTATCGCTCTCTTTTACATGCCTAAATATAAGGAATAGATTTAAAGCAAAATGAGAGATATACTATAAAAAAAGAGGAAGTCAGCTTTTTGTGAATTTCATATATTTGAATCAAAGTATAGGGAATTTCTAATATAAAGTTAAATCAAAAAACAATAGAGATTTTAGTGGTAAGGAATTATCACACAGTAAGTAACCAAGTAAGAGAAGCTTGTAGCTCCAAGAAGGTAAGCAATAGCTGTTCTAACTCAGATAAGAGGACAAACAGAGTCCTACTCAAGTTTTGTTCCACTGAGGAATAGGACAGAGTATTCTGGATCAGCTAAATAGCAAAGACTGACATAAAATTCACCCTACAATGGAACAATTTGAATAATTTTAACTTACTCCTCCCTTAACATTCATTACAGAGCCTGAAAAAAAGACGTAACCATAAATTTCAAGAAACTTCAATCAGTATAAGCCCTTGTCTATCCAGTACAAAGTGGTAAGCCATGAAACCTTATACACACAAGCAATAATGGGCTCTGCAAGTTTATTACATTTTTGCTATGTTATGCCATAATTGATGTACGCTCAGCTCATGAATACTCAGATACTACAGATTAGTTTTTAAAAGTCTTGAAAAATTTTTTTGCAATGACCATTAGTGACAAAGATGATCATCATTTTATTGTCTCGAAGCTAGGATACTATTAAGTTTTGAATTTTGAATCAAATATAACTTAAAGATATAGCATAAGGCTACTAACATAAAACTTCTGAGAGTAAATCATTTTTAGAACAAAGGTCTTTGTATTGGAGTGTACACCATAATACATAAAGCACATATGTAATTTAGATTTATGAGACTCTGCAGTTAATTTCTAATATTATACAGAATCATGGAATTTAAATCATATCTAAGGTATAAAGGTGAACATTTATACACCAAGACATTTAGTAGTTTAAGCAATAAGGGGAGATTTTACACGTCCACATCACCATGGTAACAAATTCTCTCCAGTGATAGACAATAGATGAGTTCCTAAATTTAGTAATATTTTAATATGATTATGCTTTTTGGTTGAAAAAATGAAAAATATAAATCCTTGAATCAAAAGGAAAATAAGCTTTAATGTTACATATATCGTAAGATATTAGTTCCACCAACAAAAATAACACGCCAATCCATGCATGATCTCAGCAATACAGAGTAGCATTTCACAATGCATTTGGAACACAAAGCAACGTTTGTAAACAACTACTTGTTTGCACTGAGAATCAGCTGTGAAGAGAATAAGAAAATGACTTTTAGAAGATTTTTGCAATACAATAATATGGTTTCCTTTGAGTATAATAGAGGAAGTGCTTGACTTGTGTTCATACATTCATATATGTTTAACTAAACCTAATGTGTTAAAAATATATAAATACAATAAACAAAAGCACTTTAATTTTCAATAACATTAATAGGGGCAAAGACAAATTTTATCTCTTTTTTGTTTGTTCATTTGGCAATTTATCATAATCTTAAAAAAATTATGATTGTTTTGGTATAGTTCACAAACATTTTCCAGACAGCAAATATTATTCTTGAATGTATCTTTCAAACTCATAAAGCAAATGGGAACAATTATCTATCCACTAAACATTTGGCATTAATCAATTTATTTAGCTTTACATGCCTTACTTTAGACATTACTAAATATAATTGTTTGAATTTTTATTAGTACATGAAAATATCTGTGTATTGAAAATAAACACATTCTACTATTCAATAGTCTAATAATCCAAACAGTTTTAGATGGCACTATTTTTAGGATCCCATTTTTAAGATTTACAGTAGGTAACTTGGGTAATGTGTAATTACCTACACTTTAGAGCTTCAGGTGGCTTTGCTAACCTACCTAATTATAGCCTTTGGCACCTTGTTATGGCCTTGGAATAACTTCTGAAAAGAAATGATGATGATGTTTTCAGCTAAAAAAAAAAGATATCTGTGAATATAATGTGCTCATAAAGTCACAAAATTAACTAGAACTACACATACTGAAAAGTTCTGTAGGGGAACACCGCTTAGGTGACATTAAAAGAAATATAGACTTTAAAACTAATGTCAGATGTCTTGAGTTTCAAATAGCTTTAGTGAATATTAAATTTTACCCTGGGTTATCACTCCAACAAACACTTATGGATACAATCTGGAAAAATGACTGGTAATGAATTGATGATGAAAAATGTGAATTTTAATGTCTAAATAAGGAAATAAATAAATAAACAAATAAATAAATAATTCCTGATGTTTTTCTCTTTCAATTTCTTGACAACTGCTTACCTAATCTCGAGTTTATTCCGCTCTACTTCTTTTAATAAAATTATCCAGTCAGATGTTTATGTTTATATTCTGGTTTCCATCTAAACTCTCAGTCTAAATTAGCAACATCAACATGCTATTCACAAATGGCAACAAAGTTTTGTCTTGATTGTAGTTCATTAATCTTTGATACAAGTTTAGACTATGTTTTATGTGTCAGTTAACATTGAGTAAAGTGCATATCTATTTAATTTATCTAGTAATGATTGTTAGGACAATCGAATGACAGGTGTGAACATATAAAGTTTTCTATTGTAGTTGGTCAACAAAGTAAATAGGCTAACTGGATATCAGATTAAACATCTTACATCACTAATTGATCAATTTCCCTTAATGACTTTAACTTTAATTTGTCATTATATGTTAATATTGAACATGATATAAAATTTCACTCTTTTATGCCCTACCTTCTAAATTTTAATCATCTGTTTGAGCAACTTGTGAAGTATTTTAAAAATTTTAAATTGTAGTAGTTCAAAAATGATCAACCGAGCATAATGGTTAATGCATACTAAAGATTTATCTACTGAAAGCCACAGCGGTTATATAAACCAGAACTTGTTATTTTCATAAACCCTTGTGAGAATTACTTTTCTCATTTGAGCTTCCACAAAGTTTCTGTATTCAGACCTCTGACTAGTACAAATTTGTGTTGTCTCCTTCGGAAGTAAAAGCACTAATGTGTCACTACATGTGAAAGGGCTAGAAAGTAGACTAATTTGCTAATTTGAATTTAATGTAAGCATTTATATGTAACATGTTCACACAGCTAATGCAACACATCTTACATATAAATGGTATAAATTAATGAATAGGTATTTTGCATTTATAGTCAACAAGCTATTGGTCTTGATAGAACGTACTGAGTGGGAGTATATGAAAATCTATTATGAGTAAAACATGCTTAATTAGCCTTCTTGATGACAAATATTTATATTTAGAAAATTAAAGATTACTTACAAGTTGAAAATATTTTAAGTTATCATTGCTTCATAGTTTATAATACAAAACATTATGTTTTCATGTAGAGTGTTGTTAATATTTCACTTTTATCTATTATTATTATTCTTTAATCTTTTTTTTTTACCCTCCAGTGATTATGCGCTGCTGGTCTGCCCGCCAACTGTTCCTCAAATTATTCCTCCTCACGTGTCTACAAGAGGATGTCCACACCGCCCCCTGCCAGACCCCACCAGAACCCCCACTCCATGGGGACTCAAGTCTCTCAAGGGTTAGGTGCTTCTTTCCTCACTGAGGCCAAACCCAGCAGTCCTCTACTGTAAAAGTGTCCATGGCCTCATATCAACTAGTGTATGCTGCCTGATTGGTGGCTTAGTGACTAAGTGATCTCATGTTAGTTGAAACGGCTGGTCTTCCTATGAGGTCACTCTTCTCCTCAGCTTCTTACAGCTTTTCCCCAATTCAACCACAGGGGTCCTCAGTCTGTCCATAGGTTGGTTGTAAGTATCTATATCTGACTCTTTCAGCTGTTTGTTGGGCCTCTCAGAGCGCAGCCATGCTAGGCTCCTGTCTGTAAGCATACCATATCATCAATAATAGTGTAAGGCCTTTGGAGCTTCCCCTTGGGCTGGATCCGAATTTGGGCCAGTCTCTTGACCTCCTATCCCTCAGTCTCGTCTCCATTTTTGTCTCTACAGTTCTTTTAGACAGTTACAATTCTGAGTCAGAAGTTTTGACTGTAGGATGGCAACCCCATCCCTCCACTTGATGCTATCTTTCTATGGGAGATGAACTCTAGAAATTCCCTCTCCCCACTGTAGAGTATTTCATCTAAGGTCCCTCCCTTTATTCCTGAGCCTTTCTCACCTCCCAGGTCTCTGGTATATCCTAAAGGGTCTCCTCACCTTCTACTTTCCAAGATTATCTGTTTTCATTCTTTCTGTTGGTCCTCAGAGCTTTATTCCTGCCCCCTCCCACATACACACAATACCTGATCATGTTCCCCTTTTCCCTTCCCTAGTTCCTCTCCCACCCAAGTCCCTCCCTCCCTCTACCCACTGTGATTGCTTTCTTTTCCCTCTCAAGTGAAATAGAGGCATTCTCACTTGGGTCCTTCGCTTTGTTAACCTTGAGTTCTATGGATTGTAACCTGGATATTCTGTATATTTTTGCTAATATCTACATATTAGTGAGTAACATACCATGCATGTCCTCTTGGGTTTGAGTTACCTCAGTCAGGATGTTTTCTAGTTCCATCCATTTGCCTGCAAAACTCAGGATATGCTAGTTCTTAATAGCTGAGTATTCCATTCTTTGAAAGAATATTTACAAGGTATAGCTTAAATTATTCATAGAAAATAGACACATAAAGAATAAATTCTAAATTCATTCTAAAAACCTGAGTAAATCCCATATCCAAACAGGTAGAATCTAATACCAAAAGAAAATACAGATTATTGGTTTCATGGACTCCATCTACTGGATTATGATATTTTTATAATTTCTGTACTATTTATAACTATAGTTCTAAATTTCATTAAAATTTAGGACAGGGTAATTTTAAAAATTATTGTTGGAGAATTTCAGACATATATATAATGGATTTAGATAAAACATAGGCTCCACTCTTCTATTTTCTATCCCATGTCTTCTACCACTTTCCCCTCATAATTTTATGGACTTTTACAACATAGGCATTAAGATTTTTAGTGCCTGTGTATTCTGTACTTTTTTTGACTAATATCCACTTATAAGTGAGTACATGTTCTTTTGGGTCTGAGTTACCTCACTCAGGATGATATTTTTTAGATCCATTCATTTGCCTGCAAAACTCAGGATGCCCTCCTTCTTAATAGCTGAGTAATATTCCTTTGTGTACACGAACAACATTTTCTGTATTCATTCTTCTGTCTTAGGACATCTGGTGCTTCCAGCTTCTGGCTATCAAAAATAAGGCCACTATGAACACATGCCCCTGTGGCAGGATGGGGAATCGTTTGAGCATATTCCCAAGAGTGGTATTGCTGAGTCTTCAAGTAGATCTATTTTGAATTTTCTGAGGAAACTCCAGACTGGTTTTCAGAGTGGTTGTAGAACAACATTGTCATGTCTGGCAAATATTTTTTCTCTACAGATATCTAATACATTTGCCTCTTACAATCTTTCTGTCTTCTCTTCTGTTATGATTCCTGAACCTTTGGGGGAGAATTGTAATTTAGATTTCCTATATAGAGCTGAGCATTTCACCCCAAAACTAAGTATGTTCTTTGTGATGGCTATAAGCCAGCATGCTGAGTTACAGAAGGTCCAGTTATTTGGTTAAGTATTATTTATAAGTGTGACTATGAGAGCAGTTTTGTTCAGCACAAGATTAATATTGTAATTCCTAGGCTCAGAAAAGCTAATTACTCTACCAAGTACAGGATTTCTGGAGGACATGAATAGAAAGAGAAAAAATAAAGAGTAATTTACTGTGTCTAAATGACTGAACTGAGGCCTTGGTCTTCTCTGCCTCTTACAATGTGACTTAGAATTACTGTTCTTGGGTATTTAAACCCAGACTGAAATTTTATCATCCATTTTGATGGGACATTAGCTAGCAAAATCCTATGATTATGTTATTTTATGAAATAAAAAGTAGAACCATACTCAGACTAAACAACATACTTTATTCATTTTATTTCTATCCAGGATGCTAGTATATATTTGAGTATGATACTGCTTTAATTAATTTACTTAACTGTATTTTAGTTATTTATTCATGTACTTATCTCATTTTCATGTTTCATATCTATGGATGTCATCAGAGTCAAGAAAAAAATAGAACAAATCTAGGAGCTGGAAATACAGGTTGTTATAAGCCATCTCACATGTGTGTAGGAAACTAACCTCCTAAAGTAAACAGTAAGCCCATCTCGAGCCCCAGACCCTGTGTTCTAATTAAATTCTTCTCTTTAAAATTTCTTAGCTTTTCTAGAATATATTTTTGTAAGCAACATAACTGTACTCATTCCATGCAGAGAGAACTGATTTCTTTGCTACTAGTTTTGTTGTTCTAATTACTAATTATTATTATGAAGAATCATTTGAAGGATGGTCAGTAACCATGGACCTTTTATAGATTCTTTAGGGAGAAGCCAACATAAAAAATTATAAAGCATACAAACTTTATTTAACTCAGTCAGTGACCTGAAGTCACTGTCCTCCAGCAGCTGTTTTCTGAATTCTCCAGAGACCTGGAGGCAGAAAGTGGTATGCCAAAGCTAGGTCCCTGACCTATAAATAATTAGAATACTACAGAAGTGTGAGCAAAAGTCCTTAATGTAATTACTAACTGTTAACAAAGTAAACAGCACCTGATGCCTTTTCTACCCTTAGCTCAATCCCCCTGGCTCTCTGAACCATCCCCCAGCCCCAGACAAAGCCAGATGCTTCTCCAAAGAGGAATCTATCCATTTTCCAAGTGATTTAAACAAAGAAAACTGAAGAAATCTAAGTCAATATTTCCAAATAACTTAGATAACAAACTTCAAATTTTGTGATCTGATCAAACTGTCTAAAAATTCATTAGATTTCAGGGTACTGAAGTGTAAGTTTGTTTCTTTAAATTACAAGGTCTACTACAAAATTCATACAGAATAATAGAATACCATCTTTATAAACTAATTGCAGGGATTTAGACTGTTAAACATAGAATGGAAACTTTGTGAGTGTAATTTGAAGTTTCTTATGATTGAAGGTTTTAAACTTCTCAAAACAGACACTATCATTTTAACAGTTTACAAAATGCTTCCACATAGTTTGCATATTCATTTTATTCACTTTTCATGAAATTTCTATGGTTTATTATTACCATAATGAAAGGAAAATGAAGATTCAGAAAGCAGAAATATTATTCAAGCTCACAAAGTATGATGTTTAATTTGTGTGTAATCTTGGGCAAAAGGGTACAGAGATCTGTTCCATGGCAACTAGGAAGAACTGAAAACTCTTCATAGAAAAAGGTTAGATTTTAAAAATAAATCCTTTTTGGGATTCATGAAAACAAACACAGCCTGACAAAAACAAATAAGTGGGGAAAAGGTTTATTTGTCTCACAATTCTGTTGCAGTTAATCACTGTGGTGATGTTGGGGTGTTAAGAATTGCAGCAAGTGATTACACTGAAGTCTGTCAGGGAATTAATTGAGACTGGAGAAATGGCTCATATATGAAGACCATTTCCTGTTGTTTCAGAGAACAACTGAGACTTTATCAAATATCCTTAGTATTGTCTACCCTTCTCCCACCTTTTTCTTTGGATCAACTTTACACCGCTATTCCAAACTCCTCTGAAATTTACCTTTCCTTCCCACCCAAATTAGTGTACTTCATTTTTCCCCCTATGAAGGTCATTTGTTATATCGACCTTAAATATGTGGCTTACACTTGTATGTCATTGACTTATCAAGTACACTCTTAGGAAAATAAATGACCATATCTATTGATCAGCTAACAATTGCTAACAGGCCAGTAGCTGGGGAAGAACTTCAAGCCTAACTTTCTTTTCTTTTCATATTGGAATTTGGTGTGATTTAGGCTTTTACAGATCTTCTGTATGCTGTCACATATAGCTTCCCTGCTCTTTCCAGAAGATGCAGGAAAGACTATGACTTTGACTATGATGATCCCCATGACTTTGAAGAAAGGATGCAACATATGTGTTCCATATAGAAATATAAATTCTTCAATTGCATTTCTCTGCATCTTTGGTCACTTGTGGTTCTCTATGATGATTGTTGACTACTGCAAAGAAAGGCTTCTCTGATGAGGGTTTAGAAAGGTCTTAATTGGTGGATATAATAAAGGTCATTAGAACATTGTTTATGTGAGTAAACCTACTCACTATGGATGAGAGCTTTTCCTGTCGGAAGGTTTGACCTGTATACATAAAGAGAACTAAGAAGTAACATGCATCCATTTTGTTATCTCTACTTCTTGATTATGGATACAGTGAACCACATTTTAAGTTAATGCTGTATCTAATTTCCCTCTCTGATTGATTTTATACTGAACAGTGAGGTAGAAAAGATTTTTACCACCCTAGATGATTTTATTTGGGTACTTTGCCACAGTGACATGAAGTGAAAGTTTCTGGTTGTGTCATGTGATGCAGACTCTTGTGGTGTTTGCTGAATTAAACTCACATATTATTTTGCTGAGGCAAGGCTCATGGGAGAACATGTGATGTTTGAAGACAGTACAAATAGGACTCATTGGACAGTGAAGTTGCTTGCATAGCCAGTCTTGCAATGCTTCCTGGTTCCTATGAATTTGCTTCTTTGAAAAAGGCACGGTGGGTGCTCACAGTCAACCACTGGACTGAGCACGGGGTCCCCAATGGGGTCCCCAATGGAGGAGGTAAAGAAAGGACTGAAGGAGCTGAAGGAGTTTGCAACCCCATAGGAAGAAGCACAATATCAATCAACCAGACCCCCTAGAGCTCCCAGAGACTAAAACACCAACCAAGGAGTACACATGGAGGGATCTATGGCTCCAGCTGCATATATAACAGAGTATGTCCTTGTCAGGCATCAATGGGAGAAGAGGTCATTGGTCCTATGAAGGCTTGATGCCCCAGTATAGGGGAATTTGATGGTGGGTAGGCTGTAGTGGGTGGGAGGGTGGGAGGTAGAACACCCTCATAGAAGCAGGGCAGGGAATTTGGATATGAGGTTTTGTGGGTAGGGGAAACCGGGAAGGAGAATAACATTTGAAATGTAAACAAATAAAATATTCAGTTGAAAAAAAAAGAAGATAGGAAAAAAATAAAGAAAGAAATGCACAGCAGTGAATTTTTCCAGGTGTCCTGGCTGGTTCTTTTCAAACATGTTGCTGACTTGTGTCAATTTGGTGACTGAGGTGGTGTGGTGCTGGCTGTTTCTACTGGATCAGGCCTCCACTGCTGATTCATCTTTGGTATCCTGACACTACTGAACTAGACCCCTAGTATCCTGACAACAATCACTCCTAAAGAACTACTTCTGAACAAGTCTACATCCTCTTATTCTACTTATCTCCTTTTCTTCGCTATTTTAGATTACTTATATATATGGAAGGGTCTACTGTATTAGGTTTTTGTATTATCAATCATATGGTCAATAATTTTCACTATCTCTCCACTTATCCCCTCCTTTTAAGCTCTTGGTGCAAAGTTGAATATACTTTATGCTCCACATTCTAATCATGAAGCAGCAACATTGATGCTTGTTCTGTTAGATTTTGAGTTTGCAAGCTTGTTCCTTGATGTATCATGTTTACTCGGTGCCATTATATGTTAAACTAAGTAATTTGCTCATTCTTTTTTGATTTTATAGAAGTTAATAACTGAAATATTTACAAATATTAAAGTAGTAATATTGGAGATGACTCTGGGGACTATAAAAGTTAGACTGGATGGCTTTTAGTAAGTATAATAGTGCAGTTATTCTTTTAAAGACGGGTATCCTGCAGTCTCCTATTCTGTACCATAGCCAGTGTTAAGCTCTTTTGTTCATTACTATCTCCTGCAAATAGATGGTTATTAGTTGAGAACTGAGGTATAAATTAATCTGAGTGTACACTAATACACGAGTTGGAGCCAGTTTAATACCGTGTCCATTTAGAATAATAATACTGGTTAAGTCTCTCCCAGGAGCTATGACTTGGCAAGTCACAGGTGCTTGGTCCTTATTTGAGGTAGGGTTGACTATGGATTTTATTGTAGGGAAAGGACTTAACTTCAACCAAAATGTAATTAGTTACTCCTACAATATTTGTACCAATATTGCACAAATTGGCTTCTCTTACCTGGTTAGTCATTATTTATTGAGCCCTGCAAGGCTCACAGCAGGATAATATGTGGAATTATTTTTTTATCTGATAGCATGCATAAAAACATCCAATACTATGAAAAGTTAGGCATTATGGCTGAAACTTCCAGCTTAGGTTCAAACTTGATTTGTGTGTGTGTGTGTGTGTGTGTGTGTGTGTGTGTATGTGGTATGTTTAATAGTAAGGTATTATGACTAAGTTCTAGAGTAGCAACCAAGAGTAAAGATGATACCCTATAAGGTTTAGGTTATATGAGAACTTACTGACAAACCACTGCAAAAGCAATTACCCAGTGTTCAAACTGGTAGTTTAAATTTGTTATTCTGCAGTTTCTAGTATGGCACTTGATCCATTATGTGGTAACATCGTTACTTTTTTTTTTTTTACTGTAATTGTATGTTTATGCTTCTTTGTTATTATTTCTTTATTTTTTTCCATTATAACATATCATCTTCTTCCCATGAAGCCCTCACACACATCTCTTCTTCTTTTGAAACTCATACTCACATATATTTTTCCTAAATACATAAGTAAATCTTACTTATTATTTATAATGTTGTTTATGTGCATATTTTCAGGGCTTGCAATTGACATTGAATATCTACTTGATGTGTTCTTTCTTGTATTTCTATTTTTCTAATTATTCCTCAGTTGTCTATAGTAATTTGTTTTAATTTGAGGCCTCCTGCACATCTCCTATTCATATTAGCATGTCTATTGTTATCATCTTTGTTAATCTTATGTATAGAAAGTTTTATTAGTAAGATTAATTTATATGTATTATGTATATGTATATGTGTGTGTATAGTGTATATGTGTGTCTGTGTTTGTGTCTGTGGGTCTGTGTGTGTCTATGTTGATAAAATTCTCTTAAACATCCTTGGTTCTTCTGTCTAAAAATGGTACCATTTTTTGTGTGCTGAGCCCTCCTACTCCAATTAGAAATTCAGAAATATTCTTCCAGACATACTCATAAGCAATTTGGTGGAAACATTTATTTGTCTGAATTTCCTCTTGAGAAATATGCTTAAGCTTTTGCCAAATTGATAAAAAAAATAACCAGAATAGTAAATTGGATTAAGATTTGACAGCCTTATTATAAGGTTAAGCTTACAGTTACTGGAAATATGACATCAAGTTGTCACTCTGGTAGTATTATGATTCATCTGGTTGGATGGATTAGAGAATGACAGAGAGACAGAGAGAGAGGGAGAGAGAGAGAGAGAGAGAGAGAGAGAGAGAGAGAGAGAGAGAGAGAGAATATTGTATCATGTTTCATGACTTAGAGGTCATTTGTTTGGTACTATCTTAAGAAAGAATATATCATTAAAACTGAATTCCTGGGATTGAGGTCAGAAAAGAGTTACACATTAAACTTTCTTAATTTATCATTAAATATTTACATAATTAATTCTAATGTATATTGAAAATTGTACTAACAACTGAAGTATAAATGCTCCCTTACTCTGGGATTAGTGAGACAAAAAAATTTCTGAGTTATGATCTGACTGTGATACATACATAAATACATGGATAGATAACCCAAGATCTTTATGGAATATGAGAATACTATTCACAGAAATTCTATTAACAGAAATTGTATATTTGGTTCTTATTTTTAATTATTTAAAAATGAACCTAATCTGGTATTGGGTGAGGAAAAAGGACTGAAGCCCTGAGAGCCAAAAGAAAGAATGGAAACAGTCAACCTAGGGAGGTAGGATGTTGGAGGGACCCTCCAGAATGCACCAGAGACCTGGGAGGAGTGAGACACTCAGGACTCAAAGGGAAGGACCTTAGATGAAATACCAGATGGTAGGGAGAAGAAACTTAGAAAACCCTCCTCCAGCAGGAAGACAGACCATCAAATGAGGGAGGGGTTGACATTCCACAGTCAAAATTCTGACCCATAATTGTTCCTGTCTGAAAGAACTACAGGAATGGAATGGAGAGGCACCAGAGGAAAAGAAGGTCCAGTGACAGGCTCAAAGGGGGATCCAGCTCAAGGGAATGTCCCAAGACCTGAAACTATTACTGAGGCTGTGGAGCACTCACAAAAAAGGACCTATCAAGACTGCCCTCCGGAAGATCAAACAAGCAGCTGAAAGAGTCAGATGCAGATATTTACACTCAACCAATGGACAGAAGATGCTGACCCCTGTCGTTGAATTAGGGAAAGGTTGAAAGGAGGACCAGCAGTCTCAATTAATCTGGACCTCTGAGATCTCTCAAACACTGGAACAGCAAAAAGGTAATATACACCAGATGATATGAAGCCCTCAACACATATACACCAGAGAACTGCCAGGTCTATGATCAATCAGAGATGATGCACCTAACCTTCAGGAGACTGGAGGCCCCAGGAAATTTAGAGGTTATATGGGGTAAGGGGTGGATTGGGGGCATCCTTGTGGAGACACGGTGGTAGGGAGGAGGTGTGGGATGTGGAACAGTCAGAGGGAGGATGGGGGGGATAAAATCTGGAGTGTAAAACAATAAATAAGTAAATAATAATAATAAAATTTATACCTTATGACAGACATAATTAATACATATAAATTGATGAGAGTTATATAGGTATATTATAAACTTGCATTGAAATACTTCTCTAAAATTTTCTTTTTTGAACACTTAATAAATTCATTGAGTGTTTCCTAAAATGTATTTACTTTAACTTTTTCCTTTAACTCTTCTCAGATCTACTCTCTGCCTGGCTTTTTACTCCAACTTGTATTCTCTTCTTTAGCTTTTTAAAAATTTAATAACACAGAAATTTCAATTTATTCTGTGTATATTTTTTGGACTGTGGATCATTCACTGGAGTCTAGTTAATCCACCAATAACCACACTCAATTTATTTTTCTCCAGAAGCCACCTGCCCATTCATTCTGTTAAGGATGGAGACTCTTATACATTTTCCCACTTCATACTAGACATTGGATGGCTGGTTCCTGTACAGGTCTTATACAAACATCCACAGTTACTATTACATTGTAAGTATAGTGGTCAAGTCATATCCAGAAGACACTATGTTCTATTCCTTCCACACTTCTGGTACTTATGATTGTTTTGCTCTCTCTTCTTAGATTGTCCTTGAGAATTTTGGTCAGAGTGTGATATAGATATCCTCTTTGTGTCTGAACATTCCTTAATCAGTTTTTTTCTATACTTTGATTACTAGTAAGTTTCTATATTAACCATTACCTACTATAAAAAGAAATACCTCTGATAATGTCTGAGAGTTTCACTGAACTACACTTAGAGAATTATGAATTTAAAAGGCTATTTCATACTATGTCCACTTAATAAAATAATCCTAGTAGCTTCATCTCTGGGAACTATGCATCCCCAGAATTGGGTTCTTGGCCAGATTTGAAGTTCCAAGTATTATTTATTTCCTGTTCAACAAACCTTATATCTAACCAGATATAAGTGGTATGAGCGGGTAAAGCTTCATAACCTTTCTGCCACTAGGACAACCATCAGCACAGCTTGTCTTACAAGTCACTATTACAGTTCACAGAATTCAAAGCTGAGTAAGAATGCTGATGGTATTTTTCTTTTCAAGAATGTTTTGTTGACTATAGTACGGATGATCCTAAAGGAGAGAATCTTCCTGTTGAGCATTATCTTGTTTTTTCCATTCCCCCTAAGACCAATTACATGTCATGCCATTAGCAATGGGCTTTACCATCAATTTCTAGTAAGCTGCCAAAAGAAGTGGCAATAGTATGCATTCTTTTAGGATATTTCTGGATGCTTCTAGACCAACAACTGAAAGGAAGGTATCCGACACTTGAGACTGGGCTTTTTACTTGGCAACTTATGACTTCTAAGATGAGTTAATCTCCTGTATAGAGTAACTAAAATTAGGGTTTCTATTGCTGTGACAAAATATGACAAAAAGCAAATTGGAGAGGAAAGGGTTTCTTTGGCTTGTACTTCACCATCTTAATCTATCATTGAATAAAGTCAGAGAAGTAACACAGAAACATGAACACATATGGGAACCATAGACAGAGATAGTAATATACAATTTCCTTCAAATAACTCTTAAGAGACACTCAGTAGAGTAGAAATTCAGAGACACAGTGACAATTATATAAAAGTATTTATTTATATTCTAACTGTTACCCCTCTTCTGGCCCCCCTCCTGTTTCACCCCATTTCTCCTCTCCTATGCTAGGGTATTCCCCACCCACCCACCTCCCTCCACCTTACACCTGCCAGCATCTTCTTTCCCTGGGGCATCAAGTTTCTGCAAGATTGAGTGCATTCTCTCCCACTAAGGTTAGACAAGGCAGTCCTCTGCTACATACGTGCAGCAATGCCATGGACTAGCCCATGTATGCTCTTTGGTTGGTAGCTTAGTCTCTGGGAGCTCTGGAGTGAACGGTTAGTTGATGTTGCAACTGAGTGAGACAGAGCGGATACTTAGAGCCAACCATTGCAATGAAGTTGGGGATCCTTAAGGAAGAGTTAGGGAAAGAACTTAAGGAGTTGAAGGAGATTACAACCCCATAGGAAGAACAAATATTAAGATGTTAACAAGTTAGAGGGTCTGGTAGTACCAGTACATTGGTAAACAAAGTGGTCAAGAAAGGATTATAGGGAATCAGTTATGCAAGTTTAGGAGTCTAGAATGTTAGGGTATTGTAGGCATCACTGTTGAGAATGTTAGGGACATGTAGATACTGCTGCAGTGGCTTTTTATCTTTATCTTAAATTTTTGTTAGTTTGTACTTGATTTTTAAAAGAATTTGTGAGAATTATGATACTTACTCCCATAAGTTTCAACTCCCCCAGGTCTCCATCACCATTTTCCTCTCTCACAATTTCTATGTCTGTCTGTCTATCTGTCTATCTATCTATCTATCTATCTATCTATCTATCTATCTATCTATCTAT
>NW_021604636.1:10898988-10967696 GCF_004785775.1 Grammomys surdaster | reverse complement strand
TATCTATCTATCTATCTATCTATCTATCTATCTATCTATCTATCTATTTATCTCAGTTTGTTTATTTATTTATGCTTAGTTATTGCTGCCCATATATGAATGGATGTGGAGCCATCCACAGGACCATGAGAATGTTATTACTGGCCAACTACACAAAAGAATATGGCTCTTCCTCCTCCAGTAATTATTAGTTGCTAATAATTCCTTAGTAAGGGACTGGGCCTAGGGATTGTGTACTCCTTCTCTCCTGGAATTTTCATATTTTGATCTAGTGCAAATAGGCACAGATGGTGTAAGATCATGAGTGTGAGAAGATAGCGTGTCCAGAAGACAGTGTTGTACAACAAATTCCCTCTACTCTTTGGCTCTTTGGCTCTTAAACTCTTCTCTTCTGGTTTTCCATGCTGTTCCCTGGGCTTTAGTGAAGTGTAGGTCAACTCTGATGTCTGATTTAGGATGGACCATTCTGTGTAAGTCTCAGTACTTTTACCAGTTACAAATTCCTACGTTGACATGTGCTCTCAGGAAAAAAAAAAAATTCTCTGAGCAAGATTGAGAATAGTCCAGGTCTATGGTAAAAACATAAACATTTAGAAGACATTTTGACAGCTTAACATTTAGCAAATAACAAAGTAGGTTTTTCTGTAAGGTCTATGATCTCTCTAGCCATAGGGTTTGGCCAGGGTTACAATAGGAATACTCTATATTAGTTTCTACACAATAATTTAATAATGCTCATATAATTGAAAAAATGATTTTTGAAATATCTAGTACTATCACAGTACATTTCAGTTTTAATTTATATAAGAACCATGACACTCAGACATGTTTGGAGTTCTTGTGGATAGCTTATTCTTCCCCAGTCATGGACTTAGGGAAATGCTACCTTAAATTAAATTTCTTTAAGAAATATGAGCATGTACTTCACATCAGTCTTTGTTCAGCTTTAAGACCGTGTTTAGTTCTGTCACACACATTTCATTAACCAGAATTTTATCTTTCTGTCATATTCAGAAGCAAAATCCCTGAGGAGGGCATATGCATATGCAAATTACACATATGCAAGAGGCAGAGGGAAAGCACAGAAGCCATAAAGAGCCTTACCACAGGAAATAAGTATCTCCCTTTAACTCAAACTGTATATGCATTTCACATCAAGAATTTTATTAAATATGAAATGTTTCAAAGTATCATTATATCTGTTTTCTACTGAAAATTAAAGTAAATGTTTCAATACAATTATATAGTTAGTAAATGTAGCCCTAGTTTACAATTTACATTTCTTCTCTCCTACCTAGCATCTATGTGAGACCACTAGGTTTAAAGTTTGATAGTAAAAAACATTTGCTAGTAAGAAACAAACAGAAGGAGGATATTTTGATTATGAAGAACACTTATATATCTCTAAATTCATGTGGTTTTTTTGCAAACTTAAAAAATGTGAAAAAAATCGCCATTTCCATATTAGATCAATTTTTGTAATTTTGGAGTGTTGAATTCAAGTAATTTCCAGGTTATTTTTTTAGAGACAATAACAATCAAAATTAATACTTTTCTCCTTTGGTTACATGACTTCACTTTAAGCAGTCTGATGACCCATTCATTTATTCTCCAATCTTTTTAAATAATGCACCCATTCCTTTCATGAATAAATAGATTTCATACTATTCTCACACTGTAGATCCCTTTCTCTTTGCTGCTTGTCGTTTAATCAGATTTCCAATGTCATTAGTATGTTGCTCGGACTCTTTATGTTGGGCTGTTATTATACCTCTTCTATCTTTTCTCCTTCTGACAAAGCCTCTCAAAATGCAAATTATTTTCTCTGACCGAAAATATAGCAGGAGCACAGCCTGGCTCCTTTTCATACCAAACCACAGACAGATTTGTTAACAGCTGTTCTCAGGGTCTGTGCACGTAATGGAAACTTCAGAACCTCACAGGGCCCACAGCTTCCCTGTCTGTAGCATGGGACTCATTTCACAGTAGGGGATATTTTTGGCAATGTATAATTAAAGGGCCTGTTTTAGTAAAATTACACCCTGTGTAACAGATATTGAAAGAGAAAGGGGAAAGGTAACAGGCGTCAGTGCTTCATTTAGACTGAGCAGAGAAAGAGCACAGTGGGAGCGGATGATTTGGCTGTGGCTCAGGAGGTCACATGAAGAAAAACAAATCTCTGTGTTTCTTCAGTACCCAAACAACAAAATGATCAATTAAAAAAATCTTTTAAAATATCTTTTTAAAAAATATCAAAAAAAAGTAGTTGAGGCTAGGGAAGAGTACATAATGTATACAATGTGGCAAGATAGAAGTCATTATTTAATTTGGTTACCAACGTCACCTTTCTGAGGTTGATAATGCTTTACAGGGGGATAAAAGATGGAGAGTTAAGCAAATGTGACAGCTTGATTTGTGTTCAGGAATGTAGTGCGATTTCAGAGCCTGGAAGCTTTTCATTAGGGGCTTACCCATTGGACAGTATTTCACACAAAATTTCAATTTTATATTTCTTAGTTATTTTAATTTAGAATATAATTATGATATTTCTCCTCTTTGCTTCCCCAACTCTGATCATATATATATATATATATATATATATATATATATATATATATATGATCTCCTTCATTTCTCTCTTTCAAATTCATGATTTCTGCTTCATTTTTATTATTGCACACGCGCACACACACATATCAATACATCATTCTCTGTCTGTGAAATATAACCTGTGAAATGACATTTATATGTGTGTTTCAAGGGTGAACATTTTGAATTGTATTAACAATTTGGTGAGTTCTTCCATGGGTAAGACTTTCTTCCACCCTCAGCATTCATTAGTAGTCTATATCCTTTATAAAGGGTTTCATTCTTTTCTATTTTTGAAAATACCTTTTTTTTTCTCAAAGGATACATAGTGATTACAAGTTTCCCCTGCCTCTACATGTCTCAAATATTACTTAACTCCACTCACATCCAGATACACCCTGTTTCTGTTTCTCATTAGATCACAAACAGGCTTCTATGGGATAATAATAAAATAAAATAAAATTTAATAAGAGAAAACAAAAACTAATATATTGGAATCACTCAAAACAAACAACAGAAGGAAAACAGATTAAGTGAAGGAACCAAAAGGAGAACCACTCATTTGCAAACTCATGAACCCACTAAAAAAACCTGGAAACCATAAAATATATGAAATGGGCCTGTAAAGTATAAGAAGAGAGATTATAGAGAGTAAAAAAATAAAATATAAAAATGTTAAAATATAAAAATTAAATTCTAAAAAGAATGAACCCTGAGAGATTATAGAGAGTAAAAAGATAAAATATAAAAATGTTAAAATATAAAAATTAAATTCTAAAAAGAATGAACCCTGACATGGCAGTATGACGCAAGGAACCTTCAAAGCGACACTTGCGGTTACTTCTGTTGGCTATTTACTGCTGAACATGCAGTTTACCTAAGAGTAGTTTGTTTCCCTAGTGAGACTCTTTAAAGAAACTAAATTTGTATGAAACTAAGTTTTTCTTTGAAAGTGATTGTCAGTTTACAGATTGTTTCTGAGTAGGAAAGTGGGTGTGTGCCTACCTCTCCTTGAAGTTCTAGGACCCCACTGGCACAGCCCCATGTAGGCCCTGTGTATTTTCCTCAATTTCTGTGAAGTTTTTGGGCCATGTTGACTTAGAAGGCTTTGTTTTCTTGGTTTTCTTCTTCCCTTATGAATCTTACACTTTTACTTGTCCCTCTTCCAGAGGGTACCATGAACTGGGATGGTGGTATTTTATTGAGACAAACTGTTTAAGGCTGAGTGTTTCAAGGTCTCTTTCTGCATAATATCTGACTGTGGGTATCTGTATTTGTTCCCATCTGCCTGAGGAGGAAGCTTTTTTGAAGACTGATAAGCAAGACACTGACTTATTAGTATAAAATGATGAGTATAGAAATTAAGAGTCAATTTAGGGCTGTGTTGTTCTTGTTAGTGGTTCGAGTTTGGTGTTTGTTTGTTTGCTTGTTTGTTTGTTTTAGAACTATAGTACTTGGTTTTACCTTATAGGTCACTGGACTATCTAATGTCGTTTCTTGGTCAAGGAGTCATGTCCAGGATTAGTTTCATCTCGGGCAGTAGGACTAAACTCTAAATAGATATATTTGGTTACTCTCACAAGTGTTGTACCACCATTGCCCTATCATGTCTTGTCAGTAGGACACCATTGCAGATCAAAGAGTTGGTGGCTCAGATAGTGTTTTATTTCTCCTTTGGTAGCATGCAAAGTACATTCCTGACTAAATGCTACCATGTAAGAGTGAAAGCTCAGTGTAGGCAAAATTTTGACTTCTCTAAGTTGTTTAGCTTTTATCTTCAGCAACGAGGATTTGCTATTAATTTTCAGAGGGCAACCTATTGGCAGCCTGGGTTGTTTGGGGGTTTCCATGGCAAATCTTTGGCAAACAACTAAATAGGGTAAAATGCAATCCTGGTACTGGAAGACTTGTGTTATTACAATGTCAAGGCAGGCCTGTTTATTCCCCATTATTTGGTGCTTTTCTCTAGATTGCAATCTAAAGAAAACTACATGTAACTATCTATACCTATCTATCTATAACTATCCATCTATAACTATCTATACCTATAACCAATATAATATAGGCCAATCTGACTCCACCTATCCCCAATCCATTACTTTATAACTAATTGATATGGTTATATGCATTTTAGCATGATTATTGTTTTAACAGCTAATTTCCACATGTAAACATATAAGCAAATACATACTATAGTTATCTTTCTATGTCTGAGTGATTTCACTCAAGAGGATATTTTTTTCCCTAGTGCCATCTATTTACCTATAAATTTCATGATTTCATTTTCTTTTAACAGCAGAGTAAGACTGTGGTATAAATGTATCACATTTTCTTTATCCATTCTTCTATTGAGGGATATTTCGGCTGTTTCCAACTTCTGCCTGTTCTAAATAGAGCAGCAAAGAACATGGATGAATAATTGTCCCTTTGGTATGAGAAGCAAACTAGATATGTCCCTTAGAATGGTGTAGCTGGATCATGAGGAAGATCAAATCCCATATTCCAGAGGAACAATGAATTCAGTGTGGGTGTACAATATTTTCTTCCCACCAGCAATAGATAAATGTTACCCTTATTCCACATCCTAGTCAGAATGAGCTGTCACTTGTTTTTACAGATCTTAGCCATTCTCACAGTGGTAAGATAAAATCACAAAGTAGCTTTTGGTTTTCATTTCTTTGATGACTAAGAATGGTAAACATTTCTTAAATATCTTTTAGCCATTTACGTTTCCTCTTTGAAATAATTCTCTGTTTCGATCTGTACATTGTTTTTTATTTGAGTTGTTTGTATCTTCAACATCTAATTTTTAAAGTTAGTATGTTTGGTATATTTGGCCCTCAATCAAACGTGTAATAAGAAAAAAATCTTTTCCCAACCTGTGGCTACTGCTATGTCTGAATGATGGTATTGCTTGCCTAGCAGAAGCATCGAAGTTTCATGTGCTCCCCTTTACTAATTACTGATCTTAGTGCCTGTGCTTATAGCTCAGGCTCTTTCCTGTGCACAACTCTTTCCCCATGCCAACGAGTTCAAAGCTTTTCCCCCATTTTTTTTTCTTCTAGAATGTTCAATGTATCTGGTTACATGTTGAGATTTTTGCATGTAAAACTTCACAACTAGTCTCCCTATCTCCATTCCTTCTTGCTCTCCTCGCCTTCCCTTTTCTCCAGATTCACATATGGACAAAGGACACTCGATCCTAGTACAAGGATAATTGTTTACTTTGGCTTTATTTGTAATAGCCTGAAAATGGAAATAACAAAGATAAACCTCAACCAAAAAATGGATAAAGAAAATATGATACATTTACACAATAGAGTATTAATCAGAAGTTAAAATAAATTGACATTATGAAATTTATAGGCAAATGTATGCAACTAAAAAAAAATCATTGTGAGTGAGGCAATTCAGACCCAGAAAGAAAAAACCTTTTGGTATGCATTCACTTAAAAGTGTATACTAGCTGTTTTAGATGTATTCTTTGATTTAGTTTGCAGGTATATGGTCGATTTTCAATAAAATTCTATAAGATGCTGATACGAAGGTATATGCTTTGTGTTTTGGTAAAATATTTTATAAATATCTGTTATGTTCATGTGGATTTGAAGCTCAGGTAGCTCCACCATTTATCTGTTTAATCTTGGCTAGATGATTTGTCTATTGGCAAGAGTGAGGTATTGAAATCTCTCACTATCAGTGTGTTAGTCAAAATGTTATTTAATCTGTAGAATTGTTCCTTTTTAGAACTTGGGTGCCTTTGTGTTTGGTGTACAAATGTTAAACACTGTAAATTTTTGATGTATTTTCTGCTTTGGTTAGTATGTAGTGTCTTTCCTTATCTCTACTAATTAGTGATGACATGAAGTCTGTTCTTTCAAATATTAAAATGGCTACATCAGCTAGCCCCTAAGATCCATTTCCTTAGAATATCCTTTTTCCGATTATTTTATCCTGAAATGATGTCTATCCTTGATATTATGTTTTTTTTTTCCCTAAATGCAACAGAAAGTTACATCATGTTTTCAAATGTAATCTCTTATTCTGTGTCTTTTTATTGAGGAATTTGGAATATTGGTTTTGAGAGATATAAATAAGTGCTTTTTTTTTATTGCTCCTATTATACTATTGCTGTTGTCTGTGGTAGTAGCAGCAGCATTGGTGTGTGTATGTGTGTGTATGTTTTCTTCTTTCTATATGATGGCTGGCCATTATTCCTCGTTTCCCGCCCCCTTGGGTATGGTTAAACTATTGAGTTTTAAATTTTTCTTCTAACACCTTTGGTCAGGCTGTGTTCGTTGATGCATATTGTTTAGCTTGATTTTATCATGGAATGCTCTATTTTTCCATTAACTGTGATTGAACATTTGACTGGTTAGGGTAGTATGCTCTAGTATCTGTGGTCTTTAGAGTCTATAAAGCATCTGTCCAGATTCTTTCTGGGTCTCAAAGTCTTCATTGAGAAGTCAGGGGTCGTTTTAAAATGTTTACATTATATCAATATATTTCTATGGTTACACTAGAATAGGTTATATGTTCATATGTTACTTCATTATTTTACTTTGCAGCTTTTAATATTTCTTCTTTGTTTAGTAAATTTAGTGTTTTGATTATTATGTATAGAGATCAATATCTTTTGTAGTCCAGTCTATTTAATGTTCTGCATACTTCTTGTACCTTAATAGATGCCATCTTCTTTAGAGTAGAAATTTTTTGTTTAATGATTTTTCTTAAAAATAATTTTTATACCTTTAACCTGGGTTTCTTCTCCTTTTTCTACTCCTACAATCCTGAGATTTGATCTTTCAGAGAATCTGAGATTTTCTTGATGCTTTATATCATGTGTCTTAGATTTACCACTTCTTTGTCAAAGATATTAATTTCTTCTATTGTTCCTTTAATGTCAGATATTTTCTCCTTTATATTTGTTTTATGAAGCTTACCTTGAGATTCCTGTTTGAGTTCCTAAAGTTTTCATTTCCAAATTTCTCTCAGATTGGGTTTTCTTGATTGATTCAAAGTTCACCTTCAGGTCCTAAATTGCTTTATTCATTTTCTTCCATTTATTTTGTGTTTTCAGAAATTTCTTTAATAAATTAATCATTCCATTTAAAGATTTCTATCATATTTATAAAATATGTTTTAAGATTTCTTATGATTCAGTTATGTTAGAAAACCCAGGACATGAAGTTGTAAGCTGGGCTTTAGATAAGATATATTGTCCTGGCTGTAATTGGTTGTTTTTATGCTTATGTCTAGGCATCTGTGATTGGAAAGAATGTGATTCTAGGTGCTGATACCTCTTCTTGTCTTTGTTGTTTTTTTTTTTCTTATTTCTGTAACCCTCACTGGTTCTTAAGAGTGTTGTAGTTTTGTGATGCCTGGTAGAAATTCTTCTGCAGTCATGGTAGGTGTGACCACTGGTGGTTCTAGACAAAATTTATTTCTAGGAACTAGGAAATTATACTTACAAATTCTCATGGGATAGAGGGGTAGGCTGAAGGTGTGAACTGGAGTTCAAAAAGACAGTATGTTCCATCGGAATTTGCATAGTCCCCTTATAAGGAGTGAGTGAGGTGAGATCTAGGGATAAGATCAGGGGGATGGTTTTGGATAAGCTGAGGGAAACATGAATATCTGCAGTTAGACTACCTGGTTTCTTATATTTCAAAGATACTTTTAACTTCTTCCAAATTTTAACTAAGGTCTACATAGTAGGACATAAACTTGAGGAGCATATAATGTGAAGTTTGTTTAAGGAGAAGTAGAATATGCATTAAGAGTCATTTCTATAAATATGTCAGTATAACTTACTGAAGTAGCTTCTTATCATGGATACAGACGTGATCTTTGAGTTCTGATGTCTAGAACCCATGTAAAAACTTTGCCATAAGTAGTACCTGTCTATAATCTGAGTGTTGGTAAAGCAAAGAAAACCAGATACTTGGAGCTACTTAGCCAACCAACCTACTCAATTGGTGAGCCCACGTTTTACTGAGAGATGCTGTCCTAAAAGATAATACAGAAAGCAACAAATATCTATGTTTTCCATATGTTCATGTATTCAAGCCCACTAACATACATATGTCACTTGTCTATGTCTCATATATAGACACAAAAAATGTTCCACTCCTAGTGAAAAGCTCCTAGTGAACTCTCCAATGTGCTCAATGTCTACTGAGAGATGGAAAAATTTTTTCTACAGGGAAAATCACATGCACAGAGTTTCCAATCCCATGTGACCACCCCTAAACATATCAACTTATAAGCAATGCTAAAGAGACTCAGTAGTGTGTGTGTGTGTGTGTGTGTGTGTGTTATTATTCAATAATGATTCAAGAAGAAGTCATGAATTTGTTTTAAAATGGTGATACAGGGAATTTCAGAAGGAGTAGGGATGGAGGTATTATGAGTATAGTAATTATGTAGAAACTTATAGATAAAATAATGGAAATGTTTAAATAATAGATTATTATTATTAGAGAATCTAATATATAGAAAACCATTTGAAAGTCATACAATCTGCGGGATGAAATACTATATGGAATTTTTGATTTTTTTGAAATAGGTAAATTAGAGCATTTGTGTGTGTGTGAAAATTGACTCTCCACATTGGGATAAAATTCTGCTATAATTATGAAATTAAAATATAGAGCTGTTGTAATATTAGTACTTGTCCATCTGTCTCAAGGAAACAAGAGTTACAAATCAGAACAGTTTTTTCTTTGCAAAGACACTACATATTTTTCTCTTACTATAAATGCTTGCTTTATAAACATACAATTCACACCTACTTTTCAACTTAATGTTTATAGGATTAATATTCTTTAGTAATATTCGCTTACTAATATTGAATGTAGAATTTGTTACGAATCAGAAGGGTGCCTGAGCTTAAGAAGCTTCAAATTATTAGTTTAAGTACTCAGGAAAAAATTTTATGTTGAATTTTTTATTACCCATATACTGAGATTTCAGTCTGAAATTACTCAAGATTCAGTTGTCATGTAAAATTCTTGTCATTTAGTTAATACATTCAACATGTCATTTTTTTCTCTTTTTTTAAATTATGAGGGTGTTTGTTTGTTTGTTTGGTTGGTTGTTTTAATTTTTTGTGAATTGTGTTTGATTCTACCCTAAATCACCTTGGCATTCTAGCTTCCTGTTTCTGGCTATCCAGGCAGTGTTTGACATGGGCTCCCTCTTGTGGCTTGGGCCTCAAGTTAGTCCAGTCACTTGTCCACTCACTCTGAGCCACTATTTCCCCAGGATACCTTGCAGGCAGGACAGTTATTGGTCAAAGATTTTGTGGTTGGATTGGTATGCCAGTCTCACACTTGGAAGCATTGCCTATTTACTGGAGGTGTTTTGTTCAGTCTCTGTATCCTCTTTTACTAGGAGGTTCAGCCCAGTGTAACTATGTTGCCTGGTTCAACATCATAGGTTTCAGGAAGTTTCTACTGTTCAAGGTTTCCACATCACCTTCTAAATCCCTTCCCTCAGTTACAGTTCTCTCTCCCTGTGCTCTCTCCTCCCTCCCTTCCTTCCTTCCTTCCTTCCTTCCTTCCTTCCTTCCTTCCTTCCTTTTCCTTTCTTCCTCAACCTAGATTTCTCCTGGTCCCATGCTTACCCATCACTGGTCCAGCTATAACGGAGATCCATATGACCCTCATTAAGCCCACCATGTAAGTTAGCTCTCTGAGTCTGTGGACTGTAGTGTGATATTCCATTACTTAAGAGCTAATATGGACTTGTAAATAAATGCAAATAATGTTTGTCTTTCTAGTTCTGGGTTGCCTCGCTCAGAATGTTTTTTTTTTCTATTTCTATCTATTTGCCTGCAAATTTCATGATGTCATTGTTTTTCTAACAGTTAAGTAATACTCCACTGTCTAAGTATACTTCATTGTATCTACCCAGATGGAAGGACATTTAGGTTGTTTCCAGATTCTGATTATTATGAATAAAGCTGCTGTGAACAAAGTTGAGCATGTATCCTTATGGTAGAATGAAATCTCTTTCGGGTAAATGCCCAAACTATTATAAATGGTCTTGAGGTGATTGATTCCAAATTTTATGAGGAATAGCCATATTGACTTCCAAAATAGCTGTACATGTTTGCATGCTAACTCAGGGCCAAAAAAAACCAAATAGAAACAAAGAGAACAATACAAAGGATCAGCAAAACCAAGAGCTGGTTCTTTGAAAGAATCAACAAGATCGATAAATCCCTAGCCAATTTAACTAAAGGGCCCAGAGACAGTATCCAAATTAACAAAATATGAAATGAAAAGGGAGACATAACAACAGAAATGGAGGAAATTCAAAAAACCATCAGATCCTACTACTAAAACTTATACTCAGAAAACTGGAAAATCTAAATGAAATGGATAGTTTTCTAGACAGATACCACATACAAAAGTTAAATCAAGAGCAGGTAAACTATCTAAACAGTCCCATATCCCATAAGGAAATAGAAGAAGTCATTAAAAACTTACCAACCAAAAAGTGCCCAAAGCCAGACGGATATTCCTCAAACTATTCCATAAAGAAGAAACAGAAGGAACACTACCTAATTCATTCTATGAAATGACAATTACTCTGATACCTAAATCACATGAGGACCCAACAACAACAAAAACTTCAAACCATACTTGCATATAAATATCGATGCAAAAATATTCAATAAAATTCTTGCAAACCGAATCCAAGAACACATCAAAACAATCATTCAACTCGATCAAGTAGACTTCATCCCAGGGATGCAAGGTTGGTTCATTATACAAAAATACGTTAACATAAACAAACTCAAAGAAAAAAATCAAATGATCATTTTCTTAGATGTTGAAAAGCATTTGACAAAATAAAACACCTCTTCATGTTAAAAGTATTGGAGAGATCAGGAATACAAGGCCCATACCTAATCATAATAAAAGCAATATACAGCAAGCCAACAGATAATATTAAATTAAATGGAAAGTTACTTGAAGCAAACCCACTAAAATCAGATCAAGACAAGGATGCCCATTCTCACCGTATCTATTCAATATAGTACTCAGGGTGCTAGCTAGAACAATAAGAAAACAAAAAGACATCAAAGGGATACAAATTGACAAAAAAGAAATAAAGGCATAACTACTTAAAGATGGTATGATAGTATACACAAGCCACCCCAAAAAAACTCTACCAGAGAACTTCTCCAGCTGATAAATAACTTTAGAAAAGTGGTTGGATATGAAATTAACTCAAATAAATCAGTAGCCTTCCTTTATACAAATGATAAACAGGCTGAGAAAGAAATTAGGGAAACAACTCCCTTCAAAATAGCCACAAATAATATAAAATATCTTGAGGTAACTAACCAAACAAGTGAAAGATCAGTATAAAAATAACTTCAAGTCTCTCAAGAAAAAAAAATTAAAGAAGATCTCAGAAAATGGAGATATCTTCCATGCACATGGATTGGGAGGATTAACATAGTAAAAATTGCCATCTTAACAAAGGCAATCTATAGATTCAATGCAACTCCCATAAAAACCCCGATACAATTCTTCAAAGACATGGAAAGAGCAATTCTCAAATTCATCTGGAAAGGCAAAAAAAAAAAAAAAACAGAATAATGAATAATGAAAACAATACTTAATAAAAGAATGGCTGAGGAAAGCACAATCCCTGACCTCAACGTTTACTACAAAGCAATAGTGATAAAAAACTGCATGGTATTCATACAGAGACAGACACATTGATCAATGGAATAGAATTGAAGACCCAGAAATAAAACCACACACTTAAGGGCACTTGATCTTTGACAAAGAAGCCAAACATATACAGTGAAAAAAAAAGCATTCTCAATAAATGTGCTGGTCTAACTGACTGTCTGTTTGTTGAAAAGTGAAAATAGACCTATATTTGCCACCTTGCACAAAGCTCAAGCCCAAATGGATCAAGGACTTCAACATAAATCTAGATAAACTGAATCTAATAGAAGAGAAACTCATTGGCACAGGGGGAAATTTACTAAACAGGGTGTTGAACATTTATTGTTTCCCAGTCATTTGAGATTCTTGGCTGAGAAGAGTCTGTTTTGATTTGTACCCCACATTTTACTTTGTTTGTTATTATATAGTTTCTTGAGTTTTTTTTAGTATATATTTTGCTGTGTACATAGTGCATCTTACTTTATTTGGTTCAAACTTCAGAACTCTACAGCACCCTAACAATCATAGGTATATTTCCTATTAGAAGCCTATTAGAAGACTAAGAAAGTTTAATGAGATTGCCTAAAGCTGCAAAATATTAAGTGGAGAAATAGATTTAAAAATTGTTGATTTTGTCCAGGACAGTCTTACTGACAGGATAAGAGTTCAGCAAATCAGTAGTTACAAAGACAGAATTTGAATACAAAGCATTCTAATCTCTTGAAGATGAGCTTAGCAATCATTACTATTTGAGTTTAGAGTGAATAGATGAAATACCCATAGAGCTAGTAATGGCTATTTCCACCTATTTTGTTTATATAACCATTGTATTCTCTTAGAATATGAAGAGTGAAGTCTCTTTCAAAGGTATCCTAAGTAAACTTGAATAATATTGGTCTAAACATGAATATATAGTTATTAACATAGAACTTTTTAATATTCTATGATATGTATTGCAAAGGCATCTTAGAATGAAGAATAAGATATAACATTTTGATAAATTATTTTATACAAGGCTTCTCCTTAATCTATCTTTGGGATATCTTAAGAAGCCTTTAAGATATTATGTCAGCGAGACGTATCATTTATGAGAGCAAGAGCAAGTACCCTAACACCACGATAGCAACAAGATAATTGCAGTTTCATTATTTTGTGCAGTAGAACATGAAAGATAAAATAAATTAAAATGTCACAAGGAACTTAGAAGTTTGACAGTGCCACAATAAAATAACAGTGAACTTCATATAGAGTAAATTAGTCATGAATGTCATGATCCTTCTTGGTCAAATACACATGTTCTCAATTGCTTTTCATCCTAACTATATTTGTGTTCTAAGGCAGTCATATTAGTAGCAAAGATGTAGTGGTTTAGACAATGCATTTTTTTTTTTTGCCTTAAGTTGAGCGGTCAGTGCAGATTCAGGTTGACAAGGTCAGTGTTTCACTTGAATTCTTTTAATGATGGGGTTCCTTTCCAAGTCCTTGCAGACCGTTCCTTTGTACTCGTCCATCAGTTTGACTATAGCACCATATTTCCAACACCATTCAACCTTAATCATCTCTTTAAAGGTCCTGTCTCCAAATACGTATAGTGGCTATGGATTCAATACAAGAATTTGGAATGGATACAATTCAGGATGAGTGACAAACCCACCCAACCACCTAAACACTCTCCATTGAAACAATGTAGAATTAATCACCTAGGATGGGAGGTCTTGACAGGTTTGAATATATTTACAGAGCAGGTGAAAGAATCAAGGCAGTTCAGCAATATAGAAGTGGACAATAGGTCATTAAGTTAAGAGAAGCAGGAAAATGAGCAAAGTGAAAATCAGACCAAAGCAACATGCCCAGGCAAACTGTAAACATCTGTTGAACCAAAGGAAACATTTAATACCTTAAGCAAAACAGGGACTGATAGCACAGATAATAGTAAGCAGACCATTTAACTGCTACACACAGAGAAAAATATCTGTTTAAAAAGAATTAGGAGGAAATGTAGGCTAAAATATAGGTTAATTGAACTCAAGACTCAGGCATAGTAACAATAGGAGCAAGTATGTAGTACATATTTCTCTTCAGCCTTTTCGTGATGAGTCAGCTTTTATAAGATATCATTAAGGAGCTCAGACTATGTCCTCCTCTAAATTGCCTCATACTGCATAGATTAGTAGCCTTCAGTCTGTGCCTTGCACTGAGTGATACCATTTAGACAGCATTGGCTCAATAAAAGGTGAGGCAGAATGACTTCACCATTTTATTTTCAAAGTAAACAGCCACCATCTGTCCAATACAAATTAGGAAGCACAGACTGATAGCTAATTTACTCAAATAAACTAACATCCATAAACTTACAAAGTTAATTTACAAATACATGAAAACCTGGATACATCAAAATCAAATCTAAATGAATACAGGAGCATAAAATGAAAAAAAATGATAATACATTCACATCCTTTACCTGAATTCCTGGAAAAGATATGTACTTAAGCACTGACTGTCCATGAGAAGAACCATTGTCAGTGTCACAGATCAATAATTAAAGACAAATTCCTAGCTTTTCCTGGAGCTTCAGCTTAGTACAAACCCCTGCTTAACATGCTATATTCAAATTGCCGTTCATTGAACACCATGCTCCTGTACATAGCTTTTTTCCTACACAGAGGACCTGCTTTGTGCTTAAACCAGAAGCCAGAGAAAAAGTGTTGGATGCCCTTCAACTGTAGTCAAAGGCAGTTTTCTACAGCTATGTGAACGGAGAAATAGTACTTGAGTCCTTTGGAAGAGCAGTCAATGCTCAACTACAAACTCATCTCTGAAACTCTTAAAATTTTTAAACCGTGTTTCAGAATTTTTTCTATTTCTGAGTTTTGGAAAGATTCTTCACTAATTTATGTGAAACAAAAGTTGTTGAAAAGCTATCATAAAAATTCTCAATGACACATAATCATTATAAGCCACTATATTTGATGCTTTAGATATTTTCCATTGTTTTATTGGAATTCACATAACAATTGATAAATAATAATAATAATAATAATAATAATAATTTGACAGGCCTAAAAACCAAGAAAAATATTAAGAGACAGTTTGTTCTAACTAGGAACACATTATTTTAGTTTAGGCGATTTCACTGAGTTCTTTCTGTTAATACAAGCATTTCTGACTATCAGCAAATAGTCAATACCATGTTATTTACTTCAAAATTTCAAAATATATGAAAATTTTCTTTTATAATGAAATGTTGTCTTTAAAATTCTACAAATACTGTCAACAACAGATATGTATGGATAAAATTTATAATATTTTTATGAGAAACAAAACTCATGACTCTCAGACTGATTTTGAGTAGTATATAAGCTTATTATATAACTTTTTAAGCTTCAAAATGTAATCATTTATGTTTGCAAAAACTCTTCTCTATGAAATTTATAGATCATAATATCTCTTCTAAAATTGGAATATAATACGGTATGAGACAATTTTAACAAAACCAAGACTGGAATTCTTAAGGCAATACCACTTTTATTTCTTTAATTAATTTTGTAGAACGTGGGAGAAGGATTCATTTGTAAATTTCTAATATGTTGCAGAAAACAAACTCTTAATTTACCTTCATCACTTAAACCAAATTTGAGCACTTGAAATAATTATCAGTAGATCATGGAACCCACCTATGCTATTTTCTTATTCCTGACACTGATTCACTATCAGGTAGTTTTCTTTAGCTTATATTTAGCTAGAATGTTCTAATGACTAGTTAATCATACCATTTTTAAATTTTACAGACTTAAAATCTCTTGAACATTTTATATATTTTTAGCTATTTTATATAAGTTTTCTATTATTAATTTACAAATGTAAGTAATCAAAATTTAAATATGATATAAATTCATAAATCACAAGCTTTTTACACTATTCTTGACCTAAACTTATGTTCTTGTCATGTTTTCTCTGGTTATTAAATGGCAGTTATCAGACATCCTTATCAAATTTTATTTTACCTCATATTCTATATATTGTGTTTGTCTCTTTATCTCTTCTATACAGGAGACAATCACTTGAAGAACAATTGGATTTAAAGTAGATTTGGAATTGAGTTCATGTTTACTACTCAAATAAAGAATGAGAAATTTACCCTATATATTTTTCTTATGAACAAAATTCACATACAGATCATCATGAAGTTATGATTCTATTAACATATTTCTTATGGAGTTGCATGAAGAGCATCAAGCACAGTGAATAATATATATTGGTTTCTTAAGTTTTCCAAAAATACTGTTAAAACAGCTTATGATTTTAAAACACTAAGAATATAACAAAAGGCTTAAACACATATATAAAGATAAATTAAAATTTCTTAATCAATATTCCTCAAATAACGTATTTATTTCATGGTACCTAATTAATTTTTTCTATTTATTTACAATATAGCTGTCACTCCTTCCCTCCCCCACACCAGAGTTCTTTTTTTTTTATTGGATATTTTATTTACATGTCATATGTTATCCCCTAACCCCATCCCCCACCCACCCGGGAACCCCCCATCCCCTTACCCCTCCTCCTTCTTCCTTGTGGATGTAACCCCCACCTACCCCCCCCACTCCCACTTCCCCACCCTCAAAATTCCCACCCCCTGGGGCGTCCAGCCTTCATGAGGTCAAGGATCTCATCTTCCACCTGTGCCCGGCAGGGCCCTCTACACTTACATATTCAGCTGAAGCCCTGGATCCCTCCATAAGTGCTCCCAGGCTGGTGGTTAGGACCCTGGGAGCTGTGGTTGGTTGGTATTGTTGCTCTCCTCATCACACCAGAGTTCTTTATGCCTTTTGTCAGGCTCCATCCTTGAGAGAATGCTCCTTCACCACTAGGACTTTCCCCCCTCTGGGAGCTCAAGTCTCTCGAAGATTTGGCACGTCTTCTTCTACTGAGGTCAAACCAGGCAGTCCTCTGCTATGTATATTTCTTGGGGCCTCTGACTAACTCCTGTATGCTTCCTAGTTCACAGCTGTGTCTGGAAGCTCCCAGAGGTCTGGGTTATTTGAGACTGCTGGTCTTCCTATGGGGTCACCCTCCTCTTCTGCTTCTTCCATGCTTCCTCTAATTCAACCATAGGGGTCTCAGACTTCAGTTCAATGGCTGGGTGTAAGTATCTGCGTCTGTCTCTGTCAGCTGCTGGTTGGGTCTCTCAGAAGACAGCCATGCTAGGCTCCTGTCTGCAAGCACATCATGGTATCAGTGATAGTATCGGGTTTTGATGTTTCCCCATGAGGTGGATCAACAGTTGAGCCAGTTACTGTAGCACCTTTCCCTTAGTCTCTTCAATTTTATCCCTGAAGTTCTTTTAGACAGAAACACTTCTAGGTCACAAATTTTGACTGTTGGTTGGTAACACCATCTCTCCCCTTGAGGCCCTGTCTGTCAACTAGAGGTGGATTCTTCAAGTTCCATCTCCCCACTGTTGGACATTTCATCTAAGGTCACTCCCATTAAGTCCTCAGAGTCTATCACCTCCAAGATCACTGGTACTTGCTAGAAGGTCTCTCTACCTCCCACCTTCTGATACTGCATATTTCCACTCATTGTGCTGGCCCTCTGGGCTTCTCTCCTCTCCCCACCTACCTGATCCTCTTCTCCTTTTCCCATCCCCATGCCCTCTCCCTCCCAAATCCCTTCCTCCTGTCTCCCTTGATTGTTTTATTCCCCCTAGTAAGCAGGATTGAATCATCTTCACTTTGCCTTTCTGCTTGTTAAAATTCTTAAAATCTGTGAGTTGTATCCTAGGCATTCTGTATTTTTTAGATAATATCCACTTATTAGTGAGTAATACCATGCATGTCTTTTTGGGTCTGGGTTACCTCATTCAAGATAATATTTTCTAGTTCCATTCATCTTCCTGCAAAATTCATGATGTCCTGATTTTTATTAGCTGAATAGTACTCATATATTGAACTACCCCTGCATCCCTGGGATGAAGCCTACTTGATCATGGTGAATGATGGATTTGATGTGTTATTAGATTGAGTTTACTAGAATTTTATTGAGTATTTTTGCATCAATATTCATGAGTAAAATTGGTCTGAAGTTCTCTTTCTTTGTTGGGTCTTTATGTGGTTTAGGTATCAGAGTAACTGTGGCGTCATAGAATGGATTAGGTAGTGTTCCTTCTTTTTCTATTGTATGAAGTAGTTTGAGGAATGTTGTTATTAGCTCTTCTTTGAAGGTCTTGTAGAATTCTGCACTAAAGACATCTGGCCCTGGGCTTTTGTTTGTTTCTTGATGACATTTTTAATGACTTCTATTTCCGTAGGGAATATGGGCTGTTTAAATAGTTTATGTGCTCTTGATTTATCTTAGGTACATGGTATCTGTCTAAAACATCATCCATTTCATCTAGATTTTCTAGTTTTGTTTAGTAAAGGCTTTTGTAGTAAGATCTGATGATTTTTTGAATACTTTCAGTTTTTGTTGTTATGTCTCCCTTTTTCTTTCTAAATTTGTTAATTTGTATACTGTCTCTGTGTCCTTTCTGCTGCCTACTCCTCTTAGGAATGTTTGCTTCTTTTTATTCTTGGGATTTTCAGTGTGCTGTTAAGTTCCTAGTGTAGGTGCTCTCCAGTTTCTTTATGAGAGCACCTCGTACTATGAATTTTCCTCTTAGCACTACTTTCATTATGTTCCATAAGTTTCAATATGCTATGTCTTTTTTCATTGTTCTAGAAAATCTTTAATTCCCTTCTTTGTTTCTTCCCTAACTGAATTATCATTGAGTAGAGAGTTGTTCAGTTTCCACGAGAATATGGACTTTTTGTTGTTGTTGTTGTTGTTAAAGTCTAGCCTTAGATTTTTGTGATCTGTGAGGATGCATTGCATCATCTCCATCTTATTTTATCTGTTGACGCTTGTTTTGTGGCTGATTTTATGGTCAGTTTTAGAGAAAGTACCATGAGGTGCTGAGAAAAGGGCATATTCTTTTGTTTTGGGTGAAATGTTCTGTATATATCTGTTAAATCCATTTGATTCAAGACTTCTATTGAAATCCAAGAAATACAGGACACAATGAAAAGACCAAACCTAAGAATAATAAGATCTGATGATTTTTTGAATACTTTCAGTTTTTGTTGTTATGTCTCCCTTTTTCTTTCTAAATTTGTTAATTTGTATACTGTCTCTGTGTCCTGTTAATTTGTATACTGTAATTCTGTTTACACTATAAACTGTATTTCACTGTATTTCTGTTTAGTTTCTGTTTCAAGGACCTGTCCATTGGTGAGAGTGAGATGTTGAAGTCTCCCATTATTATTGTGTGAGGTGCAATGTCTTTTATGCTTTAGCAGTTTCTTTTATGAATGGAGCCCCCATGCATTTGGGTCATAGACGTCCAGAATTGAGACTTCATCTTGATGGATGTTTTCTTAGATGAATAAAAAGTGTTTCCTATCTCACGTGATAACTTTTGATTGAAAACTCTATTTCATTGGATATTAGAATGGGAAACCCTACTTGTTTCGTAGGACTATTTGCTTGGGAAACTTTTTTCCAGCCATTTACTCTGAGTTAGTGTCTGTGTTTGTTGTTCAGGTGTGTTATTTGTATGCAGCAAAATGTTGGATCCTGCTTCTGTATCCAACCTGTTAGTTTATGTACTTATATTGGGAATTAAGTCTGTTGATGTTAATAGATATTAAAGACAAGTGATTGTTAGTTTCTCTGATGTTTGTTGTTGGAGGTGATATGACATGTGTGCGATTCTCTTCTTTTTGGGTTTGTTAAAGATGATTAATTTCTTGTTTCTTTTTTTTTTTTGGTGTAGATATTCTCATTGTGTTGAAATTTTCCTTCTAGAATCCTCTGTATATCTGTATTAGTAGATATATATCATTTAAATTTGGTTTTGTCGTTTAATATTTTGCTTTCTTTATCTATTATTAGTGAGAGTTGTCTCTCACTGATAGTATAACCTGGGCTGGCATTTTTGTTCGATTAGGGTCTGCGTGACATCTGTCTAGGATCTTCTAGCTTTAGAGTCTCTGTTGAGAAGTCTGGTGTAATTCTGATAGGTCTGTCTTTATATTTTACTTGGCCTTTATCCTTTACAGATTTCAATATTCTTTCTTTGTCCTGTGCATTTTGTGTTTTGATTGTTATGTAATGGGAAGATTTTCTTTTCTGGTCCAATCTATTTGGTGATTTGTAGATTTCTTGTACATTTATGGCCATCTCTTTCTTTTAGTTGGGAAAGTTTTCTTCTATGATTTTTGTTGAAGATTATTTTAGGGCCCCTTGAATCTTTACCCTCTTTTATTCTTATTATTCTTAGGTTTGGTCTTTTCATTGTGTCCTGTATTTCTTGGATGCTTTGGGTTAGGAGTTTTTGATGCTTTATATTTTCTTTGATTGTTGTGTCAATATTTTCTATGCCTGAGATTCTCTCTTCTATCACTTGTATTCTGCTGGTGATGCTTGCTTGCATCTGTAGTTTCTATCCCTTTCCTAGGTTTTCAATCTCCAGGATTGCCTCTATTTGTGATTTCTTTATTATTTTATTTCCATTTTTAGATCTTGGTCTGCTTTGTTAAAATCTTTTTCCTCTCTGATTGTGGTTTTTTTTTTATTTCTTTGAGGGATATTTTTGTTTCCTTTTTAAGGTCTTGTATTTGTTAAACTGTTTTCCTGAATTTCTTTAAATGAGTTAATTATATCCTCCTTAAATGTCTCTGTGGGGAAAATTACTGGCCACAGTGGTGGGGTCCGGGGAGGCTTCCACATGTGGGAGGATGTCTAAGGTTCCAGAGGCCTGGAGGCCTTGGTGGAGGCAGGCCCCAATGACACTAGAAAGTCCTTGGCTCCAAAAGGTTTATTGTCATGGCAGATGGTGGACAGATTTGGATGTACTCCCCCTAAACTCAGGGCAGTCCCAAGTTATATAGGGAGGAAGAAAGGGGGAGGATCTGGGGAGGATCAGGGGAGGGTCTGGGGAGGCAGGCTTAATTTGCTCCGCCCTCTGGACTTCATTAGTATGTAAATCCCTAGGGCCTGAGGCCTATAGTCTGGCCTACTTGACTGAACAATGTAATTCTATGGAGACTAGACTGTTTTACAGGACCCTGGGTTCTTGGGGCATGCCGAACTCCTGCCAGTTCTCACACAGAGTCTCGAGGTTCTAAGCAACTGCCCAGCCATGACCTAGAATACCCTTACACAGTCCCACACATCTCTATTAACTTCATGTTATGTGATTTTAGATTAGCATCATGCTTTTCAGGTATATTGGTGTATCCAGGGCATCCTGTGGTCAGAGAGCTGTGTTCTGATGGTGATAGCATATACTGGCTTCTTTTGGTTATGATCTTGTGCTTGCCTCTTGCCATCTGGTTATCTCTGTGGTTGGCTGGCTTAGGATGTCTCTGTCTGGATCTTGCCTCCTGTGTCCCTGAGTTGCAGCAGATCTTCAGGGAGCTCTGTGGCTCTGGCTGCAGCAGATCTCCTGAGAGACCTGAAGACTGGTACATTGAGAAGGGCAGATCTGCAGGTCTGCCCTGGGGGTTTGTGCAGACTGGAAGGGAGATAGGGTCCCTACAGGGGGGAGGGTACTTGCATCCATTATGCTCCTGGGGGTATCCCAACTGCTGTGACTATTTGGTTGGGTGTCTTACCTGTTGCCCTGGCTAGGCAGATGTCTTGGAAGACTTGCAGTGTTGAGAGAGAGGGGCAGAAAAGCCAATCTGCCCCAGTGCATGTGCACAATAGAAGGGAAATTGGTGCCTAATAAATTTATATCTTTTGTCTTCTAACTACTGTCCTGACTAAAGACATATACATACATGCATACATACATGCATGTATACATACATACATATGTACATGTTCAAAAATAGGTACATACATTCATACAATTATAGTTAAACACATTTAAGTATATTGCACTTTATTTTGATTACAAATTCAGTAATGTGGGATCTGGGGAGATGGATAACTGGATGAAGTACTTACTTCACTAGCATGTGCACTTCAGTTTTAACCACAAGTACCAATGTAAAACTTGAGCAGATGTGCTGGACACCTGTATTATTAACCATAGGCAAGACAGGAATTCCTGGAATAAAATGGTTAGCAAGATTATTCAAAATTGATGAACTTCATTTTCAGCAAGAAATGCTGCCTAAAATAAATGGAACTGTAAAACAATCAATGAGAAAGATATTGATCAAATCCATAATAGAGAAATAGGTGTATGGCTATTTCTAGAATTAAAAATACAGTCAATTTCTTTGGTACATAAAACTGAAGTGTATCAGTAACAGGTTGGTAGAAGTAAGCCTGTAGTTGTACTGATACAGAGACAGGGTAGATCCTGTCAGTGGCCACTTTCCTATGGTTGTCATGGCAATAACTATAGCTCAGTTAACAAGTCCAGCCTCCAGGCTACAAATAGATTCACAGGGAACAATTATCAGAAGATGTGGCAGAACAGTCATGCCACAAGGTCAACAAACCACAGTCAGAGCTGGATGAAAGAAAAATATTTGGAAAATTATAGCTGAGACAGTTCAAAAAACAACTGGAGGAAAAAGACTACTTTTAAAGGGATTGGTATCTGGTGATTAGGCCTCAGAAATTTATAATCCAAAAAATGAATACCAAGATTGTAAGTACTCTCATTTTTTTTGTTAACACTAATCCAAGACCACTGTAGAAATGGATTTTTGCTTGTTGCTTTCAGTATTTCTGATATTCAGAGCATGTATTACAGGACCTTGTTAATATTAACCAAAATTATCATTTTTAATTTATCTAAGAATCCCAATGATAACAACTGCTGTATTATAAAAGTTCTGTAGATGTTTTAGTTGTAAATTTCTTGTAACATTTAACCATGTTATCACACCCACAAGGGAACTAAAAATAATATTCCTAGGCATATCTGGACTGATGTGCTAAATTATAGGCATAGACTATAAAAAATAACATGGTTCTATTCTTCCTCTTTAAGCAGGTATAATTTAATTTTAACTTTGGCTTTTCCTCTCTCATATAAAGATAGTCATGGCTTAGGATGGATGCCTCTACTCCATAATTACAACTGATGCATTTGAAGTCACAAAACAAAGAACAACTTTCTAAATGCCTCTGAAGAGTATAGGTTATCACTGGCCCTGTCTGTTTACCTCCCACTTATCACCCATAGCCCTGAACAGCTAAAAATGATACTCTAATATCTGGCTTTTCTAGTAATTTTGAAACAAAGGTATATTTGACTCAAATTTGATAACTATCCAGAAATTGTTTTCAAAGGAACGTTCTTTCTAATTGCTGCTTGCAAGGCAACATTGTTTAATTTTTTTAAAACCAATATCCACCTCTTTGCTACATTCCTAATGCACTTAAATATTCTCCATTTTGTGAGTTCTTGTTACAGTCATGTTAGTGAGTTCCTACACTCATGTTATATCATTTCCTCAGTCTTCTGACTTTCACATGATAATGCAGAGTTGGTATATCATAATTTCCTCTGCCCCTTTTGAGAACCAATACCTAATATGGTGATTGTCACTAAACACCTAGAATTTAATATGAATTGGCAACTACTTGCTATTCTATGAAAACTAAGTTTTAATTTATGAATATGCTGTTGTTGAAAATAGATTGTACATCAAACTTATGGGTCTGAATCATTGAATATCATTTAAAAAATCTATTCCTCATTATTGTAATTTGAGGTTTTCCAGGAATTGTGAATTTGAAATTGAAAAAGAATATATCTCAGTTAGCAATGGATCATATAAAGCATCTCATAAATGCCTGTATACTGGGAAAACACTCATTATTGGTGTCACAGAATCATTATAGTTGTAATAAAAAGGAATACAAAAATATAAAGATTTCCATATTTACACAGAGAATTCAGCTGTCATTTTTGTGTCACATTGTTTCAAAGTAAAAAAAAGGACTAAAATATTGAGCTATTTTAACAGCATTATTATTATCTTGGAAGTAATATCATGGTCAAGTCTCTCACTTGCAATAAATATTTATACCTTGTATGAAATTGTTATGAACCCTAATGGCATTTTGAAAACTTTCAGAAAGCAAGAAAACGTTGTTAAACATGAGTGATACGGAAAGTTTTTGATTGTCTTACCCAACCATACCAATTTCATCTCAACCAGCACTGAAATGGACTCTTATTATTAGTTACAGTCGGTGCCATGATCAGGATAAGGTGCTCTCATATCTACATATATTGGCAGACAGATTTACATTGCTCTAAAATGCTCTTTTAAAGGGTTATTCTCTTGCTATACCTTCATTTTTCTAGCACTACTACTTTGCTTCTGCACACTTATACATGATAGTCATTGAGCTCCTTCCCTCCCATTAATTTCCAACATTAGGATCTGCCATAACATTTCTGGCACTATACGATAACTGTTTCCTTGGACTGTCTCTCTTCAAAAATTGAAAGAAACACTACTGCATTGTGGGGTGTTAGTGGCACACAAATCACCAATGACACTCATATTAATATACATGTAAGATAATTAATTATCGTTTTCTGATAAATGGAACTGAAGTATTATACCATAAAGTTTCGTTGACTTGATTGTTGTTTCTGAATAATTTTTATCAAAATGTTACTTTGTATATAGGATGAACAGCTCAAGATTTTATTCCTTCATTAACCATAGATATTAAAAATCATATGTAGTTACTATGTTTCAAAGTCTTATGGTGATATAATCATTTAGCATGTATTTATTGTGTGTGTGTGTGTGTGTGTGTGTGTGTGTGTGTGTGTGTGAATATGTGCCCCCACAGAGGGCAGAAAGAGCATTGGATGTTCTGAAAGTTGAGATACAGGAAGTTATTAGTTGTTCAATATGGTAACTGGGATCTAATCCCTGGTTCTATGTTAGAGAAGCAAGTGCTGTTACCTCTGAGTCATTTTGCTAGACCCTGAAAAATTAATTTAATACTGGATTTTAGAAGATATATTTTTTAATTAGATATTTTATTTACATTTAAGATGTTATTCCCTTACCCCAATTCCCTCCACCCAGGAACCTCATTTCCCATTCCCCCTCCTCCCGTTTCCATGAGAATGTTCCTCCACCCACCTACCCACTCCCACCTCTCCACCCTTGAAGTCCCTCACACTGGGCATCCAGCCTTGACTGGGCCAAGTATCTCCTCTCTCACCTATGCCTGACAAGGCCCTCCTTCCCTACATATACAGCTGGAGCCATGGGCCCCTCCCTATGTGCTCCCAGGCTGGTGGTTTAGACTCTAGGAGTTCTGGTTGGTTGGATATATTTTTATCTGTGAATCAACTCTTAGAAACTCTGGGAGAGAAAAGAAATAGAGAAGCTATACATTTAGAAGCAGTATTATATACGTAATACAAACATATCAAAGAGTTCATCCCACGGGATTATTTCCATTTTTCTGATTATGGAAGTATAAGAATTCCTGGAAAATATTTTTTCATTTTGAATCTTAATAAATGTCTTGGCTTCACAGCTTCCATTTTTAGAGCTTAAAATGTGAAATAAAATAGATTTTTAAAACCAATAGTAATTGGTAATGATTTTCAACTATAAGATATATATATATATATCCCTTTTGGCTGGGGCGGACAGAGTTGGTCTGCTCCTGTGGAGATACTGAATCCTGAGCCATCCTAGAGGAGCTACTACACTCAGAGCAGTGGAGGAGCCACTGCACTCAGAGCAGCAGACACCTAGCTGGCTTGCACTTGTGGAGCCATCATATCCTGAGCCATCCTAGAGGAACCACCGCACCCAGAGCAGAAGGATTTCAGGATCCCAGAGGTGGCCTTAGTCCCAGGAGTTCTTCCACAAAGGATGTTAGGATCAGAAGACAACAGAGACAACTGGACTCTGAGAAGCTCTGACTCAAGCAAGATAACTGGAAATACAGACTCCAGTCTTACACAGTGAGGGCAGGTAACACTAGAGTTAACCAGATGGCGAAAGGCAAGTGCAAGAACATAATCAACAGAAATCAAAGTTACTTGACATCATCAGTACCCAGTTCTCCCAATATAGCAAGCCCTGGATACTCCATCACATCTGAAAAGCAGGATTCAGAATTAAAATCACTTCTCATGATGATGATAGAGGATTTTAAGAAGGACATAAGTAACTCCCTTAAAGAAATACAGGAGAGTACAAATAAACAGGTAGAAGCCTTTAAGAGGAAACACAGAAATCCTGTAAAGAACTGCAAGAAAACACAAAGAGAGAATTAAACAAAAACATTCAGGATCTGAAAATGGAAATAGAAACAATAAAGAAAGCTCAAGGGAGACAACCATGGAGATAGAAAACCTAAGAAAGAGATCAGGAGCCATAGACGCAAGCATCACCAACCGAATACAAGAGATAGAAGAGAGAATCTCAAATGCAGAAGATACAGTGGAAAATATTGACACAGTTGTCAAAGAAAATGCAAAATGCAAAAAACTCCTAACTCAAAACATCCAGGAAATCCAGGACACAATGAGAAGACCAAACCTAAGGATAATAGGTATAGATGAGAATGAAGATTCCCAACTTAAAGGGCCAGTAAATATCTTCAACAAAATTATTGAGGAAAACTACCCTAACCTAAAGAACAAGATGCCCATAAACATACAAGAAACCTACAGAACACCAAATAGACTAGACCAGAAAAGAAATACCTCCCATCACATAATAATCAAAACATCAGATGCACAAAACAAAGAAAAAATACTAAAAGCAGTAAGGGAAAAAGGTCAAGTAACATACAAAGTAGACCTATAAGAACTACACCAGACTTCTCACCAGAGACTACAAAAGCCAGAAGAGCCTGGACTGACATCATACAGACCCTAAGAGAACACAAATGCCAGCCCAGACTACTATACCCAGCAAAACTCTCAATCACTATAGATGGTGAAATCAAGATATTCCATGACGAAACCAAATTTGCACAATATCTTCCCACAAACCCAGCACTTCAAAGAATATTTGATGGAAAACACTAACACAAGGAGGGAAACTACAACCTAGAAAAAGCAAGGAAGTAACTTTCCAACAACCCCAAAAGAAGATCGCTGCACAAACATAATTCTACCTCTAACAACAAAAATAACAGGAAGCCACAATCATTTTCCTTAATATCTCTTAACATGAATAGGCTCAATTCCCCAAAAAAAGACGCAGACTATCAGACTGGATACACAAACAGGACCCAGAATTTTGCTGCATATAAGAAACGCACCTCAGTGACAAAGACAGACACTATCTCAGAATAAAAGGATGGAAAACAATTTTCCAAGCAAATGGAAACAAGAAACAAGCTGTAGTAGCCATTCTAATATCAAATAAAATTGACTTTCATCCAAAAATAATCAAAAAAGATAAGGAAGGACACTTCATACTCATCAAAGGAACAATCTACCAAGGTGAACTCTCAATTCTGAACATCTATGCTCCAAATGCAAGGGCACCTACATACATAAAAGAAACTTTACTAAAGCTAAAACACACATTACACCTCACACAATATAGTGGGGGATTTCAACTAAACCGAGACACTTTGAAATTAACAGAAGTTATGAACCAAATGGACTTAACAGATGCCTATAGAACAATTCATCATAAAACAAAAGAATATACCTTTTTCTCAGCACCTCATGCTACCTTCTCCAAAATAGACCATATAGTTGGTCACAAAACAGGCCTCCGCAGATTTGGATCTTATCAGATCACCATGGACTAAGACTGATCTTTAATAATGACAAAACCAATGGAAAACCCACACGCACATGGAAACTGAACAACACTCTACTCAATGATGACTTGGGCAATGAAGAAATAAAGAAAGAAATTAAAGATTTTTTAGAATTTAATGAAAATGAGGAGATATCATACCAAAACTTGTGGGACTCCATGAAGGCAATGCTAAGAGGAAAACTCATAGCTCTAAGTGCCTACAAAAAGAAACAGAGAAAGCACACACTAACAACTTGACAGCACAACTAAAAGCTCTAGAACAAAAAGAAGCAAGTATATCCAAGAGGAGTAGAAGGCAGGAAATAATCAAACTCAGGGCTGAAACCAACCAAATAGAAACAAAAAGAACAATACAAAATATCAACAAAACCAGGAGCTGGTTCTTTGAGAAAATCAACAAGATAGATAAACCCTTAGCTAGATTAACCAGAGGGTACATAGACAGTATCCAAATTAATAAAATCAGAACTGAAAAGGGAGACATAACAACAGAAACTGAAGAAATTCAAAAAATCATCAGATCCTACTACAAAGGCCTACACTCAACAAAACTGGAAAACCTGGATGAAATGGACAACTTCCTAGACAGGTACCAGGTACCAAAGTTAAATCAGGAGCAGATAAACCATCTAAACAGTCCCATAATCCCCAAGGAAATAGCAGAAGTCATTAAAAGTCTCCCCACCAAAAAAAGCCCAGGACCAGATGGTTTTAGTGCAGAATTCTATCAGACCTTCAAAGACGACCTAACCAATTCTCTTCAAACTATTCCACAAAATAGAAATAGAAGGAACACTACCCAATTCGTACTATGAAGCTACAATTACACTCATACCCAAACCTCATGAAGACCCAACAAAGAAAGAGAACTTCAGACCAATCTCCCTTTTGAACATCGATGCAAAAGTACTCAATAAAATTCTAGCAAACCAAATCCAAGAACATATCAAAACAATCATCCATCATGATCAAGTAGGTTTTATCCCAGGAATGTAGGGATGGTTCAATATACAGAAATCCATCAATGTAATCCACTATATAAACAAACTCAAATTAAAAAATCACATGATCATCTCACTAGATGTTGAGAAAGCATTTGATAAAATTCAACATCCCCTCATGAAAAAAGTCTTAGAAAGATCAGGAATTCAAGGCCCATACCTAAACATAGTAAAAGCAATTTACAGCAGACCAGTAGCCAACATCAAACTAAATGGAGAGAAACTTGAAGCAATCCCACTAAGATCAGGGACTAGATAAGGCTGCCCACTCTCCCCTATCTATTCAGTATAGTACTGGAAGTCCTAGCCAGAGCAATTAGGCAACAAAAAGAAGTCAAAGGGATACAAATAGGAAAGGAAGAAGTCAAAATATCACTGTTTGCAGATGATAGTATACTTAAGTGACCCCCAAACTTCCACCAGAGAACTCCTAAACCTGATAAACAACTTCAGCAAAGTGGCTGGTTATAAAATCAACTCAAACAAATCAGTAGCCTTCCTCTACATGAAAGATAAACAGACTGAAAAAGAAATTAGGTAAATGACACCCTTCACAATAGTCGCAAATAATATAAAATACCTTGTTGTGAATCTAACCAAGCAAGTGAAAGACCTGTATGACAAGAACTTCAAATCCCTGAAGAAAGAAATCGAAGAAGATCTCAGAAGATGGAAAGATCTCCCATGCTCATGGATTGGCAGGATTAATATAATAAAAATGGCCATCTTGCCATTACAGATTCAATGCAATCTACAGATTCAATGCAATCCTCACCAAAACTCCAACTCAATTCTTCAAAGAGTTAGAAAGAGCAATTTGTGAATTCATCTGGAATAGCAAAAAACCCAGGATAGCGAAAACTATTCTCAACAATAAAAGAACTTCGGGAGGAATCACCATCCCTGACCTCAAGCTGTACTACAGAGCAATAGTGAAAAATACTGCATGATATTGGTACAGAGACATGCAGGATGATCAGTGGAATAGACCCAGAAATGAATCCACACACCTATGGTCACTTGATCTTTGACAAAGGAGCTAAAACTGTCCAGTGGAAAAAGGACGGCATTTTCAACAAATGTTCAGTATCCTTAGTTATCAAGGAAATGCAAATCAAAACAACCCTGACTTTCCATCTCACACCAGTCAGAATGACTAAGATTAAAAACTCAGATGATAGTATATGCTGGCAAGGGTGTGGAGAAAGAGGAACATCCAATAAAAAATAAAAAAAATAAAAAAAATAAAAAAAATAACATCATCCCTTCATCTAATGTTTAAAGCTCAATAATATTATGCTGTATGTACGTAAACCATATTTTCTTTATCTACTTGTCCACAAATGGACATTAAAAGTGCTTCCACACAAAAAAAAGAAAAAAGAAAAGAAAAAAAACATATAGTATTTAGACGATGGAGAAGAAATAACGTCAAACGGATTCAGAAATTTTAAGCATATATATCTTACCCCAGAACACAGCGGACAGATATACATAGCTGAAGTATCACTTAAAAGGTTATTGTGACAATATTGTTGTCATAAAATCACGATTTCCATAATTAAATACATGAATATTTGTGACTTCATTTTTTTATTTACTCATAAAATGTTTTCCAAAAATTAAGACTGATTTACAGCATGTCTGAGAAAATTTCAGGATAAAATATAGCTGGAAAATCAATAAAAATTTTAGGATATATAAATTAGGTTAATCATATATCTATATTAATCAATAATATATATTTAGGGCATGGAGAAGTGGCTTGGTAGTTGAGAGTGCTTTCTCTTCTTCCAGAGAAACCAAGTTGTTTTTTTCAAACCCATATCAGGCAGTTTAGAATTGCCTATAATTTCAGTGGCAGGAAATCCAGTCACTTCTAGCCTCCATGGTACCTGTGTTCACAAGTCACATACACATGTGTATATATGATTTTTAAATATGAAATCGAAGATTATAAGACAAAGTTCTGTAAAAGGTAAATAACAAGAGAACAATTTAATACTTTCCCATTTTTTGCACATATATACAGTTGCTTTAATGTAATTAAACATTTCTTTTGTTTATATAGTGGTAGAAATTAGAACAAACAAAGCAATGGAGAAAAAATCAACATACTTTCCTCTTGAAAATCTTAAAACTATCTTATCTTTCATAAGTTCTTATACTTATGAAAGATATGATTAATGCCAATCACAGAATTATTAAATGAGATTAATTCAAGATCATTAAGCACCCTTTTAGATAGAAAGACCATCTGTCCTCAAATAAAGGAGAAACTGCTAAACAAAATAATTGCCTTGTATCAAATTTAGAAAACTCGTGACATGATCCAGTGCAGAACCCTGGGTGCTGAGCATCTTAGTACTATGCTGAAATCCAAGATAAAGAAATCTTACAGCATCAGGCCATACACAGAGTATAGGTGTAAAAATTTTGTAGAAAAATATCCGAGAACCAAGATCAAAGAACTGCAAAAGGAAAGGAGCACCAGGGAAATTTGCATTACAGAAATAGACATGGCTCTGCATTGCATAACTAAGCCCCAAGACACCAAGAAAAGATGGAGATGAAAACAGTAACAGAACTCCTGGTGACTGGAAAGTTACAGGCCACTGGGGCTTCCTTTTTCAACTCTGCACACAGCATAGGAGAAAACCTCTCTGCAACTGACTACACAAAGAAATAATGAATGCAAAGAAGGCTAGGGCTTTTATTCTCTGGTGCCACTGTCATAAGGAATCCCAGAATGCATTGGGACAAATCTTATATAAACAACTCTGGAAATGTGGAAGTGGATGAATCAAATTTGAAGACTAGACATTAGAGCAAATGGCAAGATTAAAAATATTGCACATTCATTTAAGAAAGGTCACTGTGAGCAACTGCACTACACGAATTGTGGCTTACATGAAATATGCATCATTTTCCATTTTAAACTCAGAAACGGTAACACATAGTTGTTTCCTATTTCTTACTTTATTTATTCCTTTGTGGGAGCAGTTATCTTCAGTGTGCTACTGAACATAACTTTGTATGAGAATTTAGTAAAAAATAATTAAGTTCTTTTCTAGGTCCCAGTGCTCTTCAATAATCCAGATACAGGATGTGAACTTAAACCTGTGGCCCACAATTTCTTTAAAACTAATCTCCCCAGTGACCTATAAGCACTGTGTTATTAGAGGCAAAACAAGTGTGAGATTTTAGAAATTTGTAGCCCAGTCCCTTTTTCTTTTTACATTGCTTTATTTCATATAAGGAATTCATACTCACAGGATTCTGTTTATATTTTCCACCTGCTGTTTGGTTTCTTAGAATTCCTGCCCACTGGTGTCCACAGTGGCATATCTTCTCTCTTCATGTACTCTGCTTGGTTTCCTGTGGGCCACATTCGCTGACTACTTAAACATCTATAAATCTATTGGATGTTTATTTCAGAATAAAAATTGGCACTAAATGTCAATATCTAAGTTCATGGACTATAATTTCTTTCAATGCTTGTAGGCATTCTTGCTTTCTTAGTCATCATAGTCCATATAGGATAAAATAGTAATTTAAATGGATAATTTAAGTAGACTGTGTAGTATATAAGACATTAAATTACAATTAATAACTACATGTTTGTATGTGAAGCTTTAATAAAACCATATACAATGTTGATTTAACACTAAATATATGAGTTATGTGTAAAATGGTTGTGCTGAGTAGAGCAATTTACACACTAATTTATAAAGCTACTATTTAGAGCATCCTAAACTTGCAAATTTGAAAATAATTCATATTTATTTAAATGTTATTTGAAAGACATTTAAAATGATTTTTAGAGTTTAATGTTATTTTATGTTTTATGTTAGATCGGCTTGAATGGCCAATTATATTTTAGCTTTTAGAGAAGTAGAAGAAATATATAAACATAAAAATTACATGTCACAACATTTTATAATTTTTTAACAATTTAATACATGTTAATAACATGATAATAACAGCTATTCTCTTTTTAAAAAACTTCTATTTTTCACTAAATATAAAATATATTGTGATATTACTCTGAATATATATTGCCTTCCTATGTCAAAAAATTATTTGACCATATAATATCTTAGAACGTTTGTAGCATCTTATTACTTAACTTGATACTTTAATTTTGTGTGATAGCAAACTGGTATTTGCATAATGGGATTAGACTATGATATCAAATGGTAATTATGATAAATTTGTAGTCTTGCCTTAAGTAACTTTATATTTTAATGACAGAAATTAAGAATAATTTCACAATTTTACTTGTTAGTTGAAATCAAAGTTAAAACTATTGATTATTCATGATTTTACTTATTTGTGGACATAAAGTACAAAATGAGTGAGTGATGTTTTTATTTTTAATTTAGTCTACTAATGATATCAAGCAGCTATATTAAATTAAACTTTTACTAATGTAAAAACTACAAAATCTTGAATCTATTTTGTTTTGTGTTATTAGTCAGGCATTTTGACCTTATTATCACAGTATATTGTTTCAGTATATTAAATTTTTAGATTCAACAATATTACTTTTATTAAATTAATACTTATTGTTACAACTGAAATGTGGCAAGGGTTATCTACATCCTATTTGCATAAATAAATAGAAACAAATAGTAAAATCTTCCATTTAAAATATAATTAAACGGTAAATTTTAAGTTGTTATTATGCATATGAGGGTACATGTAATGAAGTTTAGAAAACAAAGACCCAGAGTGAGGTCCAAGCAGTTTTAATGCTATACTATCTAATTAATCTTGGAGAATGGCATGAATGTAAATAACATATTCTGATTACACTTACTCTACACTTTCCTTCTTCAATGCATCATGGATTCCTGCTAATTTCATGTCCTTTTTTTTTCTTTTGCTTGTTTTTAATTGGACATTTTATTTATTTACATTTCAGATGACATTCCCTTTCCCCATTTTCCCTCTTGAGGAACCCCCTCTACCATGCCCCTCCTCCTTTTTGCTTTTATACTATTTTAATTACATGAAAGTGTTAAGGTCAGTTCTAGATTAAGGACTAGCATTACAATAGATGCAAATGGTCAAAGATTAAGCAAGACAATAAACACAATTAGTCAAAGTACAAGCAAGACAGTATACAAAATTCCATGAACATTCCTGTGATCACTGTTTCTAAGAGCTTATCAGGATGACCAAAATATGTGAGCCAACTTCCCTGTCCTAGCCCAAAGTCATTTCCATGTCTGAAGCCTACTTCCTTGTTCTAGCCTAAGATTTAGATTCCAACCTGAAATTACTTTTTTGTTCTAGCCTAAGATTTAGACTCCTGCCAGTAACTACTTCTTTGTTCTAGCCTAAGATTGATAGACCACATGAAGCCCAAGAAGAAGAAAGACCAAAGTGTGGGCACCTCGATCCTTCTTAGAAGGAGTATCAAAATGCTCACAGGAGCAAATATGAGACAATATGTGGAGCAGAGACTGGAGAAGGCACCTTCCAGAGAGCGCCCCACCTGGTGAACCATCCCAGGTATAATCATCATATTCAAACACTGTTGTGGATGTCTGGAAATCCATGCTGACAGGAGCCTGAGATACCTGTCTCCTGAGAGGCTCTACCAGAATCTGACATATACAGAGGTAAACTCTTGTAGCTAACCACCAAACTGACCATAATATCCCCAATGTAGGAGTTAGAGCGAAGACTGAAAGAGTTGAAGGGGCTTGCAGCCCCATTGAAAGAGCAATAATACCAACCAACCAGAGCACCCAGGGTCTAAACAACTAGCCTGTGAACACATTTGGAGGGACCCATAGCACTAGCTGTATATGTCTTTGAGGATGGCCTTGTCGGGAATCAGTGGGAGAGGAGGGCCTTGGTCCCTTGAAGGCTGAGTGCACCAGTGAGGGAAAATTCGAGGGTGGGGAGATGAGAGTGTGTGGATGTGTAGGGTCACACCCTTATAGAAATAGGAGGAGAGAGGATGGGATAAGTGGTTTGGGGGCGAGGGGGAATGGGGAAAGGGGATAATATCTGAAATGTAGATAAAGTATCCAATAATAAAAAACAAAACAAAAAAGAAAACAAACAAACAAACAAAAAATCAACAGATAACAATTGATAATGGAACTGGCTATCACAACCAAGCATTTGAGAATTTTTGGCAGCAATTTAATATTATCCATATTACTGGGATCCTTATAATTGTCGAGGACAAAGGACTGTGGAAGGGGCCCATGGAACTTCAAAAACAATCTTAATAAAATAAAAATGGGGAGGTATATCTCTGTACACCATAAATTTATTTAAATTATGTTTTTTTATTTTAATTTTTTTTAAAAAAAAATTGGATTCCAAAAAACTTTCTGCTGAGTGTCTATGGCACTTTATAACTAGGCATACATATGCATAGGTGAAAGAAAAGGATCCACTTACTAGCTTTTGGCATGATCCCAATCAGGTATCTAAAATGGGGAAGAGGCCACATTTGTGCTTTTTTTGCAGGATGCTGAAGGAGCATGGTGGCTGTCAGAGCAATTGATGAGACATGCTGATGCCAGGACAAAGAAAGATTCTTATCTGTGAGCTTGCCGAGTACACTGACAGTGGTGATTGGGAAGCTGTATTGGACATATGTTCCTGACCCAGCTTTGCTTACCTATACCCCTGATGGGACAAGCTGCCTTGCCTCAAATTTTTAGACCTTGTGGAACAGAGAATCAAAAAGAGAAGTTATAATGCCTCGTGTATTGTTATTAAATCTTACTAGTTATTCAGACTCAGTCATGGACTGGTCTAGAAATCAATCCAATATTGGAAATAACAGTCTGCATCTGGAAGTCTGGTTCTGGACATTTTAAAAGAGACATTTGGAAGTTAGCTGCAGTTCTCTGTGATGTCATGTTAGCAACAGATAAAGTTGGGGCAGAATCTGGATTTCAAACAAATGTTAGTACATGTGTTTATGCTGGATTTATATTAGTTATAAAATTTACAGTAGAAGTCATTATAATTAGGAAAAAGTTTAAAGACACTTACAGTGTATCTGGCATAATTCTAACAACTCTCTGAATGTTTTAAGTTTTCATAGTGATCTTATGAATTTAAAGAATGCTGAGTGTTGATGCTGCAAATACTGCTGATAAAATTACCCATGGCCTAAGATCAGTATTTTTATTTTGGTCAAGATTCAAGAATGGCATATCATGTTAGCCCTTTTTGTCCTGGGAATACTTTTATTCTTGCCCATCATATTAAAGCTTGTCTTTAACAACATCAACATATTGGCAGTCAAAGTACATGGCTAGAAACTGAAAATGGACCCTCAGACAGAGTCATTAAACTAACAGGCTGACAAGCCAAGGACAGGTAAGATTCTGCATAGAGCCTTACCAACCTAAGACAAAGGGGATTGCTTTTGATCATGAATATACCATGATGGGTAAGGAAGGCATTCTTGTCAGAACAACCTAAGACAGTCTTAGTCTTGTTTATAAAATAGAAAAGGGGGAGAGGCAGAGAGTTTTGGGAGCTGCTTGACAAGAATCTGACATGGGTCAAGGACAAGGAAATGGGCTGCTTACAAGAATATGTAATTAGCCAAGGACAAGGAAGAAGGATGCAGGCAGGAATTTGACATTAGACAAGAACAAAGAAGTAATTTCAGTATAATAATATAAGGTTATCAAATATAATATTAATAATAAGGTTGTCAAAAAATTAACATTTTTGTTAAATAATTAGGAACTCATTTGCTGTAAATTAAAGCAATACTTTTTCAATAACCTAAATATACCTAAAGTTTCTATGGATACCTGGAATTTAAAAAGGGATCAAGGCATGGGTGGTGCAAACAGGGACCCTGGAGCTGGGATTATAGTTCACAGTAGCTATGAAGAGAAAAATAAGAAAAAAAATAAGTGGGGGATATTAATCTGAGGAGATATGGTGGGTGTAGGATAGAAGAAGAGGGAAGGATAAGGGATAAAAACACTAAGAATGCTTGAAAAGCCATGAGTAAGTATTTGTGCTTGCTTAATAAAAGTTATATATGAAATATATATATGTATAATTTTTAAATACATAGTTAAAATGTACACAAATATGTATATATTGATAAATATATATTTCTTTTTAAATTGCACTTGGGATGACAATGTTTCTTTTGAAAATCATAAGGTAACAGAAACAATTCTATGCTAGCAATTGGAACATTCCTTCTTAGTTGTTTGTATGATCAGTTCAAGAATCACAAGAACAATATAGGCTTTTGACTTTGTCCTTTGTGACTTCTAGAAAAATAATCTCAGGTCCTATTACAGGAGACAACACACACGTCAGTCTTAGGACTTGCAGGGACTCAACTCAATCTAAGGTACAAGTCTCCTCACTGAATACTGGATCATATAATATTCAAAGTTGCTATGCTGTCAAGCTACAAAAACACCCAGTTGTCCTCAATGGCCATGCAGCATTTCAGCCACAACAGGGACCAACATTATGGTTTTCAGAAAGGTGGCACTGTGCCATTCATATTTTGAGGGTATCACTCAGTCAGATTACCAGACTTAAGGCCCTAGGAGAGTAGGAAATATTTATGCTTGGGACTGTAAACTTACAAAATTATTCATGGCTGGTGGAACCATAAAACCCACATAACAATTACTGCCTTGCTAATCCAGGATAATTTCTTTCTAACTGCATTCTAAATACTTACCATTATATTTTCAGGTAGTTGTAGCTCTTATCCCTTATTAAAGAGCATTTTTATTTGTTGTGGGTGAAGAAAGTCATTCGAGTATGACAAAACTGGTCACAATGTAGAGATTGACTGCATGTTCAATTATAATTTGTATATATATATGTAATGGAAAAACCCATAAAACAAAAGCTCAGGGAACATTGTAAAAAAGATCAAAAGATTCTATGAACCAAAGGACCAGTACTGAGAAAGTGCTGAGAAATGTAACAAGGAGAAGGGAGGAGAGGGAGACAGAGGAAGATAGAGAGGGACAGTTCTATGGGTCAAATGAATGTTTCAGATAAGTACCTTATAGACAACTGAGTTGCAAATCACTTTTATGCAATAATTAAAACACATCAAATTTAATAGAAAAGCAAAACAATAAGAATACAATGCAAATTAGCACATTCAGTCACATGCCAAGTGTTACTTTGATGAGTCTGAGGTGCTATGCTCCACAATTATGATAGTGTTTACTCTGAGAACAGGGCTTTGAAGCTTGCACTTACACCAGCACATGCTGTGTAAAAATTCAATTTTCTTTCTACATTGAAGTACCCAGAGGTTGGGGACCCCAATTATAGAAACATGGCAAGAAGAGTCATAGTTTCAATATGTATAAAAGGAAGAAATTTGGCTTTTACAAGGAATGGAGGAGGAAGGACCGTAATGCCACAATGAAGATGGTTTTACTTTGATTCCAACATTGAACAGTCTTGCTCATTAAGAAATACATTTAAGATATATATAAATTACAAATTCTTTAGAATGAGTAAAAACAAATATTATCACTCATTAAGAACACATATAAATCAATAAATCAAATAGAAAATTGAAAATCTGTAACTATCTACAATTCCTAAGATAATTTTCTAATATTAAAAGATAATATTAAAAGTTCAAAATCAGTACTCTACAGCTAGTGATGTTAAGATGGAACTATTCCCTAATACCCATAACTGGAAAATGAAACTTACTGCATACCATCTCACACAGGTATTAGTGACTGTATTTATTTCAATATCTAATCTTAATGATATGTGAAAATTCTAGCTGTGTTTCCATGCATCAGTAGTGAATTGAGAAGGAAAGTGCTGGACCTCAAAGTAAAGCAGATGTCAGCTGCCCTCTGATTTTGTTTGCTATAGAAAAGCTTCTTAGTAAAAAACACTTAGCTTCTGAACGCCTGTTCATAGCATGGCTTCTCTACAAACACAAAGACATACTCAATGATCTGACAGAGTCTAGGTATACATATTAACTGAGTCTACTTCCTGGTTTTTTTTTTTTACAACTATTTGAAATTTGGCAAAAGGATATAAAATGAAGAAAGAAATCTGAGTAGGTCAACAAATAGAAGTCTATCATCTTTTTTGCAGCATCTTTCTGTTATAGGTATTTTTTGTTTTACACATGGAAATACTTTATTTTCCCTTTTTAAAGTAAAATTTTCCTCCATACAATACATCTTGATTACAGTTTCTTCTCCATCTACTCCTCCCAGGTCCTCTCTCCTACCCTTCATCCAGATCCACTCTCTTTCTGTCTCTAAATAGTAAAGAACCAGCTTCTAGGAGATAACAAACAAACATGACAAAATGAAATATAGTAAGATAAAACAGAAACCATCATAATGATATTGGACACTGCCAGTCAGCAAAAGGAAATGAGATTCACACATTCATGTACTCAGCAATCCAATAAAAATATTAAACTGAAAGATAATATATATATATATATATATATATATATATATATATATATATATTAGTACTTCAGACTCTGTGAGTTCATATGAGCTTTGCCCAGCTAATTTAGAGGACCTTATTTTCCTAGTGCCCTCCATCTCCTATGATTCTTAATGTATTAAATTTTAATATATTATATATTTATACAAACATGTATATTATACATACATGTAAGCATGGCTGCCCTCAGAGAGACCCAAGCAACTGAAAGAGGCAGATGCAGATATTAACACCCAACCAATCAACAGAAGTAGTTGAGTTAGAGAAAACTTGAAGAAGCTGAGGAGGAGAGTGACCCAATAGGAAGACCAGTGGTCTCATCTAATGAACCCCCATGGTCTTTCAGACACTCAGCCACCAACCAGGGAGCATACACTAGCTGAAATGAGGCATACAACACATATATAGCAGAATACTGCCTAGTCTGGCCTCAGTGAGCGAAGATGCACCTTACCCGTGAGAGGCTTGAGGTATGGTAAGGTAGGGAGGGGTCTGGAGGGGTGTGAACATCTTCTTGGATATAGGGGAGGAGGAATGGGATAAGGAACATTTAGAGGGTGGACCAGTAGGGGAATAATTACTGGACTGTAAAAATGATTAAAGAATAATCAATAGTAATAAATAAAAATTTAAAAAATTACACATTATAAAAATAGAGTATAATATTTCAATTTTTGAAACAGCAGGCACTGAAGTGAAACAACTCTCTTTCTGGGCCTGGGTAACTTTATTTAGTATAATATTTTCTAGATCCATGCGTTTTATTGCAAATTTCATTCTTCTTCATCATGAATAAAATTCATTTGTGTAATGTGCCATTGTAACTATCCACTTATGCATCAATTGGCATCTATATATACTGCATTCGGTTTTTTTTTTACTATTGTGAATAGAGACTCTATGAACATACAGATGCAGAAATATAGAGTCTTCTGGGTATGTTACAAGGAGTTATACATTAGGGTTATGATTTCTGTTAAGATTTTTTGTGATTTTAGCAGTTCATACTCCTTCCAATAATGAATAAAGGCTTTTATTTCTCATGTTTTCAACAGCATTTGTAATTAATTGTTTTCTTGATAATTGCAAATCTGGTGTCTGAGACAAGGTCAGCTACCACTCAAGTTGTTGGAGAACCTGAATTGAGATCAAGCTGTGTCATATTTGCTATATATGTACAGGTTTGGGGGGCTAGGTCCAGCCCTTGTATGTTCTTTGGTTGGTTCAATCTTTGGGAGTTCCCATGGCTCCAGATTTGTTGACTCTGTTGGTCTTCCTGTGGACTTATTATCTCTTCCAGGTTCCTCAATCCTTCCCTCAACCCTTACATAAGACTTTCAGAGCTCCTTTTAGTGTTTGACTGTGGATCTTTGCATGTGTTTACGTTAGCTGATTAGTAGAGACTCTTACAGGGAAGTTGTGCTAGGCTCCTTTCAGTAAGCATAACAGAGTATCATTAATAGTGCCAGAGATTGTTTCTTGCCCATGTGATGGATCTCAAGTTGGATCAGTTATTGGAAGGCCATTCCCTCAGTCTCTAGGACATCTTTTTGTCTTCACTTCCTATAGGCAGGGCAAATTTTAGGTCGAAAGTTTTGTGGGGAGGTAGGTGTCCTTACCCCTCCACTTAGAGTCCTGCTTGGCTACAGGAGGTGAACACTACAGTCTCCATATCCTCCACTGCTAGGAGACCCAGCAAATGTCATGCTCCAATTAAAGTCTGTGATATAACAGTGAGTAAAACTCCTCCAGATTTTGAATATATGTCAGACTTTTAGCATCTCTATGCTTTGTTTTTTGTAAATAACTCAAATCAGAGAACCAGACAGTCCTCAATGCAAATGTCAATCTTGGGCAAATATTTTCATACAGCTCTTTATCCTACACCAGATGATGTGAATTAAAGAATAGAAACACATATCATTATTTTAAAGTAGAAGATAAAGAACTATAGTGTGGTGAAAAAAGATAGTCAATAATGTCCTGCCTCCTTTTCAGTGTTTAGTTATTGACTTAGTGTTTCACAGTGTTATAGATCAGAAATTTGGCTTTTTTCTCTTATTTTCCTATTAAAATTTGTAAATTAGTTTTATCGGTATCTTCCATGTAAAAACACAGTGTTGGAAGATATAAATATGCTATTATATAAAACTAGAAGTTCTTATTGGCTCTCCTGGCATTTAAATATTTCAGAAACAATAATTATATTTGGTTATTGTACCTAATGATTATATATTTGTGACAAAATACAAGACATACAGAGTTATAAGTTGTGAAAATGACAATGAAAAATATATAGAGAGAGACACACACATCAGAGTGTTGCCATTTCTAAAATGGGATTGAATTGAGAAATGATGGATGACTCATACTTGTTCATTAGAATTGTGAAATTAATAATGTTAAAGATGCAGTACTTTGGTTAAGTAGATCAAGCATAAGGCTTTTGGAAGACATGGTCCACCGTTGAAATCCAAGCACTCGAGATGTCAAACAAAGATTACCTGTAGGTTTAGCCCTGTGTGAACTATAGTGAGTCTGTCTCAAAAACCTCAAATAACAAAATAGTCCAGCATGCAATTCGTATATTACTCCACTATATTTGGAACTATGTAAGCTGATATTTCTCCTCCTCTCCCTCTTCCTCTTCCTCCTCCTCCTCCTCTCCTTCCTCCTTATCTGCCTTCTCTTCTTCCTTCTCCTCATCTTCTTCCTCCTCCTACTTTTTTTATTTAACTTTGCCGAACTCACAACTAAGGGTCTTATTCAAGACACCAAACAGATTTTGGCACTGAAGTTTTAGAAAGGATAACACTTTAAAAACAAATTATTAAATTTTTGGTTGCATGTATGTAGAATTATCACCTTGATATACTGGTACAAGGTAATAATTGAGAAGGGAGTCATGAAGTGGACTGTGAGGACCAATACCCAATTTCAATTTTAATAGAATGAAGAACCCCTATATAACTAAAACTCATTTCTAGATCTTTCTACATTGAAATACATCTACATTACTAAAACACATTTCAAGTTATGCCTGTAAGGGAGTTTCCATAGAGAGATAAGTATGAAGAGAAAACTTGACCTGAATATTATGATCTGTGTAATTCAATAGAATGAGAACCTGGGTCAATCAAATCAGAGGAGAGAATCTCTCTGTGCTTGCTTCTTACCACTATGTGACCACCCCTATTATAACTCTTTATCTAGTTAGAGTGTTATTTATGCAACTATAAACCAATGATTTCTTTTTAAAAGTTATATTTGTCATAATAATTACTTCGACCAATGTAACAAAAGTATGAATAATCCAATAAATTATGGAGAGACATGGGTAGTAGAGAAAATGATGTATTAGAATCAGATATCGATATAAAAAGAAAAATAATGTATTTCAATATATTTGGTAAAAGTATCCAAAGAGTATTTTTATTTTATGAGCTATTAAATTTTATGTGTGGGTCTTTACACTTTAATATATTCAAGACAATGCCCCATAGATATCTTCTTCCATGATTCCTGACTGAAACTTCTCCCAGGTTTTTCTATTTTGTATAAACTTAACCAACATGAACCATATGCTAAGTCATTGTCATAGGGAGTTCATATGATTGTTCATACTTCCACAGATACAATTCTGTTTTCTCTATGGCTGATCAGACTGGGTAATCTGTACTGTGACATTCTTAATCTGTACTTCCAATACATTTTTGATTCTAAATTTGTTCATCACTAATAATCACCAGGTCTTCTCTTGAAATTCAGACCTGAGACTTACACTTTTTTACTTTTTATACTTGGCTTTTCCCCTACAATTTTTGTCTTATTGCCATTCCTAACCATTGTCCTTCTGTGTTCTTCACTCTTATATTTCTTAATTTTCTGAAATACTATGAAGGTGCACTATGATTTATAAGAATTTACTTACATAAAATTTAATAACCACTTTCACAAGCACACCTTTAATCCCTCTCACAACTTGCATGACATGGTAGGGATTATGCAAATGTGTTTAGATTAGATTTAAGATTATCCGTGACAATTTCATTTGGCTCATCAAATCACAAGCACAAGGAAGAAGTCAGAGTGAATAGTAATCAATGATAACAAAAAGTAATGTGAGAATCTATGAATGATTGCATGGGTTGCTGGATATAATGGCTACTATCAACTTACTTATGAGTGAGTATATACTATACATGCCATTTGGGGTCTGTGTTACCTCACTCAGGATGATATTGTCTAGTTTCATACATTTGCCTGAAAAATTCATGATGTCCTTGTTTTCAATAGCTGAGTAGTATTCCATTGTGTAAATGAACCACAGTTCCTTTGTCCATTCTTCAGTTGAGGGGCATCTGAGTTGTTTCCAAGTCCTGCTTTTGCTAATAAAGATGCTATGAACACAGTGGAGCAAGTGTCCTTGTGGAAGGGTGGATCACCTTTTGTATATATGGCCAGGAGTGGGATAGCAGGATCTTGAGGTATATTTACTCCCAGTTTTATTAGAAATCACCAAATTGATTTCTAGAGTGGTTGTACAAGTTTGCACTCCCACCAGCCCTGAAGGTGTGTTCCCATTGCTCCACCTCTGGTCCAACATGCATTGCCCGTTCAGTGTTTGAATATAGCCATTCTGATGGATGTAAGGTAGAATCTCAGAATTTATATTTCACCAATCACTAAAGACATTAAACATTTCTTTAAGAGCTTTTCGGCTATTAGACATTCCTCTATTGAGAATTCTCTGTTTAGCTCTGTACCCCATGTAAAATACAAACTTTTCTAAGAATCAATTTATTACTATTATTATGTTTTTAATTTTTTATTGGTTATTTTATTTATTTACATTTTAAGTGTTATCTCAATTCCCTGTTTCCCCTCCATAACCCCCTATCACATTATCCCCCCTGTTTCTATGAGGGTGCTCACCCACCCTCCAACCCATTCCCACCTCACCCCCTAGCATTCCCCTATGCTGGGGCATCAAGCCTTTACAGGACCATGGCCCTCCCTTCTCATTGATTCCAAATAAGGGCATTCTCTGCAACAAATGCAGCTGGAGCCATGGGTCCCTCCATCTGTATTGTTTTGGAGAGCTTAGGTATGGCCCTCAGTTAAGGCATTGGGCCGCCCATCCTTCTCAAAAAATTTAACCCAGAATTACTTGTTTATAAAGGAAATACAGGGAAAAAGTGTGGAGCAGAAACTGAAGGAGAACACATCCAGAGATTGCCCCACTTGGGATTCATCCAATATGCAGCCACCAAACCCAGCCACTATTGCTGATACCAAGAAGTGCTTGCTGACAGGAGTCTGATATAGCTCTCCTGAGAGGTTCTGCCAGAGCCTTTACTGATACAGATGCAGATGCTTGCAACAACCATTGAACTGAGCACTGAGACCCCAATGCCTCCATTAGGAGTTAGGGAAAGGACTGAAGGAACTGAAGGGGTTTAAAACCTCATAGGAAGAACAACAGTATCAAGCAGCTGTACCTGACTCCCACCCTAGAGCTCCCAGGGAAAAAATAAACTTTTTTAAAGATTCGTTTATTTATTATGTATACAGCATTATGCGTGCATGTATGCCTGTAAGTCAGAAGAGGGCACCAGATATCATACTGATGGTTTTGAGCCACCATGTGGTTGCTGGGAATTGAACTCAGAACCTCTGGAAGAGGAACCCATACTCTTAAGTTCTGAGTCATTTCTCCAGCCCTGCACTCCATTTTTAAATTGATTTTTTTTGTTTGTTTGCATCTAACTTCTTGTGCTCTTTATATATTTTGGATATTAGCCCTCTGTCAGATGTAGGGTTGTTGAAAATCTTTTCCCAAACTGGAAGCTGCCATTTTGTTCTATTGGCAATGTCCTTTGCCTTACAGAAACTTCAGTTTCATGAGATCCCATTTATCAATTGTTGATCTTAAAACTATGTTACAATCCACAAACCCAAAGAGGCTAATTAACAAAGAGAGCCTAAAGAAGATTGCTTAAATCTCATCCAGAAGTAGAAATAAAATTGTCATCAGAGTTGGTTGAAGTCGAGGAACAGGGTAGGAGTTAGGATGGGTAGTGAAAAGGAGGGAGGATCAGACGTAGGGAGAGCCTGGAAGACAGTATAGGAAGAGGGAATAGAAACTGACATTTCTGGGACCTGGGGTAGGGGAGGCTCCGTGGAAGATATGAGGGTGTCTCTAGTTGAGTTCCTAGCAGTGGAGGATATGGAGACTGTAGTGTAGACTCCAATTGGAGGGATAAAAACATCTACCTTTGACAAAACCTTTGACCTAAAATTTGTCCTGTCTACAAGTGCAGGCAAAAAGATGTCCTAGAGACTGAGGGAATGGCCATCCAGTAACTGACCCAACGTGAGATCTATCTCATGAGCAAGAGCTAATCCCTTTTTATGATACTCTTTATGCTCACCGAAAGGAGCCTGACATAACTTTCCTCAAAGAGTCTCCATCCATCAGTTAATCTAAACAAATACAGAGATTCACAGCCAAATATTAAAAGGAGGTCAGAAAGTCTTATAGAAATACTGTGGGGAGGGTTGAGAAATCCAGAGGAGATAGTGACTCCACAGGAAGACCAACAGTGTCAATAAACCTGGACCTGTGGTATCGCTCAGAGACTGAACCACCAGCAAAAAACATTCAAGGGCTGGACTTACTCCATCCCTTGGGCACACTTGTAGCAAGTGTGATATAGCTTGATCTTAATGCAGGATCTCCAACAATTGGAGTGGGAATTTACCCTGATTCTGATGCCTACCTATGAATTTTGTTCCCCTAACTGGGCTGTCTTGACTGTCCTCATTGGGAAAGGATGTACCTATTCATGCAGTGACTTGAGGTATCACTCTGGGTTGTTACCCAGAGGGGACCTCACCTTTTACAAAGATGAGGAGGAAGAGGTGGGATAGGGGCGGTGTGAATGGCATTTGGAGGAGAGAGGGCATGCAACTCACTATACAGAATGTATAGTGAATAAATAAATAAATAATTAAATAGAAAAAAGTGATGTGAGCAATGGCTTTTGTCTTCATTGTTCAGTTTCTAAAAGAAGACTTTATTAAAATTAATTAATTAAAATAAAAGTAAGGAGACTAGTATTTATTATTTTGAAAACACTAAAAGCATGCAGGTATTTTTAAAATTATTTTATTTATTTACATTCCAAATGTTGCCTCCCATCCTGGTCCCCACTGCATGAGTTTGTCACCCAATCTTCCCTCCACTTGGCTTCTGAGAGTGCCGAGAGCCAAACCCATGAAATTACCTGCTGTTCTTGAAAAATCTAGTGAGTTAAAATACAAGGTTAAAAAAGGACGTTCTTGGTCTCAGGAACTTAAAGAACAAAACTTCTGGTATTTCCCAGAAGCCCGTTACGATAGTGGGATGGTCTTAGGCAATGATCCTTGCCTAAACTTCCCATTTTGCTATGACTTTATAACCTGCCACCTGAAATTAAAATTTGAGAGCTTGATCAAAATCCTTGACTTGCTCTCCTTCTTCGTGTCTCTTGTCCCTTCATTCTTTTGCTCCCCTCCCTAGGTCCTTGTTGCATTCTCCTGAAGACCAGGGCAATCGGCACTTAATGTTGGGCATTTGGGTCAGAGTTCTGATCTAAGGTTGCTCTTCCATGGACATCCCTCAATCACAGGATTACCGCTTCCCTGTGAACTCAAAGATCCACCTTGTGATTACCTCATAGTCGCTCACCTGTGAGCCTGATCCGTTTAAGATAAGATAGAGCAACGCAATCATTGGACAAGCATTAAGTAAGCATAATTTATTCTTAAAGAATCTCATTGAGTCCCTGAAGACACGAGGAACTCAGGTTAAGAAAATGATCTTTAAAAATTCTTTGATTTCATTGGTTATGTTTGTCCATGGTTCCCTCAAGAGGGGACTATTGATGAGAAAAGATAGGCTAGAGTTGGAGATTTCATAGATTTTTTATGGGACCTTTGGTCCTGAGAAAGTCCCTGTTCAGGCCTTTTTATTGGAATCTGGTGAATGATATATTTAAGATCTATAAACAATGGCCAGACACTCGGAAAATAGTAAAAGAGAGAGAAAAAGTGCTACATCAACACTCCCGACCACCTTCTGTTTGTGAATCTGTTACTATCCCCACGCCGAGGCGGTGAAGCTCTATCCTTCCCTTACAACTCTAATACTGCTGGCCAAGAATGGACCTGACGATGGTCTCTAGAAGAGGAGGCAGCCAAATATCATAATCCCGAATTGCCGCCCCTGTGCTCCTTTTTTCCCCAGACCACCTCCTTATGCTACTGCTACCCTATGTTGTGCCCCTGACCTCGATTTAGACATCTCAGACTCTACAGAATAAGGAAAAGCCAAAACTCTGTCGAGAGGTGGCTTCCCTTAAAGAATTGTTACATAAAAGAAGTGAACATTTACAATTGATAAAAGAGCTTCAGGAGCTCGATCTTGAATTAACCAATCCCCACCCTGCTCCCCATGTTTATTTCCCCCAAGATAAAAAAAAAAAACAGAAACCTCAGAAAACTCTACGGGCTTTTCCTGTTACCAAAATTAAGATATCTACTCTCCCACCTCCAACCCCCAAGGGACAAGTAGAGAAGGCAACTGGTCTAATGATGAGGACAATAACCCTTCTGGTGATGAAGCCTCTGATAATGAAAATGAGGCTTCGGGAGATTCAGAGGGAGAAAAGGAAGAGGTTAAAGATCAACAATATCATATCACAGTCTAGGGTTACAAACATGTAAAAGAACTAAAAATGGCAGTAACAAATTATGGTCCGACGACCCCCTTTACCATATCCTTAATTGAAAATGTGAGTGATCGGTGGCTTGTCCCCAATGATTAGTATTTTCTGGCACGTGCCACCCTGGTGGGAGGGGATTATGTTCTTTGGAAGACAGATTTTGTTGAAAACTGCAGAGAAATAGCACTTTGCAATTCTGAAAGTAAAACCTCAAAGACATGGACCAAAGATAAGCTTTTGGGACAGAGCCCTTATGATACTAACGAAAATCAGGCTCGGTTCCCTCTTGACCTTCTAGCCCAAATTCAAAATGCTGGTCTTAAGGCCTGGAAATGACTCCCTCCCGAAGGGTCCGTGACCACTTCTCTAGCCAAAGTCTGCCAGGGTCCTGAGGAACCCTACTGCAGCTGAGAGGCTTGTTGGACACAATGAAAATGAAAGCACCTTTCTCAAACACCTCGCATTTGAGAATGCAAATCCTGCCTGTTAGGCCACACCATATGGCCCCACCGTAGTGGTGGCGAAATTTCTGATTATATAAAACTGTGTGCAGACATTGGTTCAGCTCATGCGATGGGACTTGCCATTGGAGCTGCCCTTTAAAGACTTTACTCAGGACGCCACACAAAAACTTGCTTTAATTACAAACCGCCAGGGAAGAGAGATCTCTCTGAGAATTCTTTCCTTCTTCCCTTTCCAGATGAAAATGAGCCACACGTGGTGTTTGCTGTTAGAGGTTCTGATCCTGATGCCAGCCTTCGGACTTGTAAGAACAAGTGATGAACCCCCATCAACCACTTAATTTCACCTGGAAAGTAATTAATAGAGAGGGTGATGCTGTAAGGAGCATTTCTCAGGTCACACACCCTAGCACTTGGTGGCCCAGCCTTTACTCTATCTCTGCAAAATAGCCATAGGGGCCCCTGCTAATTGGGACTGGGAAAGGCACACAGATTTTCCAAAAGCTCCCTCCTCACCCTCTCCTCCTGGCAGACACAGCCTTGACCCTTGGTTCGGGTGTGGCACAAAAGATAGAAGGAGCATGTTAAGAGTGCTTCCCTTCTATGTTTGCCCTGGCTATCACTGCAACCGCTCTTTGAATCCAGTGTGGAGGTAAAAATGACTTTTTCTGCAAAAATTGGGGGTGAGCAACAACAGGCAACACCTACCAGTGCCCCTCCTCCTCCTCCTCCTGCTGGGACTTTATCATGGTTGCTGCTAATTATACACATCATAAAACAGGAATCCAGGGAAACCCAGATTGGACTAATATTCCAGAGTGCTCAGATTGGTGTCACCCGCTTCATATCCAATTTACAGACCAAGAAAAAAGAAGAATAGATGGACCAGTGGTCATTCTTGGGTTTGAGGTTTTACAAGGAGCACTTTGATGATGGCCTACTATTTACTATACAGTTGTTGATACAACCGCCTGGGGTTGGTGAGCCTACGATGCCTGTTAGACCAAATCATGTCTTAAATCCCTTATCCCCACAAAACAGCCGTCTAATCTTGTTCCTACCCTTTACCCCACTACTACCCCTCTTTCTGATGACACCTTTAAATCTGAAACTCCACATTTTATTCTTGAGGTCGTTAATAGGGCCTTTTTAGTACTAAATCATTCCCGACCTGTATTCACAGAATCCTGTTGGTTATGTTATCATTCTAGTCCACCCTTTTATGAAGGAATTGCTGTGAGTTCTATAGGCACTAAGACCCAAGGTCTCTCCCTATGCAGGTGGAATCAACAGCAAGATACAAAACTAACATTGAGCGCAGATTTTGGCCAGGGACTGTGTATTGGCAATAGGGTCCCTTCCACCAATATTCATCTTTGCAATAATTCCTTATGCCTCCTCTTCCTCTGCCTCCCTTCTTCCCACAAAAGATACTTGACGGCCTTGCAGCGATGGTCTTATACCTTGAATTTATATTCCAAATTTAGTGAATAACAAGACAGCATTTTGTGTACTTGTATAGTTGATTCCTAGCTTAACATATTGTACTAAAGAAGGTTTTGCTCAGGCATGGTACCCTGATCATGCCCTGCTTAGGACAAACCATGAGGTCATAACAGCTGTTATGGTATCTGTCCTCCTTGGCCTCGGTGCTGCTGGGGCTGAGATGGACACTTCTCTAGTTCTTTCAAATCAGAACTACTTAGACCTTTCACGGGCGATTGATAAAGACATAGAACAGCTAGAAATTGCCATCAATAATCTGGAAAAATCCCTGGTTTCACTGTCTGAAGTGGTCCTCCAAAATCTCAGAGGGCTCAATCTGCTTTTCCTTCAGCAAGGGGAGCTCTGAGCCACCCTCAAGGAGGAATGCTGTTTTTATACTGACCACACCAGGGTAGTTAGAGATAGTATGGCCAAGATCAGAGAGAGATTTGAATGGTGAAAGAAACAATGAGAACAAGAAGAGGGGTGATTTAAAAACTGGTTCCCTGCCTCCCCTTGGCTTACCACCCTTCTTCCTTCCATCCTGGGCCCTGTGGTTGGTCTCCTTCTCCTTTTGGCTTTCAGCCCTTGGGCATTAAAAAGGCTCATTGTCTTTATAAAACAATAAATTGACTCCATGGCATCTAAACCTCTATAAGTACATTATCAAAGACTTGATCTGGCTGATAGAGACCTGGCTGAGCCTTTCAATGACATATCTCCTTTAGGCGCTCCATAAATCTCAGATTTATGCATTCCTGCCCTGACATGGATACCTGCAAGGGGTGCATGATGAGGTACTACAGGGGGAGGACCCAAATTGTTGGCTTCTGAGTCCCCTATGAAACAAACCTGACTACATCGAGGTTGGTGCTGGTTCTTCTCTTGATCATGTCCTGCTGAAAAGATCTCCCAAAACTTACAAGACTAAAATACTTCTCCCCTCTAAAAGATACCAGTAAAAGATATTTGGAGGGTCAGGTCAATACTTGCTCCATCTGGTTAATGGCCATTCATAATGCAATCATCCCTAGCTACTCACTAGCCTCATTAAAAATTGTTAAAAGGGAGGAGATGCCAGGAGCCCAACCCATGAAATTACCTGCTGGTCTGGAAAAATCTAGTCAGTTAAAGTATAAGTAGAAAAAAGACATTTCCCCTTACATATAAGGGAGAATGGCCCTGTCGGGCATAGGTAGGAGAGGAGATCCTTGGTCTCATGAAGGCTGGATGCCATGTGGGGGGGAATTCGAGGGTGAGGAGGTGGGAGTGGGGAGTAGGTAGGTGCACATCCTCAGAGAAGCAGGAGGAGGGGCAATGGGATAGGGGAATCCTGGGCAGGGGGGGATGGGGTAAGGGGATAACATCTGAAATGTAAATAAAATATCCAATAAAAAATAATGAAGAAAAAAATGACATTGTCAGTCTCAGGTCTCAGGAACTTAAAGAACAAGGTCCTTGTTGAATTCCCCATGGACCAGGGCATGAGAGGGTGCTCCTCCATCCATTCACCTACTCCCACCTCACCCTGCTAGTATCCTAGCTTCCCTGGGGCATCAAGTTTTTACAGGATTAAGTGCATCCTTTCCCACTGAGGTCAGACAAGGCAGTCCTCTTCTACATATGTAGCAGGGGCCATAGACGAGCCCATGTATGCTCTTTGATGGGTGGCTTACCCTCTGGGAGCTCTCAAAGGTCCACGTTAGTTGATACTGTTGTTCTTCCTACAGGGTTGCAATCCCCTTCAACTCCTTCACTCCTGCCCCTAACTCTTCAATCGAGGTCCCTGACCCGAGTCCAATGGTTAGCTCTAAGTATCTGCATCTATTTCAATCACCTCCTGGTAGAGCCACTCAGCAGACAGCCATGCTAGGCTCCTGTCTGCAAGCACAGCATGACATTAGTAGTAATGTCTGGTTTTGGTATCTGCACATGGAATAGATCCCAAGTTGGCCTTTCCTTCACTCTTTGCTCCATTTTTGTCCTTGCATTTCCTTTAGACAGGAACAATTCTGAGTCAAAAATTTTGAAGACGGATTGGTGGCCCCATGTCTCAACTGGGGGGCCATGTCTGTGTACTGGAGGCTTTGTCTTCAGGTTCCATTTATCCACTGTTGGGCATTTCAGCTAAGATCATCACCATTGGGACCTGGGAGCCTCTCACATCCCTGGTTATTGGGACTTTCTAGCAGTTCTCCTCAACTCCCACCCCACACTGCTACATATTTCAACTTATTCTCTTGGCCCTCTGGACTTTTTCCTGTTTCTGTCTATACATGACCCTGTCCTCCTTTTCCTCACCCTTCACCTCTCTCACCCAGGTTCCTCCCTCTTTTCTACCTCTGGTGACTATTTTGTTCCCCCTTCTAAGCGGAATTGTATCCACACTTGGGCCTTTCTTCTTATTAAGCTTCATGTGGTCTATGAGTTTTATCACAGGCATTCTGAACTTTTTGCCTAATATTCACTTATCAGTGAGTACATATACCATATATGTCCTTTGGTGCCTGGGTTACCCCACTCCAGATGACATTTTCTAGGTACAACCATTTGCCTGCAAAATTCATGAATTCTCATCAGAAAATGTGGCTCCTGTACACAATGGAATACTACTCAGCTATTAAAAACACGGTCAATATGCAGGTATTTTTAAGATAACACATTCATGCTAAATTGTTGTAGCAACAATAAAAACTTATGGACTTATTTTACACTGTCACTATTGAAATGTATACTTGAAGATTAGAAACTTCTTGTTTCATACTGCATGTTTACATGTATGCTCAAACTAAGCAACTAGTAACCCCTTCCTAAATTATACCAGAAATTAAAATCAAATATACATTGATTAATATACAATATATACAGAAATGTATACATTTACATTATATCACAAGTATATACACATATATGTAAATATGTTATGTTAATATGTGCCTATATACTGTTTCTGGTTATTTGAATCAGAAATAAGCCCCAATAGACTCAAGCATTTGTACAATGAGTCCCAAGATGGTGACAGTGTTTGGGGAAATGATGAAGCCTTGATGAAGGAAGTAAGTCACTGTGAGTGGGAACTGAGATTTAATTGCCTCAGCCTATTCTCTTTGTGTCCTTCTTATGGTTGACAATACAGTCTCTCAGCTTCTTGCCCCTTTCAGTATGACTGTTGCTTGTGGCCTTTTCTTCACAACATTATTGATTCCCTCTCTAGATGCATAAGCCCAAATACACTCTTTTCTCTATATGACTTTTGTTGAAGTGTTTCTTACAGCAACTGAAACAAAAGTAGGACACACATTATTATATAAGTATTTCTATATAGTTATAATGGATACTATTATTGATGTAATTAAACATATTATATACATTTCAAAAAGAGTAGATAAGATCTGTTTTGTTACTCATGAATGTACAATGATTTCAGGACAACAAGGAAATGCTAATTTAGTGTAATATGTCTATCTCAGAGCATTGTATTAACCATTTCCACACCTGATTTAGTTGTGTCATGTTGTCATGTAGTTAAAATAAAGCAGAGTAACTACTATATTGAGTGCATTATTTCATGAAACAAAAAGGAAAATTCGTTATTTAAATCAGTTAGACTTTCAGCATTGGCAGCAACAGACAGTGTTTGATTCTTAGGAATAAACAGTTAATAATAACACAATACTAGCCATCAAGACATATTATCTTTCATGACTGAGCTTACTGGGTCTTCTGGATGAGCAGGATTTCCACTATAGTAAGCCAGGAGCTTAACTAAGTATTGTCAGCTGCCCTGGTCAGCCACCTACGATGGTATCCTGGCAACCCTTGATGGTTCATCTATGCCAGAGTCTTTATAATAGCCCTACTTTGGATTAAAGAGTGAGATCGTGATGTGGGATTTATTTGGAATTGAAATTAAAACACCATTATCAAATATAATTCCAAAGCTCACATCACTAAGTGGTTTTATCTTGCTAGCTACACACTGCAGCTCCCTTTGTGCATCTGTTACATAAAGAAGATAATCTTCAGAGTCTCTTTTTGCCAAATAAATTCGTTACCTACACTAGTGATGCGATGTAGTCCTCCAATGTATTCAGCTATTAAAATAGAATAGCAAATGTTGGAAATTTACATAGAATCCGATCAGCAGTGTTCATTTTTAGAATAACTTGGATTCCCAGAAGAGATGCTGGGGAGTTGCAATATGCCATTTTTGTGTTTGAAAAAGGCCCACTCACTCTACCAACAGAAGAGAGAAATCACAGACCGATCATGTTCTTCACATTTTTTGGTCAATATAAACATTTCATATATGCTTTAAGTTATGATTATAAATACCCATATGTACTTAAAATATGACTGCTATTTATTCAGTCCTAACATTTTAAGCAAAGAAGGTCAAGATATAGCAACGGTTATTTTTAAAGATTTAAAAGATATCGAGCTACAGTTTATATAGATAACACTGTCAAAAATAAGAACCAGAATGTAGTTAATAAGCATTTAGTGAAATACAGCAACTAGAGCCCTGTGTGAACATTTGTAGCATTGTAGTATATTTCCAACATTATTCACAGTTACTACTAAAAAGGGAAATCTTTCTAACTCACAAATTCCATGGAAGAATCTACACAATAATTAAACTATGTACAATCATAGCAACCATTTTATATCTAGCCCAATTTCATATACAAAAAATGTTTTCCAGGTTTAATTTAAATATACATTTAAAATTAGAACTCTTCGTTGTTATGGTTTTCTGATTCCTTTTCAGGAAGCAGGGGATGCTTCTAAATAATCAATCAAGCATTTGGCTTCTAACAAGTGTTTAAAGACTTTAACATAGTTATTTTCATTTATAGCTTAAGATATGATGGAGTAAGAGCCTTGGAAATTTTTTATAAAAGCAATGAAAATACAACCAAATAATATTAAGGCAAAATTTTACAAAATGAATGGGGAGAGGCTAGCTATTCTGTGCCTAAAAACATTTAGGTCACTTAACATGAATTGAGAGGTGGACTAGGGTGTTAATTATCATTATTGATTTTATTGCTTATGATTGTAGTCTTTTACATAAATATTTTAATATCAGTGCATGAAAGGCCTCTTTCTGGTTGAGTAGAAACTGTAAATTAGTGTGTTTTAACTTTTAAAGCTGAATTTTATCTGATATGGTATCTTGATGCTTGCAGTTGAAGAAAAATCTGTCATGCTTTTAATTACGTCCTCATAAATTAAGGGATGTGAGAATTGAGGTAGTGAGGAAAGTAGTCTGGGTGCAGAGGACTCTTCTGAAGTACTCATTTGAAATGTAGCATGGAAAATGCATTTCTAGAAGTTTACTGAAGCAAAAATGTATCTGGTGCTCCACATTAGAAATGGACCGTCCCCTGAGAGTTAAAATAACTGCTACAAAGGACCCTTGAATAAACATTTTCATAAACACAGTATTATTTCTACCAAAACAAAGCCATGGATTAATGTCTGCAATTTTTAGAAATAATTAAACCTAGCTACTTTTCAAGTTTCACCAAAATGTATTTATGTTGATTTTTAAACTCTGAAAAAAATAAAAACATCCATGTAAAATGATGAACGGCTTGCAGTAATTCAGCAACCCATTCTAAAGGAAGTACTTCAGACAAACTATCTTGGAGGAGAAGGAACACAAACTGTTACAAAAAGCTGACAGACCTTTTTATGAACCCTACATACAAACACACGCTGATCATCATTGCAAGAAATATGTCTTCTATTAATGACAAAAGGAAGTCATACGCTTCTCATTCTGAGGCACTTTTCACCAAATAAGGGGCTTAAATGATTCAAAAATTTAAAAGGGGAAGCATTCTTGTGACCTGAAATGTCAATATATTACAACAATTGCATATGATTTCTATTAGGTTAAATCATTAATTATTTTTCTTAGTTGACTCCCATTATGTTTTTCACGTTTTTATATATTTACAAAAATACAACAGGAAATGTAGTCTTTCCTTGAATTTCTACCTTTAGCTATATTAAAAACATGATTTAAGAAAGGATGCCAAAAAACTATGTTTTAAGACTTGGAAACTAAGCTCTGGAACATAGAAAATAAGAATCTTAACCTAAAGTATCCTCACAACAAAGCTTGACCACTGTGGGCCATTGGAGTGAATAGCCTTTCATAAAGTCAAAATTGCTAAATAAAAGGACATTTAATCTCATTAGTCACTGGAGTTTTGCTTTTTAAATATAATATATGTTTCCCTATCATCCATTTCTCATCTCTATCATTTTTTAAAATTTAAACATTAAAATTTTATTAATTATTCTATTTTAGTTGAGACAAAAATAAGGGAGAAAATTTTTATATCTTTTAAACTATAGTTAACCAACAATAGATGGTTAATTATACCCAACCCCCTTCTTGGTTGAGTAGCTAATGTTCACTCTTGGCAGCACGGCAGAATGGACACATTTATTGACTGTCAAATACTAAAATAGAAAATACTATCTACTTAAATTTTAGGCCTATTTAATCACAGAGCAGATGGTCAAATGTTCCCTCTTTCTCTCCCACCCACACTTGCCATCTTCATAGATAACTGACATTTGAAATAGCATCCAATGTGGCAATCTCTGGTCACAGTGAAGTGGCAGACAACTCAGCTCCTAATTTAGCTATGGTGATCTCAGAAAAGTATATTTTGTTTGTTTGTTTTTGATCTATAAAACATGGAAGACTTATTCAATTCTCCCCTTTCATGTAGGACCTTTTTACTCAAAAGTGGTTTCTCTTGTGTTCAGAAGGTCCAAGTGAGTCTAAAGCATGCTATAGTCTCATAACCACTGAACCAGTAAAACAACACCTGGACTGGGCTCAGCAGTCTACTGCTTATCCTCCATTTCATTTCCATTCAGATTACATCCAAAGGTCCCTGGATATATCTGTGTGCTTTACACTCTCTCCCTAAGTTGATTATTTTTCTTTTGCATTTTGTCATCAATATGTTATCTTGTACTTAACTAGCTTTGACCTTTGTTCTTTAATATACTGATAATAACTTTTTCTCTAACGTGAACAAATAGGCATTTTGATGTCAAAAGAACAGATTGCTAATTGAATGTGTCAACATTAACCCTTGTAAACAATTAAATTGACATATGCAAAAGTAGAATGTATGTATGTACTTCACGAATTTATAAAGTATTAGCAAACTAAAGACACCTCATCATAAGTTTCAAAAGAAAATTTTAGTAGATCTCAGAAGTAGCATTCACTCATAGATGCACAATGAAATCCTAATTTTTAGGTTTTAATTACAATATTGGTGAGACATAATTCACAGAAAATTTTCAGAAAATACCAGTATATTTTTCCTCAGTTCAAGAAGACAATGTTCTTTCATTTACTAATTCGTTCAATTCATAATTCTTTGTCACAGTGCCAGAACTGTGCTTGGCCAAGGGTTATTTTAGTAATATATATGCCCTATACATAGGTAGTTTAAAATATTTCAGAACACTGAGAAGTTAGCATATGAGTTTATATAAACCAGTTATCAAAATGCTGCTATAGGAAAAGCCATGTGGAACGGCTCTCAAAATATGTAATTTTGAATATTGAGTGTTGCATTTCACTGACACAATTATTTATTTGCATGGAATAACTATAACTTTTTATTGAGCAGAAAAATCAAGGTTGCAAGATAGCATACTAAGAAGAAAAATTATAAATGAGGAGATTTATGGCTACAGTTTGTTTGGGAAAGAGTAAAATGTTTGTGGTGGCTACACAAAGGCAGGAATGTGATGAATGTCTCTGAAATATTCACTTGAATATGAACAAATGTCAGATTTACATCATGCAGAGCATACTAAACAAGAATATAATAATAATAATAATAATAATAATAATAATAAATTAATAATAATGACGACTCAACAAAGTTTCACACATGATAAAATATTTGGAAATGTGAAGCAAGAAATTAAGTTGTTAAGTACAATTGATGTTATTATATAAGTGTCATATAATGGTTTACCTATCATCACTAAATTATAAACCTGTAAACAACGTGTCATATTTACATGTATATGTTTATGATGCTGACTCTTAAATTACTAAATTAGTCTTTACATTGTGGGTTATTTTATTTTATAAAATAAACCACTGGAGAAATGAGTAGGTTTACCAAACTCAGGTAAATGAGAGTTCAAGAGGGAGCCTACAACTCACTAACTGAAGAGCCTGTGATGTTTAATGTATTCGTTTAGCAATTTTTAGGAAATGGAAATTTAGATGCTATGGTAGAAGCACAGGGAGATAAATATCAAGTAATAATGAAACACTTTGTTCTAGGTTGCCTTTAAAACTTTTGGCTTTTTTCTTTAAGTTTTTATATAGTCTATCGTCTCAATTTTCTATAGCCTTAATCACAGTTCCTCTGAATTGAAAGTCATTTGCAATTAGAAACACAAAAGAAAAATAATTTATAGACAATTTCCTGTTTTAATTTTGTGAGTTTTAACATACGGGTTTCCTCTTGTCACTTTCATCATAGACTATTAGAAACCTAGTATCTTTTATTATACAGAGAGCTTAAAATAAATTTAAAATATCCTGATGATTTTTACACATCAAATGCATTTAATAGGTATGTCTGTTTTATTTTCTCTTTGTGATTATTCGTATTTGAAATTCTACAATTCTAGGGTTTAATAGAAAAGAAACTCAAGAAAGAATCAACTTGAAAAGCTGTATGTTCCTATCAAGGCTGTAGTTCAGCCTCAATGCACAATGTGTTTTCCTATCATAGTGCCCTATCACTAAGAAAACAGAATGTAACACCTGATGGGGAAAAGCAAGCCATAAAGAGCCAGCCAACCTATACAAGGGTCACTGGCAGTATCTGCATAGTAAGAGCCCTCAGGAAGGCCATCTGGCAAAATGGCTGCTGAGTTGCCTCATATTTCAGCACATAACTGAGGCAAATGATGGGTCAGTTTCCCTGCTCTCATAACTGGATAATCCTTTTCTCTTGCTTAGAACCTATGGTACCTTTTTCTGAGAAAGGTTATACTTTTATACAAAAAGGTAGAAATGCCATAAACCATTTTATTCAGTGTTTTGGTATTTATATTATAATTATTATACTTATTATTATTATTAACTAAACATAAGCTAGATTCGATAGAAAGAGGAAGTCTCCACTGGAAAAAAAAAGTCCTCATCTGACTAGGCTGTAGGCAGGTCTATTGTGGCATTTTCCTGACTAATGATGATATGTGTGGGTGACGTGTTCTCTCCCGCGAGATAACACAGACACCAAAGTTCTTCAGCAGATCTTTATTACGATGTTATAGAGGAAAGACCCGCTGGGAAAAAGCCGGCTGGTGGAAACCGGCTGGCGGAAAAGGCCCCGAGCCCCGGGAAGGTCCTGGTTAAATACCCCCTGGAGTGATGTGTACATATCTGGTTGGTTAATTGCCCATAAAATCCTATATGCCCCGGGAAGGGCTTGTGACTTCGCGCGCTTTCCCCTCATACAAAGACAGTAAATTACAGAACTTGTGAGAGCATCGGATTGCCAGAGATGTCTCTGCTTTCCACGGCTCTCTACAGATATGGGAAGTCCCAGACCACTATTCTTGGTGCCATTCTAGAGCACCTTGCTCTAGGTTGTGTTAGAATCTAGGCTAAGTAAGCCATGGAGAGAAAGCAAATAATTAGTAATCCTCTAGGGTTCTGTTTCAGATTTTTCCTCTGGGTTCCTTCCCTGGCTTACTTTCATTATGGAATTCAACCTGTGAGGTATTATAACATTTGTCCTCTCCAAGTTGCTTTTGGTCATGACATGTATCACAGAATTAGAGAGCATATCAATATATACCAATATGGTAAACAGGCATTGAAGAATGACTGGATTTCGGAGGAAATATAGAGCAGTGATCTTTCTCTAAATACTATACTATTGACCTTATTGATCTACCCGATGGTCAAACGATTCCTTCATAAAGTCTAACATTTAGATCCATAAGTAGTAGCAACTGTCCCAATGGTTTGCCTCTGTACCACAAAAGAATATGGATATCCAGTAGAAACTTCCCATCGTCTCCCAACCTATACCATTTATTAATACTTGGCCTTTATTTATTCTAGCATAAATAGAGGAAATAAAGGGAAAAACAAGTAATGATATTCTCACAGATACAGTTCTCTGTAACTTTGCTTGAATTGTTTTTAGTCATTCAGGAATAGTCAGTGACAATGAAGAGTGGCTATGTGGCCTGACTATCTAAAAACCCACTAGTTTATTGCTCCTGTGTTTTTTTTTTTACATAGTTTATAATTGTGTTGAGGGGCAGGGATATACTTGCTTTCCATCATTTGTTTTCAAATCTTATTTGTTCAATCACTTTGTATATATCCACAGAAGTGAAATTGGTATTGCACATGGATATTTCATCTTTAAATTCATTTTGGGAATTCCTAGGCTATTCTAAAGAGCACCATTTTACCTGTCCACTGATAATGAACGGCACTGTTTTTGCATATTCTTCTAGCTTTCTGAGATTTGATAGCTGTCCCGCTGCATGTGAGTGGTATATCATTGAACATTTGAACACATTCTTCTAATGTTTAATAATGTTGATCATCTTTCCTGTGAAAATTATTATTTCCCATATCTTTGAAGAGATACCTGGAATCATGGGTATTAAGATAAACAATTAAGAACTGGGACTCCGGAATTTAAAATTAATCTGTACAGTAAAGTATACTATCATTTGAGTAAATGGGAAGTCTGTGAAATAGGAAAATTATTTGCCAGTTGTACATCTAATAGAGGGTTAGTATCTAGAGTTATCTAAAATACACAAGGAATTAAAAAACCAAATATTAAGAAATAATCAAGTTTTTACAATGAGATATGGAAATACAAGTAACTAAGATTTTTTTTTAAAAGTTCAGAATTTCCAGTGATCAAGAAGATGCAAATTAAAACTACTTTGAGATTTCATTATATCTCTATCAGAATGGTTAACATGAAAGAGAGGGTGCGGTCATGGATGTGAGGAAAGAAGAATACTTATTCACTGCTAGTGGGAACAAAAACTGGTGCAAGCACTATGGACGTTAGTATGTATGTAGTTTTGTCAAAAGCAATAAATAAATAAATTTATCACATGAAAAATATACACCATTGGGCATATGCCTAAAGGACTTTACAAAGTCCTACAAAGATACTTCCGTATCTGCTCGTTTCTGTTTAGTCATATTAACAAGGAAATGGAAAGAGCCTAAATGTCAATCAACTGATGAATGAATAATGAAAATGTGGTACATTTACACATTGAGATATTATTTAGCTCTTAAAATGAAATTCACAGGTAAATGTAGGGATCTGGAATCAAACTTTCAGAGTTGATTGTCTTGGACTGAGGAATACAACTGCATGTTTTCTATATTAGTGAAGATTAGCCTTTAATCTTCATATATGTAGGTTCCAGTTGAAATAAGCATAGGAGTCTAGAAATCAGTGTGGACTATGATGGGATACTTCAACCAGAAGAAGACACTATCTGGTTAATTATAAAACTAAAGGGAGATAATGGTACAGGAAGGTTTAATAAGAAGAGGGAGAATAGGGCAGAGTAAATGAGTACATAAAGGGATAAATAACACTAAAGAAAGATTTAAAACTCATGGAAACCCACTACAGTAGAAGCCTTCATATACATGTGGATTATATAAATATATGGAAAATATAAAGCTGGCACTAACCTGGAATCTTCATCTATGCTGACTATCTTTCATAATGTTGAAAGATTCAATGAAGTGTACAAGAGTAAAAAAGAATTAGCCATCATACCTAGCTGTGAACTTTGTGAAACACAACAGTGACTGGTCTGGCATGGGATGCCTACATGTGAAATAAACGTATGAGGAGTATGAGAGTAACTGCCATTATTTCATTGGAGTTAATGCCCACAGCAAAAGATTAAAAACAATTCCTGGCACTGTTATCCTTAGCTCATAGGCCATAGGAGAGAACCTAACTTTATTACTCTGATGAATGGACATAATATTAAATTAAATTCTAATTACCTATTGTTATAACAATTGATCCAGTGGCCAATCTTCATTAGAGAAATTTCCATTTGAAATGCATGGTGATTAACAAAAACATTTGCAAAAATGATAAAAGACTAAAGAAAGCTTAACCATAAACAGAATATCTACATCATACTCTCCCCTTTTAAGCCTTAGAGGTCACTCCAAAACAGAGAGCAGAATGATTATAGTAGCCAAAGGAGAAGTGATTGACAAAAAGTAAGAGACAATTTGGAGATATAGAAAAGGTGCGACATATAAGTTCACTAAATTTATAGCAGTTAAGACAGCCTGCATAAGATCTGTGCAACATCAGAGCACACAACGTTCCATCATGGACATAAATTCTCATGTCTGTCTAAGATGTTCCAGGCAATGCATAGCTTCTAGGTGGAGAAGAGTCAGGTTTTTTTCTTATTGTAAAGCATGTAAGCCCTGATATGTAGACTACCCTCTGAGGAATGTCAAATGAGCCATCCCTTCTTGGTGGGCTAAAGACGATACAAATTTGAAAGGGACAGGGAGAAAGGGTGTTACTGTGAGGAGAGAGAGGATGGTATTAATATAATCAAAATAGAATATAGGAAGTTTACAAAAAACTAGTAAAGTATGAAAGATAGAAAGCAATGCCTGTTCAGAGCATTTTCCTTTATCATTTTTCAATCTAGCTTTGTTAGCCTCTGTCACTTTTTACCCACAATCATCATCGATCCTCTAACTTTCAGTGTACACTCTCCTCTTCTTTCTAACAGAAAAAAGAATGCACCAAGTTTTGGAAATGTTTATTTTTCACATATTTTTTCACCTCACAGCTAGCAACATAGAGGTAGGAGTTTTGCTTTTATGAGGAATGATTGCTCAACAGTACACTATTGAGTGCAGAGGCTGAATGTACTTTTCACTAGGCCGGTGCTTCTGACCTATCACTGAAGACAGAGTGTTAGTGGAAAAGAAAAGGAGCAATGAAGGCAATTAAACAGGAAAACAGTTAAGAGAGAAAGTAAATACGGATGATACATGACTATGTAGGACAATTTGCCTACCTTCCCCTTTATGTTAAATATAAATGATTTTCATTATATTTTAAACCTCTACCTTTACACTTAAATACCTTCTTAATTCTTTAAAAATAATTTCATAATTTTAACAAAACAATTTAGAAAAATATCTATAATATGATTATGGCAGTCATGGGATTTTAAGAGCAGGATAAAATGTTTCTTTCTTGTTCTGGATAGTGAGATAGCTGGGAATAGGGAGAGTAGTAGCTGTCATTGTGTACAGCAGTCGAATTCTCTATAGAATTAGATCATAGCTTACTGTTTCCTCAGATGTCAGAAGAAAGGCATTATCCTACGAGTTTCATTAAGATAAAAAGAAATGGGTAATTTTTAGCCTTTGTTATAAAATGATTTATTGTATTGACATGGTCCATTTATTTTTATGCTCAAAAAATAGCCTGAACTCTAATTTAAAGTAAATTGCATGAAATGATTATGAAATACTTTAAGTAATGAGAAACATAAAATTCTGTGAAGCTTTTAAAACAAACACCAATTATTACACATTCATGGATAACAACCTTTTAGACAATTGGAATTATATTTTTACAAATTCATTCTCTTATATTTGCATATAGAATTTTGAGGTCATGTAATACAGCACAAATATTTAATCTATACCATATTTTTCTAACCTGACTATAAATATGAATATTTAAATATTATTAAGACAATAAATATGAAAGGAAACAGTGGCAAATTAAGATATCTACAGCTTTTCTGCTTATAGTACATTTTTTGTACTTTAATATTAAATTTCACAAACTTTTACAAAATGTTCTGTCCATATTTTCTTCAGTTGAGAATTTTCATCAGAATACAAGACTAGTATTATTTTGTTCCTTTTTTTTTTAAAAAAAGAGTAAAATCTAAGGCTGGAGTTATGGCTCAGTAAGGGTCATTAGTATGAGTTTTTAATGAAAGCGCCTGAGAATATGAATTGAGTCCTTAGGTCCCACATTAAAAATAAAAAGGTAAAGGGTATGGGCATGCACACTTATAATACAGTAGTAGGGTTGAAGAGAGATAGATTCTTAGAACTCTTTTATACTGTATGTGCAATATAATTTTACTTTCTTACATTGTATTTACCAAAATGAAGTTGAATACTTGATATTATACAAAATCTTCTAGTTCTTAGCAAATAACCAAATAAATAGAATTCCTACTTCAGAAATTACCATTTATTTTAAGGGATAGCCATAAAATTCCTATGCTCACTGAAAAGTCGTTTCAGTTTTCTAATTCATATGGGAAGAATACAAAATTTCTAATCATACTCTATATCATAAAGAATAACTTAGAAAATAACTTCTATAATTCTTAAATGCCTATATTCTGAATACTAATTAGGTATTTATTTAAAATTATAAAAAAATCTTATAATTTATTAAAAAATTTTAAAGAAAGATTAACCATTATTAGATATTATTATGCAAAAATAAACTCCTGTATTTAACCATACATTAAAATATGGTATGATGATTTACTGTTGTAACTCTAGCATCTGGAAGGTAAAAGTAGGAAGATTAGGAAATCAAGGCCAGTCAGGGATAAATAAGAATTAGTTTAGGATTAAAAATTAGCAAACTTAAAAGCCTTTACCATACAAATCTTATAGGCTCATCTCAATTTCCCAGGGACTATACCTTAGCTTAAATTGATAGAAGTACAAATATTTTAGGGGGATATATGTCTCATTCAAATTCATGTCTGACACTTGTTTCCAATACACGATATTTTATTTTGCATTCTGTCTTATAAACATAAGGTTTATAGCCCTGTGATACCCAACTTTGTTTTTTTCCTGTATTCTCCATGATTAAACAACCATAAATATAATTAAGAAGCAATTGCCTTTGTATCACTCAGCCATACAGCTTAGCCAAAAAAAAAAAAAAATAGACATTAACATAGAATGTATTTTGCTACATGGTGAACATGAAATAACAAAGAAGCATAAACCATATGCATTCAAATGTGTGAGCATGTATTCTCTCTATCAACTCATTTGGTCTTTGACATTTTTCCAAATAAGCATTCAAACCAAGTACAGATAAGATTATTTTCTCATTTTCCTAATAGCTTCATTGTAGACATACAATGAAATGTATACATTTCAAATGCATCAAATGGTAAGTTTTAACATATGTGCACACAGAACTAGCACCTCAATCAAGAGGTGCCATCTACTTCCTCCTCTACTGCAGGCAACTGTTGTTCTGAATTCTGTTGCTATCAATTGGTTTTCATTTTATATAATTTTATGTTTGTAGGATTAGATAGTAACTACTGTCACAACAATATTTTAGTCACTTATAGTATGCATATTGAACCTATAAATGATAATAGAGCTGAAAAATAATTTGCTTAGTGATGCCATAGACACTGTATTATCTTAAGCCAATGTGTCACTCATGTTGGTTACCACAAACATACTAGGCTAGCAGTTGCACCTTACAGCAATATAATTATGTAATGTACATAAGTAGCTGATTTTGAGAACACATGAATATGACATGGCTTATAGGTTTTCAGTATTATATTTTTATTATTTCAACATCTACTTCAGCTTATATAGATGTTTATTATACACAATGTTTATTTTTATGCAGTCAGAATTTTATATATGTCATAATTGTGTCAACAGGCCATATTGAGTGACTATATTATAAAGGTTAGTGTAAGATCAGTTTACAGTTCTTCACAATGACCAATTGAACTAACATCACATTTCTCAGAATGCATTTCTAATGTCATGTTTTTGCTAGTGTTTTTCACTTACTATTACTGCTTTTAAATTTTATTTTAACTGAAATATAATTATTTCTTCTCCTTTTCTTCCCTCTAATGCATCTAATGTCACACTGCCCAGCTCCTCATATGTCTTCTACTCATTGCCTTTCAAATTGACAGCCTATTTTACTCTGAATATTATTATAATACACACATATCCATCTGAGTCTGCTTAGTTTTGCTTGTATGTATATGATCTCAGGAGCAATGATTGGTACTGAATAACCAATTATAGGACTCTTCTCAGAGAAAGACTAATTATTTGACTCTGGGTAGTCATTAGTTGCCTGCAGCTTTTTATATAGGATTGGGGCTCTGTTAGATTTTCTCCTTCCTTATTATCATGTCTATTTATATTGTAATTTTCCTGGACTTATTTAGAAAGCTATATTATTGAAGTATCCTGGATGTTTCTTACCTAACTATTCTAGAACACACAATCTGATGAGGGGTGAGAGATATATTTTGAGTATAAGAATGGGTTTTAGAATGTAATTATTAATTATGCTGGTTTAGTAAAATGTTAGTAGTATGCTCACCTAATAGTCTGTGACTTCACTAGCCTCTGGTATCTAGTACAAGCTAAGGTTTCAACCCCTATACATTGAGGGTACCTTGAGTTCTGATTGGTTATTATTATTATTATTTTATTGCCTCTTTTTAGTTAACAAATTTGTAAAAATATTATCTAACTTTCTTTAAATCACTAAAAACCACACTCAAGTCAGTATTTTCATTGGAAGTATTTGGAACTCCTTGGGGACACTGTTGAGGCCTCAGAACATTTTGGTTTTTTTGGTTACTTTGACTTTGATAAGTGTTGCTGGTAATAATGAGTAGCATCAAGGGATAATTTGGTAATGTACATTTGTTTTTATACTTGGAAAAAAGGACAGTCTGAGAGTAACATGTGAATATCTCTAAATTGAAATTTAGAGTAAAAGTATCTGATTGACAGTTTTCCTGAGATACATCATAAGGGGTAGAAAGATCTTAGGATAGAACAGCCTTTCTCTGGACATGGAAATAAATGGAATGACTGACATGAAAAAAGATTTTATAGTTTCATAATTGTAGTAGGGTATAGCGTCAGTATCATCCAAAAACCCAAAGTGTCTGAGACATGCACCAAAAGTTGAGCCACTGAAAAAGAATAAATCAGCCTTTGTACAATTTGACTCAAATTATACAAAGTTGGCAGACAATAGTGTGCAGCATACATTGAACCAAACCAAATAATGCTATCAGAAAATGTGTGGAACATAAGTTGAACCCTACTGAATAATGATGTCAGACAATGGCAGAAACTCCATATCAGGAGAACATAGAGCCTTATTAAAATACATTCTGCAAATGGGAAAGTCACAGCAATATTTCCTGTTTTAAATAGAAAAGGCACAGCCAGGGAGTATGGTATATTCAGGATTCTAGGAGATACATTATCCTTCTGTTTGCTTTTCTATACCAGAGAGAATACAGAGCAAAGAAACTGATCATCTGAGCTTTTCCCAAAGAAGGGTCTATGTATGATTTAAGATTAAGATTTTTGTAATGAGATGGATATATCATTATGTGAGCTGGATTGGAACTGAATTTCAGTCAGAGAGGGATAGAGGGAGAAAAGAAGAAAGTGGGAGAAAGGAGGGCAAAGATAGGAGAAAAAAGACAAGGGGGCAAAGCAGGGAAGGGAGAAATATAGTACTGGAAGTAGGAGGATGAGTGATGAAAAGTCATGGGAAGGGGGTGGATAACTAGACCAGGAATGGGATAGAGTGAAGAGGAGAGGAGAAGCAGATCTAAGTGCCTAGTCACTCATTTTTCTAAACACTGTGTAGTGGTTCCAAACACAAATGTTCTCATAGCTACATCGTGGAGGTTAGTTAGGTTGAAGTATGTGGATAAAGTGATGGAAAAACAAGATGCCCACTGGAACATCAATTTTCTCAACCTTACTTTTGGTGCAGGTCAAAGGGAATGTACATAGATTATAGAAAATGTGTTATAGTGGTAGGCAAAATGTGATAACAGCCTAAATGCAATGGTGGCACAAAGCTTCTAGACGTAAAAAAAAAAAAAAAAAACAGTGTCTCATTTAATCTAAGACCTACTCTATGAGGTGGAATCCATAACAGACATTGCTTGTGCTAATAAGAGCCAGAAACTAGATAACCCAGAGAGATCTAGGATAAAATCAAATAATCCTGGGGAAAAGAGAAAGAAGAGAGAGGGGGGATGGAGAAGAGAGAGTAGGTGACAATAAAATAACCTCTAATGATAGTCTATTATACTCAAATAGTGACTTATTCAATCATTGTCAGAGAGGTTTTTTCTACATACAATGAGAATAGATAGAGAAAGCCACAGTTAGATATTACTTGCTTGTACATACTTGTTTATGTACACGTGTGTGCAGAAACATACAAACACACACACAGAGAGAAAGAGAGAGACAGAGACAGACAGAGAGAGAGAGAGAGAGAGAGAG
>NW_021604636.1:10866643-10898888 GCF_004785775.1 Grammomys surdaster | reverse complement strand
GAGAGAGAGAGAGAGAGAGGAAGAGGGAGAGGGAGAGGGAGAGGGAGAGGGAGAGGGAGAGGGAGAGGGAGAGGGAGAGGGAGAGGGAGAGGGAGAGGGAGAGAGAGACCTTGGAACATGCAACTCTAAATGAAGCATCTTCATCAAATCCCTTCCCACTGAGCTCAGGGAACCAGCCTCCAGCCATACAGAAGAGAAGATAAAGGAAGTGTGGGAGCCTAAGGAGATAGGGAGCACCAGGAGAATAAGGCCCTCTAAATCAACAGGGCAAAGCTCATAAACCTCACAGAGACTGAAACAGCAATCACAGGACCTACCTGGTTCTTTACCATGCTGTATATATAGCTTAACTTTCAAATTTTTACTGTCATGGGATTCCTGGATGTGTGAATGAGTCAGTCTCTGACTCTTGCAGTTTCTCTTGTGGTTCTTTTCCTTCTGTTGGTTTGCCTTGTCCAAATGTGATGTGAAGACTTTTGTTTTATTTATTATATTATATTTTGTTATGTCTTGTTGTTTCAAAAATAATAGAAAAGAACTAAAAATCAGAGAGAAAGAAAACAACATGAATAATCCACAAGGGCAGGTCACAATTATATATGTATTAAGAGAACTTACTTATATTATTTCAGAAAAATAATGTACATTTGTATTCACAATCAACAAAAGATAAAATGATTCAAATACTCAGGAATTCAATCACATATATTTCTTTTCCAACACCTTTTGTTTGCTTGGTAATATACCAGACATTTGTTATTATAAAATTAAAAAAAATAGTCCAAAATATGTAACCCATTTGTGGCTTGGTATCATAAGATGTCTAGTTGGGGCATTGCCTCTCCCATTATGTGGTGACTTCATTTAAATTTCTTTCTTACATGAATATAACTTAGGAACATTCTACAAAAGAAATTTCTATATGACTTTTCAAAAGACCTTTTATATTGGTTGTCTTTTCTTATAGTCCCTCTTCTGAATCTCCTTCCCTTTTTAGTCTTATATTTTACCCTCCTCCTTATCTCTCTATAACACTATATTTTATTTACTTTATCTGGAAAGATCCACCCATACCTTTCAGTCCTATACTAGCTACGTAACTTCTTTGGTTGTTATGACTAATACATGCATATATAAAACTAAAAAAAAATGATTTAAGAAAACACATGCAAGTTTTTCTCATTGAGGTCAGGGTTATCTCTCTCAGGCTTTCTGTGTCTAGCTACACCCATTTATCTTAGTATTTCATTTTTTGAATCATTGGTTAAATGGGTCACATGGATACCCACAAACATCATAAGATTGTTGGCTACCCTTCATAACTTTACAGTAAGACCCTAGAACTGAAGATACCACTCATGCCATTGAACATGGAGAAATCAAGCTGGTGGTCAACTTGAAGCATCACCTCTATATTTTTGTACTGATAGAAGAAACTAAATTACTTTGCATCTTGAGTTCTAAAATAACTATGCCTAAATTGAAAACTGATTATCAATGAATTATTGTCCTGAATATGGCCCACATGTTGTTGATGTTAAAACTATCATGAGTAAGAAACTTTGCTATGTAAATTCTGAGGAGGAATTTTTGGATGTCATCAATTTTAAGGCTTTGGCTATGAAGGTAATCTAGGAGCACATGAGAAAAATGAAGATCCAAGAAAACCTTTGGACAAAAATCTCCCATTACAGTACCATGCAAAATAAATACAAGAAATGTGTGAAGGTGTACAAAGATCAGAAGAGTTGGCAAGGATATCAAGAATATAAAATCAGACAAGTTGCCAAAAGTCCTTATGCTTGCTGTTCACAAAGCCATATAAGCATATCTATCCTGTTCTGTGTTTAGTCTGATTACTTTTTTCCATGGAGAAGCATCCTTACTATCACATCTCTGTTTTTATACAGAGTCAGCACAGCAATTGGTAAAGAAGAGCCTTATCAAAATAACATGGAATGCTTATAATGTATCTCTATAGTTATCTGATGTTTTTCTACCCTCATGCAGTAAAATATAATATAGATTTAGAGCTAGAGAGATGGCTCAGCAGTTAAGAAGACTCACTGATTTTGCAGAGGACCCCAGTTCAGTGAACAGCACCCAAATGATGGCTCTCAAAGGTCTGAATGAAGGTAACTTCATTCTCAGCATCTCCAATGTCTTTTTGCCATGCTCCCATGCACTGCAAACACATCCTGCACAGGTATACAGGAAGGCAAAACACTTTACAGTAAAGATATATGAATATTTTTAAAGATTCATTGACTGTCCTTTGTAACTTCTCAGTTGTCTTGCTTCTAATTTCTGTGAGGTCCCTATGAAATTATAATCTTTGAAGGAAGTTAATGACTGAGAGATGCCATCCTATTAGCCAAGTGATTGATGATAGATAATTGCATTGTGAAAGACAGAAGCTACAAATGAAAGCCATTCTATTCTCACAAGCTTAGCGCTCTTCTCATAAAATGCTACAATGTTAGTCCTGAAATATTGTTACTCATGCTTTATTTGACAAGCAAAACAGAATACAAAATAGAAAAAACAAGATGATAGCATGATACAGAGAATGTTTGTGTTAAGCATAATATGGCTCTGTTTCACTGATATTGGAATAGTCTTGAATAGTCTAGGTTTCTGAATTAGTATCAGACAGGCAAACATAGAGAATAATAATATGCAGAGAAGAATTACTGTGAACTGCAAATTAAGAAAAAATATGCTTCTCAATATGATAAATAAGGATCTCTCTGATTTTTAGAAGTATTCTCAAGGATCAAGGATCATTATTTAGTCCATGAGTTTAATCAAGAGTAGACTCAAGAAGGATCATGAGAAGAATCTGAGAAGCATGAGGTACATTGAGAGCAAAGTTACCTAGCATCATGACAAAGCTTAAATAGATATGCAAAGTCAGCTTAAAAGTATTTGATGCCATGAAAATACAGATGTTTTACATTAAACACAGTGCAAATATCTATGAGATAATGTCATTTTTGAGATGTAGATCAGGCATTAAATAAATTACTATACGGCAGGAGGAGGATCAATCTGCAAACAATAGCTGCTCTATTTCTCTGACACAACTTTAGAAAGGGTACTTAACTATGTCATATAACTATACATGAAGCTTGTTTTCATTCAAATATGCTCACTCTCATTCAAATGCTCATTTTTATTATTTTTCACTACTATAAATCTCTCTCACACATCTATTTTGCTATCTCTACTTTCAGCATATGCTTAAAAGCAGAAGTAATCATCTTCTCTTTCATTACTCACTTACTCACTCACTCAGAATGACTTTCATTCTAAAATAAACAAAATAAACAAAACCACACCTCATGTATAAAATAGTCTTTTTTTGTTTTCCTTGAGATAATGACATGTGACCCAGGTTGATCAGAATCTAGTGACTTCTGATCATTCTGGCTGATGCTTAAGCAACAAAAATAGTTTATCTCATGACCACTAAACTTTTGACGCATGGAGCTGGACAAATGACTCCATAGCTAAGAGTGGAGCTCTTCTCGATAGAGGGCACAGGTCCTGTTCACAGCACCCATGGCAAGTGGCTCAAAATCAACTGTAACTCCATCATTAGCCCTCCATCCACAACTACATTTGGTATTCATACACAGACTAGCACACACATACATACATGATAATAATAATAATATCTAAACAGGAAAAAATTTTAAAGTATATCACTTCCAACATATTCTTGTCTCCTAATGAAAGCTTATAAATGGACCTATTCATCAATCAGTCTTTTAAAATAATTTATATCTCTATGATATTAAATTACTGTTATTAACATCAGTAATAGTAAGCTGGCATTTTTTGAGTATCCACTGTACAGATGGTGTTCTAAGTGTCTTGCACATATGGTAATATTCATTTTCCTAGTCCTGACATAACTAATGCTCCTAAACTGCTGATGGACATGTAAAGGTAGCACAAAGTACACACAGTCACACATACAAATCACAACATACACAAAAAACTCATAATTTTTAAGAATCAGTTTTAATTGCATCAAAACTTAATGGGTATATTATATTAAACTACTTTTATTGTCATGTTTCCCATACTAAATTTATACCATACTATATAGAAAAAGTTATAATTAAATTTTTATTTAATTGAACGTTATAGATGCCTAAATTTATATATATATATATACATATATATATGTATGTATGTATGTATATAAAATAATAAAGCAAAAAATAAAAAATTAAGAATATCAAACAAGAAGTTTAACAATATAAATTAGTATTTGGATTATACAAGTATAATCATGATTATGTTTAAGACATCCTATTTTCATAATAATGTACTTTATCCAAGCAGTACTTAAGATGATCATAGAGTTTATGTACAGTTAAACATATAATAAAGGTATTAAATCATAAAATTTAAAAGCAGTAGACTTACATTTTTAAGATTTTTGCACATCAAATGGATATTATGAATGTGACAAACTGCTGAGAAAGATTAGTAGATGCAAATAAATGCATGTCACAGTTGATAGATATTATCTGAACTAACCAGGAAGAGTATTAGCAGCAAGAGACAATGATAACTGAGGCACTTCTTGCTATTTAACATCCCTAATTTGTGTTGGAACTAAACAGTGTTAAAATAGTTTACAAAAGAAGTGTTTATACACAGAAAGGCATACAAAACTGAGATCCTTGGCTAAAAACCATGGCTGACTTCCATTTACTCAGAACTACACGCTGAAACCTAGTCTTTACTGGTTTTAACCTGTGCCAATAAATCCCTAGATTTCATTGCCTTATGATCCCTTCATAAACCATTAAGATTGCTAGACACTTTGACAGTCTTCTCAAACAAAAGAATAAACAAATGAAACCATGCATGATTTGTGTGTAGCCATGAGTCCAATATGTTCAAACATATATTTCTTTTTCTTTTCGATGATGAACTAAAATTATTGATCACAGTTCCTAGTTTACCAAAGTCTCTACCAAATTCTACCTGTGCAAAACATCCTCAGACACATTCTGTATATTTCTGGTTTCCTGACTAGCAAGACAAAAATAAGCAGATGACAAAATCTAGAGAATAAAAAGAGACAAACAATAGAACATGGGGAAACCAACGTTGCATACTCTCATCCCACTCATGGTTTGAACTGAGCATGGACATTCCTTCTCTTCATTCATTGACTATCTTTCTATCTGAGGACAACATTCTATATAAAATATCACATTTTATTTCATATTTGACAGATAATGGGGTATAATTCCAAAACTGTGTACTTATAATGAAATTAAAGTTAAAGTATAAAAGAATTATTAACTTCCTGTGCACTATTACATGAGAAATGTGTGTGCATGTGTGTGTGTGTGTGTGCTTGTGCATGTGTGCATGTGTGATTTAGTATGTCTACCAAAGTTCTGTTTACCAGAAATCTTGGATTGAAATACTAGTTCAACATTTTAAAAAAATCCATGAGTATTGGACATAAAAAATATTTCATGAATGTCATTTTTAAAAGACAAAGGTGCTAAACACTGGTGGTGCATGTCTTTAATCCCAGCACTTGGCAGGCAGAGGCAGGTGGACCTCTGAGTTTGGAGCCAGCCTAGTCTACAGAGTGAGTTCTAAGACAGTCACCAATACACAGAGAAAACCTGCCTCAAAAAAGAAACTAACTAACTAAATAACTAATAAAAACAAAAATAACAATACAGGCAATGTGACAATAGCTCTCCTTTTTAATATTTCTCTACCAAGGAGACAGATGACAAAAAACAAATATTGCCTATATAACTCTCTTGTATTCTATCATGACCTTATGATATAGAATGGTTAATAATGAGTACAAGTTTATTGACCAAAATTGATTCGTCAATTAATATTTTTAAAATGGAATGACAGAAAAAGAACTTACTTTTAAGTAAATACAGGTGTAATACAAAGGGTTATTGAAATGTCCATTGCATTTTATGCACTAAATTGGAAATTAAATATTGAACTGTAAAATTAAAGCAGTCATAAACCCTTCTGCTTCCAAGATGTAATAGATAAAAACTCAAAAGAATTGATCAAAACAAGAGGATATTGACATCTAAGTTAGATGTACAAAAGAAAAAGGAGTCACTGAAGCAAGAAATCTGGGGATTAAATGGGATTAATAGTCATTCAATTCTATAATTTTCTGCCCTCAGTATACCACACAACTTAAAAATAAATGTGACATAACTGAACACTTACTCTTTCTCAGACGACTGCAGTGCATTCTAGTCCTTTTGGTCCTATGGGAAACCATTTCAAATACCTTCTTTAATTTCCGATTAGCAATTCCTAAAAGACCACACCAGTCATGTAGCACAGTCTCTACAAGAATGCCTTGTTTTTATTAGTTATTTAGGAATAGCCTGAGCACAGGAACCCAGAGAACATTTTTATGATATAATATGCTATTTATTTTTTGTCAAGTGCTGATGGAAGCCAGTGACTTGTGCAACCAAAGCATACACTCTACCATTTCCTACATCCCGAGCCAGAATTTAACTGACATTTCCCTTTGCTACCTTTACTATTACAGTGTAATGAGAATTTACTGCATCATTTTACACTTGGCTTTCCAAATTTGTATTCTTTGTTAAAGTAAATACCAGCTCATGAACTTCAGTTATATTAGGATAAGTCAATGACAGAGAGAGAGAGAGAGAGAGAGAGAGAGAGAGAGAGAGAGAGAGAGAAGTAAATCAAATGATGTAACATGTTTTTTTCTGTCTTATCCTCCTCCTATAATATTGTAAAATTCCTCTTACAGTTAAATATTATTTGAAATTTTAAATTCAGATAGTGTTACATTTCCCTTTCTACAGTAATACTTTGCCTCTGTCTCCACAGTGTTGCCAATATCATGTATGTATTCAGTGTATAGCTCTCTGTTCTCTGTGTAGTAGATGTTTCTTGTATGCCCTCTACTGGCTTCAGAATAAATGCACTGGTTCCTTTTTTCCTTCATTAGTCTTAGATACATGTTATATTTTTATTTGGAAATTGAGCAAATAATGTAAATACAGCACTGGAGGAAATTATCATAAAAAAGATAGTAGTTAATAAATCTATCTACTTTTTATGAGAACCAATTCTGTGTTAAAATGTGATAAAATCATGTTGATAGAAATAAAAATGCATATTACTCTCTTTAAAGAAAAAATGCAACATCCTATGCTTATTTTGGGAGTTTACAATTTAAAATCCACACTAAAGAAATGGAAGCATGAAAAGGCACATTACAGGGACAGAGCTTCTTCGGGACAGGAAATGGCAGAAGAGCTGAACACAAATGAAAAATAAAGAAATGAGTTTGTTTTGTGGTGTAGACAGATTTTAATCCAGCAAAATGGCTACTCTGGCTAGATTACATATGATTAATCCCTCTGGCTGGAATGGAGACACACTCTTAGCATACACCTAAAATCTCAGACAGTGAGGTCTAATTGAGAGCAGACAAAAGTGATCAATCAGAGAAAGATTTAACAAAATGAGTCAGAGAAAGTGTATTCCCAACTCTCATGAGAACAGAGAACTTTCATGCTCCTTAAAGAGAATTGATGGAGAGGGAGTTGAATTCATTGGTATTCAGTTCATTTCAGAGCAGTTCAAGTGAGTACTGTTTGAGCTGAGTCCAGAGCAGAGCAGTTCAAGATCAGACCAGTACAGTTAATGGAGTTCAGAGGCAGTCTTGCAAGAAGAGCAACTCAGTCAGAAGCCAAGAGAAGTCAACTGGAATTAGGTACCTTGGAGATGAGTTTGAGCTAGAACAGCTAAACTGAACCAGCCACTCAGAGTTCTGAAAGAACTAGAGTTAACTCAGCAGTACATCTTGGAGGCTGAAACATTCTAGGCCTAGTTTACCAGACAGAAGCTGGAAGAAGAACCCTAAAATGACTAGGCTTGAAGAGAATTGGATTATATGGAGGCTAGACACTTTAAGGCCTAGGCCTTGGGATAGTTAAGTGGAACCTTCCTGAGCTTATTGCAAGCCCTGTATTTTCATAGCTTGGGTATGGCTCTTGTGCCATCCCTTACTCTAAGGAAATTAAAGTGGCATTCACATTTATACTGCAGAAAAAGACCAAACACAGAATGAAATAGGACATGATTTGTTTTTAATTTTTTGCATACACATCCAGGAAGAAAATCCAGAATTAGTGGATGGTATATAATAGAGTTATATAATCAGAACTTTATTTCAGTAATAAGGGGACACGGCATACTATAGGATAGTTCGTTGGCAGCCATAAACAGAACAAAAGATAAACACGGGTTGGGAAGTCGCTAAAAGTAATTCAGTAAGTAGCAGAAGAAGGAAACTGAGCTGGAATTTTTCCACGACAGCTTTTCAAGTTGTAAAGCTAAGAAATGACCATACCTAGCATTAGTCCATTATCCTAGCATACCTTTAAGATTTCTTTACTTTCACTAGGAAGAATGTATATATGAATATGGTTGCATAATTGATGCTTATCCTGATATTGTTAAATGTACATTTTATGTATGTATGTATGTATGTATTATTTATTTATTTACTTTGAAATAGGGTCTCATGATATATATCCCCGACCATCCTGGAACTCACTCTATATACCAGGTGGACCTTTGCCTCCTGAATGCTGGGATTAAATGTGTGTATCACCATACCCAGATTTAAATGTAAATTATTAAAGCATAGACTTTCAAAAGTTAAAATATTTTATTGCATTCATACGCTAATATTCTATTGAAACCCACTGAGTACCTACAAAGGATTTAAAAATTACATGGTCAGACATACTGAAGCTCTAATTTGTTCTCACATATGCTTTTTCTTCTTAATGTAAATATAGTACACACATTAAAAAAACCTATGAATAGCTTCAAATACTCTGTATGCTTGTGATGTTTCATTATCTTTGGGTTATTTTCCTACAGTGATATATTTATCATATTTCACAACTGCAATATTTAAAAGCTAAACTTTTTCTTTGAGGCACTATATTGTGTTCAGTGAAAAAAATCCCAAAACATAAAATACTTCAAGGGCAAAGAAAAAAATCAGTCAATGAGAATAGTAGCCTAATAAAATAAGTGGCAGGCATTCCTCAAGATGAGGTGTGCTTTAAAAGTATATGGTAAATTTTCAGAGCCTTGTGAGGACGTTGAGCACATGCTTTTCAATTTTCTCCATATGATAGGGACTTTTGTTAATTACTTGAAAACGTGTTTTTAACTATCAGTACGTAGTTACTCTATAACTTAGTGAAATTCCATTTCTATTCACCATCATGTGAAATACATCTCAAGTGTTGTTTCTACTAATGAAAGATGTAGCTGTTAAGGTTGAACAGTATCTGTCACTCAATTCTAAATTCCAGATTTGCTTTAACTCCTCTTACTTACGCTGCTCTTTCTAATTTCAGAGAACAAATTAGAGGAATATGTTCTCTCTTTGTTCTCGGGACTGAACGCTGGTTGTTAGGCTTGGAAGTAAGTGCCTGTGCCTTCTGAGCCATCTTATGGTCACGACTCTTCTGTTTATAAAATATAAATTGGATTGGAAAAACATTTTATATTCATTAAAATTAAATTGCCATAAGGTGATATTTCTCATATAATCATAAAAACAAATATTAATTTGAAATTGGTGATCTTAAAAATGGTTAATAATCTCTATATGAAACCATATGTACCTAACTGTGTGCATGTAAAAGACACTTCTCTGAGTCAGACCCTTGGTGTACAATGGTCACGTTCATAAAATTTTAAGCCTCCTCTTTGTAGGCTTCTTTACTCTGCTTCTATTTAGATGACAATATTTTTTTTTTAGGATGAATGAGCATTACATTTTGACAAAATTTTTCATGTATTGTGGCAAATTCTAAGAAGAGTTAAAAAGATATTCCTCACTGAACTGTTTGTGAATCTGAAATTTAAAATTAGGTAGCTAAGCTGCACTTAGTAAGACCAAGTTTTGAGGTCACCATTCGAGTTCCCAGTGGTGGGGATGGTTAATTATTTTGCTTCATCATTCTAATCATGTTACATCTTCTGACATTAGAGATTTGTGATGACTTCCTCTGTAATTTTGGCCATTGAATGCCTGTGCTATTGTCTTTTTCCTTTACTTTAAACAATTTCCCTTGATTTCAGGAATTTGACTGAAATGTACTTTTGTGTAGGATTACTCTTACCTTTTTCAAAGTTAACCAAACATATTAAATCTAAAAAAAAAATGACATTTTTTATCACATACGTGTATTTGGGAGTATTATTCCTACAAATATTTTCTCTAACGTCAAATTTTCTTTGGAAAAGGAGTCTTCACAATAGTCTTTCAGGTTTTCTCTGTATTTAACCTTTATGATTTATATTTAATGTGTTCTTACTTACATTTCTCTCTTCCACCAGTCGCATCTTAGCTCTCATCTTCTGAAATTAAGATCGAGTTAGAGTCCTGATCTTTCTTAAGTTTTAGATTGACATTTCACCTACTCTCAGTGTTGTTACGTGAGTTTAGCATGAACATTTGTCTCTGTGGGGTACAGTTCACTGTGGCATGGTTGCCAATGTTCACAACCATGGGTATGTGATTAAGCAAGTAGATTATCACAGGGCATACTGTGTGTAGTGCAAGCTTCTTTGTACGCTAAGAATAGAAAATCTACAAATCCTATTTCTCAACAGCTTCAAATGCGGTCCTATAGGCTCAGATGAGACAGTAAACATTTTACACACAGTACCAAAGAGTATTTTCCCTGGCATATAAAAGACAAATTTCCTAAGAAACACAGAGTTGAGAATTAGTTTCTGTGATAAAGATAAAATATTCAAAATCCATTGTAATAGAAAACAAGAGACATCTATAAAGACATGTATTCAAACAGAAGCAAAAACTTAAAGGTCAACATTTACAACAATGAGATATGTTTATGGCAGGGCTGTTATTAGATGGAAAATTATTAATGAGTTAAGAGTACAGAAACCATTTTTTTTTTCTAGACAGGGTTTCTCTGTATATTCCTGGCTGTTCTGGAACTCACTCTCTAGATCAGACTGGCCTTGAACTCAGAAATTAGCCTGCCTCTGCCTCCCAAGTTCTGGGATTAAACGCGTGCGCCATCACTGCCAGGCTACAGAGACCATTTGATCCTCCATTCTGCTTATAAAGATTGTTGAGGAGCATCCAGAAGACACCCAAGTACCCATCCTGGTCCCATGGCAAGTGCAATAACTAGCAAATATGCAATAGGGAGATGGGAAAGATGGAGTAGTACATGGTGGAGATTTAGGAGAGAAAGTAATATTGAGCAGTTAATATACTATGAACAGAAGTGGAATTGGAGTTGTCTGTTCATAGTGCACTATGAACAGACAAGAGTGAGGAATAGGTGGATATGAGGACTCTGTACACCCACTTGAAACCATGGTGATATCTGGGCCTAGGCTCCTGCCAAGGGCCATGTATGTGATTCTGTGCTGATATCTTGTGGTCCTTGTTGACATTAAAAGCCATTCAGGTGTCTTTGATCTGGGCAGTTGTGTGAGACCATGTTAGTGTCTGTTGGCCATGGTGATATCTTGGGGCAAAACTGATCAGAATAGCCTGGGTTACCACTGAGGCCATGATGATATCTTGGGCTCGCCTACCACTGAGAGCCATATCTGTATCCTTGGTCCTGCTGCAGCCAGAATCTGTGTAGATGTCCATGACCCAAGTTATGACCAAAGGCATTGGAGATGTCTGTGGTCTAAGCTGCCTCCTGAGACTATGGATCCCTGAGGGCTATGGTTCTCCTGGAGCCATGTCTGAGTCCATGTTCCTATTTTATCCAATGTCTGTGTTGATGTCTGTGTTACCACCAAAGCCCATGTAGATATCACTGGTTTTGATGACTGACCAAGTCCACATTGATGTCTAGGCACTGTGGTGTGCTGTCCTTGAGGGGAGATCTGTCCTTGACCCTTGGTGAGACAGTAGAGGAGAGCTGGTACAGGAGACCTGGCCCTGAGGTTGTGGGTATAGGGATGCTGATCCTGGCAGTTTTAGTGCAGGAGAGCTGGTGCCAGCTATCCATGGCTATGGTATTCAGGAGAGCAGGCCACATCACACCTGAGAAATCAGTGAAAGCCGACCCTAGTGGCATAGGTGCTAACCCAAAGGTGTTAATACAGAAGAGCTTGGCCTGCCCCCTGCCAGGTAAATCCAGGAGAACTAACTTTGGTGGAGTGGATGTAGAAGAGCTGGTCCTGAGCATGTGAGTATGGGAGAATAGCTCTGTCTCTTGCCAAGCATTACAGGAGAGCTGACCCTGTCTCACCCCTGGTTGACATAGGAAAGTTAGCCCTAGTGACATGAGTGTGGTAGAGCTGGTCTTGATGACATTGGCATGAGAGAGCTGGTCCTCGAACTGGAAAGCATAGGAGAACTGGTCTCATCTGGGAGGTCTTAGGGGAACTGGCAGGCTGACAAACTCAGCTACCACCCAGGTCCAGATCCTGGGTTTTGAGCTGGCCCCCTCCAACACTTACCCTATCTACAGGCTGCTAGAGTACATGATTGGCCCATTCCTGCAGAAAAATGCCCATTCTGTGACTTAAAAAAACAGCAGGAAATCTGAAGGAGTCTCAGTCAGAGGCCAGAATTGATGGTATTGGAGAAGACAGGGCTGGAACTAGAACAATGACTCATGGTATTGACCATTTGAAAGTAAGCCGTTTGTACAAAAGTGTAAACTGTGTGACATACCATGACACACAGCTGCTTCCACAGCTAGATATATATTTTTTTAAATTTTATTTGGGAAGGTTGCAAGAGTGGAAGGTGCATACAGAAAGACTGGGAAATGAGTGGGATCGTGGTCTGTAATATGAAACTCTCAAAAAATCAATAAAAAAAAACCTGTAGGTCCCATAAAAAGAAATATTTAGAATATTAAATATCTAAATATTTAAATATTTAGATTTAATAAATATTTAGAAAAAATACAGTTTTTCGCACATTGGTGTTGAAGAAAAAAGAAAAAAAAGCCAAGAAATTAAATAAAAACTTAATAAAAATTAAAGATTTTTTTCTATTTATTTATTTTTACACTTCAGATTTTATTCTCCCAGTCCACCCTCTGACTGTTTCACACCCCACAACCCCCAGCACCCCTGTAGTCACAAGGATGTACCCACCCCCACCAGCCAGCCTTCCACTCCCCACCCAACCAGACCTCTAAACTCCCTGGGGCCTCTAGTCTCTTGAGGTTTAGGTGCATCTTTTCCAACTGAACCCAGAACTGGCAGTCCTCTGCTGTGTATGTGTTGGGGGGCCTCATGTCAGCTGGTATATGCTATCTGGTTGGTGGTCCACTGTTGGAGTGATCTCTGGTGCCTAGGTTAATTGAGACTGTTGGTCCTCCTATAGGGTCGACCTCCTCCTAAGCTTCTTTCAGCTTTTCCCTAATTCAACCACAAAAGTCAGCAGCTTCTGTCCATTGGTTGGGTGCAAATATCTGTATCTGACTCTTTCAACTGCTTGTTGGGTCTTTCAGAGGCCAGTCATGATAGGTCCCTTTTTGTGAGTGCTCTATAGCCTCAGTAAAGTGTTAGGCCTTAAGACCTCACCTTGAGCTGGATCCTACTTTGGGCCTGTTGCTGAAACTTCTTTTCCTCAGGCTCCTCTCCATTTCCATCCCTGCAGTTCTTTCAGACAAGAAAATTATAGGTCAGAGTTTTGACTGTGGGATGGCAATCCCCTCCTTCACTTGCTACCCTGTCTTCCTGCTGGAGATGGGCTCTATAAATTCCCTCTTTCTACTGTAGGGTATTTCATCTAAGGTCCCTCCCTTTGAGTCCTGAGAGTCTCTCACCTCTCAGGTCTCTGGTGTATTCTGGAGGGTTCCCCTCCCCAACCTTCTACCTCACGAGGTTGCCTGTTTCAGTTCTTTCTTCTGGCCCTCAGGACTTCAGTCCTTTCCCCTCACCCAATACCAGATCAGGATCCCCTCTTCCCAACCCCTGTCCACCTTCCTTCCCAGTTTCCTCCTTCTCAACTTGTGATTGCCTTCTCTCTTCCAAGTTCCACAGAGGTATTCTTACTTAGGCCCTTCAGCTTGTTGAAGTCTCTGAGTTCTGTGGATTTTATCTTAGGTGTTCTGTATTTTTTTTTTTTTGGCTAATATTCACTTATTAGTGAGTACATGCCATGCATGTCCTTTTAGGTCTGAGTTACCTCACTCAGGATGATATTTTTCTAGTTCTATCCATTTGTCTGCAAAACTCAGGATGTCCTTGTCCTTAATAGCTAAGTGGTATTCCATTGTGTAAATGAACCATTCTATATCTTTTCTGTCTTGGGATGTCTGAATTGTTTCCAGCTTCTGGCTATCACGAACAAGGCCACTATGGACATAATGGCCCTGTTGCATGGTGGAACATCTTTTAGATATATTCTTTTAGATGTATTGCTGGGTCTTCAGGTATATCTCTTTCCAATTTTCTGAGGAACCTCCAGATCCATTTCCAGAATGGTTGTAGCAGTCTGCAATCGCCAGCAATGGAGGAGTGTTCCTTTTTCTCCACATCTTCGCCAACATGTGTTGTTATCTGATGTTTTGATCTTAGCCGTTCTAATTTGTGTAAGGTGGAATCTCAGTGTCATTCTGATTTACATTTCTCAGATCACTAAGGATTTTGAACATTTCTTTAGGTGCTTCTCAGCCAATAGAGATTCCTCTGTTGGGAATTCTCAGTTTAGTTCTATACCCCATTTTTAAATTGGTTTGTTTGGTTTTTTTGGTGGCTAGCTTTATGAGTTCTTTGTATATTTTGGATATTAGCCCTCTATAAGATGTGGAGTTAGTGAAGATTTTTTTCCCAATCTGTAGGTTTCCGATTTGTCTTATTGACTATGTCCTTTGTCTTACAGAAGCTTTCCAGTTTCATAAGGTCCCATTTATCAATTCGTGATCTTAGAGCCTGAGCCATTGGGGTTCTGTTTAAGAAATTTCCCCCATCCCTGTGGGGCTGTATAAATCCTGGGGTATTTGGCCATGCCCCCAGAACCCAGAGACCTAACATGCAGTGGGTCATATAAGGCACAGATAGAGGGTGTGAAACAGGTCTCTGCCTCAACATTTACATATTAATGAATTACCTAAAGGCCGGGGCATGAATATCTAAAGTTTCACCTCCCAAGCCCCTCCTTTTTCCCTCTCCCCAATAAAATGGGGCCCCTCCTGGCATTTTGTGGGAGAGCGCCACCATTCAGATACATCATCATGGTCAATAAAACTTCTATATCTTCTATTCCACATGTCTCCTGGAACTATGGACTCTGTCTGTATAAGTGGGAAACTTATGGTGGGGGGAGGGAAGCCTCTCTGCTTTCGCCCTGCACCAGTGGGGGCTCTATCCCCTGCAGCAGCGGTCCCTGCACCTTCGCAGGCTGCCCCGGGGACTCAGCTGTGGCCACCAGGTGTGCTAGGTCCCCGCTCTCCCAGTCCCAGCCATCCACGGAGCTCCCTCTCTCCGCTGCAGCCACGGTTCCTGGGACTGCATCACCCACAAGGCACTGGTGAGATTGAACCATCAGACGAGCCATGCAGCTGAGCCCAAGGGACCACAGACTGCACCTGGCCATGGCAGATCCCACATTAGAGAAGAGGTCCTATGGTTCCAGCGGCCTGAGGGCCTTGGCGGCGGCAGGCCCCAGTAATACAAGGAAGTCCTTGGTTCCAAAAAGGTTTATTGTCATGGCGGATAATAGATGGATCTAGGCGTACCCCCACAAAAAACTCAGGGCAGTCCCGAGTTATATAGGGAGGGAGAAAAGGGGGAGGTTTGGGGGAGGATCTGGGGGAGGCATGTTTAATTTGCTCTGCCCTCTGGCCTTCATTAGTATGTAAATCCCTAGGGCCTGAGGCCTATAGCCTGGCCTATGTGACTCTATGGAGATCTATGTGACTGCTTTTCAGGATCCTGGATGATGGGAGGGACCGAACTCCTGCCGGTTCTCACGCAGAATTCCACGGAGAATCTCGGGGTTCTAGGCACCTGCTCAACCATGACCCAGGATACCCTTACGCAGTCCCACAATACAGGACTTTCACTTGTTTGGTTAGAGTTACCCCAAGATATTTTATATTATTTGTGGCTATGGTGAAGGGAGTTTTTTTCCCTATTTTTTTCTCAGCTTGTTTATTATTTGTATAAATAAAGGCTACTGATTTATTTGAGTTAATTTTATATCCAGCTACTTTGCTGAGGTTGTTTATCTGTTGGAGAAGATCTCCAGTAGAATTTTTTGGGTCACTTATGTATACTATCATATCATCTGCAAATAGTGATACTTTTATTTCTTCTTTGTCAATTTGTAGCCCCTTGATCTCTTTTTGCTCTCTTATTGTGCTCGCTTGCACTTTGAATACTATATTGATTAAATTTGGGGTGACTATCATTCTTGTATTGTTCCTGATGTTAGTGGGATGGTTTCAACTATGTCTCCATTTAATTTGATATTAGCTGTTGGTTTGCAGTAAATTGTTTTTATTATGTTTAGATGTGGGCCTTTAGTTCCTGATCTCTCCAATACTTTTAACATGAAGAAGTGTTGTATTTTGTCAAATGCCCTTTTTTGCATCTAAGGAGATGATCATGTGATTTTTTTCCTTTGAGTTTGTTTATATAGTCAAATATGTTAATGGATTTTTTTTGTATTGAATCAAACTTGCATCTCTGGAATGAAGCCTACTTGTTGGCGGGTGAATGATGGTTTTGATGTGTTCTTGGTTTTAGTTTTCAAGAATTTTATTGAGTATTTTTCAATCGATATTCATAAGCAACATTGGTCTGAAGTTCTCTTTTTTTTTTGGTTAGGCCCTTGTGTGGTTTAGGTGTCAGAGTAATTGTGGATACATAGAATGAATTAGGTAGTGTTCCTTCTGTTTCTATTTTATTGAATAGTTTGAGGAGTATTGGTATCAGGTCTTGATAAACTGACCAGGGTGAAGAGAATATGTAATTGTGTCACTTTCATCCCTAAATAGTATACCTATGTCAGGAACTCAAACTCCAGAGTTCTGAGAGCACTGGCTGAGAGAAGCAGACAAAATACCTGGAAATAACATCTTGTCAATATGACAGCCATGTTGCACATCTCCACAATGTGGCAGCCTGTGTAAGACTATACAAATTTGACATTCCAGCAATATTACTGCTGAGGGCAAAACAGATGAGATCTAATGAATCTATTTAAATTTTACTAGATTCTTCCTAAAACTGTACTAATTGAAGTTGTAGAAACTGACTAAATAAAAGTAAGATCAAGGGGTAGAAGTGAAGTAACTAAGGTAAATTTTGTTGACCTAGCAATTGTTTCAGACTCTGTATGTTAGAAATTTTTAATAGCTTGATATTTGCATTTTATTTTGATTAAAGTTACCTAGACTATTTACCATTTTGTTAATATTACTTTCTGAACTTCACCATTTCTGAAACAAAATTGCAATTTACCTTTAAAGTACATATTCACTGTTGTCTTTGTCCTAAGTTTTTTGTGTCTCAGAATATTACAAAATCAATATATTCTAAAATTAGAACAAATATACTTTCTAATAGCAATAGTGTCTCATCTTCACTGGCAATATATTTCAATCTGAAAATTGTAAAACATTCTTTACTTGTGAGCAAAGTAATCTTTATTTAAATACAAGGTTAGATACTTTGCATCAAATGAGAAATCTTGTGAGTGACTCTAAAAATATATACATAACCATGTTGGGAAGTCTTCAACATCATTAAGCTTGTTGCCTCTATGAGAATGATTAGAATTAGAATAGAATAGAGTAGAGTAGAGTAGAGTAGAATAGAATAAAATAAAATAGAAATAGAATTGAATACAGTGAAATGCAATGCAATACAATACAAATATATAAAAAGGATGAGAGTGTTCTTTGGTATGTAAAAAATATAATTTAAGTTTTTAAACAACTGAAATATCTGTTGACATCATGTTTCATGCCAATATCCATGTAAAAATATGGAGGTAGTTTGCCTCTGAAAATTGCTAAATACACTGAGAACAAGACTAATGTGCTGTACATGCTTCTTCCATATAGTATTTACCTTAAAATATAGTTGATTGCTTAAAAATATTTGTACATCTGTATTTTTAGATACTTATCAACATTAATGCCTTGATTATTTCTGATAAGTTTACTGTGTACCTATTTTGCTTTTCTTAGTGCAGATTTGGTCACAAGGATAAAGGAAAAACAGAAGCTCAACTGTAAGCTCTAGTACAGAAGTAAAGGTTTATTGAAATAGAAGATCATAGAGAAAAATAAATCAGTCCAAAGCAGCAAAGAATCATTCAGCAACAGGCTAGTGAATATATGTTATAAAGAAAAGTACAGGCTGGAAATTTCCCCTGAGACAGACTTACATGTTATAAATTGGAAATAGAAAGCCTTTTACAAAATCCCAGTTGGAGAGATCTTGGTCAGAAAGCCAGTTGTAAAGAGTCCTGAGATGGTTAGAAAAGTCAAACTTGGACTGGTCCTAGGAAAAGAGAATTCCAATTAAAACTACAACATCATTGTGAATGTTTCACTCATTTCATCACTAGAGACACTTAAAAAAGTGCACACAGCTGCAAAATCAAACCATGGGTCCAGAAAAAAACATAAAAGGAAAGACTTCAAGGAAATCGTTGTACTCTTTGAGCAGACAATTTAGAGATAACATCTCACATGTTAGTTACCAATAAGACTAGAAGTGATGATGAAAGCATGTAACAGAAGTGCATGCATAACTTCATCACTGAAACTGATGCAGGAAGGCTGAATGTTCCAGGCCACCCTGTGCTGGGGCTGCTGCAGGTGGAGAAAAGCACTAAGAAGCCTCTAATCTTGTTTCAGTCTATTTAAAGCATATTTACAATTTGGAGTAATGTATTGTATGCATTTAGCCTAAAAGAAGACTTTGGTTTGCTTCTACATTTGAAATTGCAATAAAAATGTACATACTGATCTGATATCAACACTGCCTCCTGAATTTTCACTTAGCTAGTTAATGAATGGGCTTGTTAGCATCTGTACTCCTGAGGATTATGTTAATGTGGACTTCTAAGTTGATATGTACATTAATTTCAGCAACTACTTGCATCATGGTAATTCCCCATGTTCTTTCCCAATTGTTTTAGCTCCCAGTCCATCTGTACAACCATACCCTCTCCCATAGAGTATTCATGAACATATTTTTTAATCACTCATTTTCCTAAAACTCAAGCTTAAGATACTGTAGAGTTTCATCAGATGGTTTCTACACTACGTGTAATTATACTTACCTATCTGAGTCTAAGATGAACATTAAAAAGAAGAGAAAAATAAGAAAGACTGAAAAACTTGTCAGTATTTCAATAAATTCTCCTATCATTTTTATTTCTTCTAACAGCTGAAAGCATGACTCTCCTTCTCCTAGTCTGCTTCAGAATGAGAACTGGATGGTATAGGGACCAGAAAATTTAGTTCAGTTTCTCAGCAGGCAGTAGTTGAGTGCCTGATGACATAAGTCAGTGCTGATATTAAGCCAGTACTTGACAAAGGCCTCATTGATTAAGGTGGTGACTCTAAATGAGTACCACCATAAATAATCAAAGAGTAGTGCAAACTAAAGTTTGCACCTATGTGCCTGATTAACGTATGTGCCCCCTAACTCTCTCCTCGGATTCCATCTGGTAGGACACAGAACTAAAGTAATGAAAATATATCTTATAATATTACTTATTCAGTATAAAATAAAACTTAAGAGCAGACAAATGGCAGAGAAGCATCAACACACTGTTGAGAAGCAGATTTCAGCTTTGTTGCCCCACTTACCACTGTAACTCCTAGAGACCTTCTTATGCTTACCACTGTGGAACTTTCCAATGTCATGCTTATGAGTTTCTAGGATGGTTCACTAAGCTTAGGATTGAACAACTGTTAATGATTAAGTCAATGAGGTAGTGTGGGAAAATATGATCTAGAAAATTTCTAAAACTCCTATAGAAATTGTGCATTTGCATGTATCTGCCAACCCACTCCCCATCAATTGCATTTTTACAAAATCACTTAATTAACTTAATGTGGGTTAGGTTGGTAGGACTTTGTTATAAAGATTATATTTGCTGTTTAAAATTCTAACAGGATTAATGAAGTTTGTTCACAGCATGGGAAGAGGTACCCAATATAAATTTTCTCATAAACCAAGCATCATAGTCTTACTGGAAGGGGGAATGTTTGACTCTAAGCATTCAAAACAATGGAGTACTACTCGAAGAATAAAAACAATGAATTCATGACATTCTTAGGCAAATAGATGGAACTAGAAAATATCATCCTGAGTGAGGTAACCCAATCACAAAAGAACACATATGGTATGCACTCACTGATAAGTGGATATTAGCCCAAAAGCTCACAATACTCAAGATACAACTCACAGACCACATGAGCTCATGAAGAAGGAAGACCATAGTGTGGGTGCCTTGGTTTTTCTTAGAAGGAGTAACAAAATACTCATGGGAGCAAATATAGAGACAAAGTGTGGGACAAAAGCTGAAGGAGGGGCCAACCTGAGACTGCTACACCTGGGTATCCAGCCCATGTGCAGTCACCAAAGGCAGAGGCTGATGTGGATGCCAGGAAGTGCATGCTGACAGGAGCCTGATCTAGCTGTCTGCTTAGAGTTCTGCCACAGCCTTACATATACAGAGGCGGAATCTCATAGCTAACCATTGAACTGATCACTGCATTCCCAGTGGAAAAGTTAGAAAGAAGATTGAAGGAGCTGAAGGGGTTTGCAGCCCCATGGGGAGGACAACAATACCAACCAACTAGAGGTTCCAGAGTCTAAGCCACCAGCCTGGGAGCACATAGGGAGGGACACATGGCTCCTGATGTATACGTATGGAAGAATGGCCTTGTTAGGCACAGGTGGGAGAGGAGATCCTTGGTCCCGTGAAGGCTAGATGCCCCAGTGTGGGGGAATTCGAGGGTGGGGAGGTAGGAGTAGGTGGGTTTGTGAGTGTACATCCTCATATGAACAGGAGGAGGTGGGATGGGATAGGGGGTTTTTGGGTGGGTGGGTGGGGAAATGGGGGAAGGGGATAACAACTGAAATGTAAATAAAATGTCCAATAAAAATTAATTTAAAAAAAAAACCTTTCCCTCTCACCTCATAGGCCATGTAGATCTGAGAAGCCAAATTTCCTTTACTTTTCATTTGACCTTTTTTATATTTTTCTCAGAGATATCAAATATGACTTTTTCTTCAAAATATTTCTTTTTGTTTTGTACACTGAGCATACATAAGGTCAACAATAAACTATATCCCACTCCCTGCTCATTAGATCTCATTTGTCCTTTGCTTTCATTTCTTAGGTGGAATCCTCAAGCTGACAGAGCTTCACTGATTAGTCCTTTCCCTATTCTGCTATTCCCCTTTAATGTTATTTTTCATTAAAAATCAAGCTCCATCAGAATTTCTTTGGAATTCATTAACATTTTAACTATTTTAATTGAAAATCTTTCCCTTTCTTTAAAGAGTCCATATTTAAGTGTTAACCTTCATGAGTGGCTTTTATTCCTGATATTTTTTGATAGTTCCTGACAAGGAAGGAAAGGATTGTGTTGTGTTTTTCCTAACCTTAGTAATTGGACACAGAACAATAGAGAGGCTCCAGCAGTGAAGAATGTGCAGACAGAAGGAACAGACACTACTGTGGGGATTTGGTGTGGTAGCTGGGACTTAGCTTTGGAGCAAAGCTCCCCTCAATCCCAGACACACCTGCTCTAGTGTGAACTTTGTCCCAGCAGTCAAATGTTCTGCAGCTGTGCCTATAAGGATATCTGACGAGAACACAGTGGTGGCTCATATGGTACTGAAGTGAAATGCACTCTTTGTTTTTATCCTGGGAGCTGCTCATGAACCTCTTTTGCCTGACCTTGTCCTGACTACAGAGAATTTCTACTGTGTCATGCTCTGCCATGGCATGCTTTTTGGAGATTATATTTAAACCACTTTCTAAGTGAACATTTCTGCTCAAGTTATTATCACACAGACTTGATATTTCCCTTCAACCAACCCCTTCTTGATTATATTTTTCAGAATCACTTCATCTATTTAGTCATTTGAGAGAGAAGTTTGAGAAAAATCAATCAAACATTCTGGTTTAAGTCATTATCTTGAGAGAGAGGTCTTTCTTTATTCCAGAAATCATATTAATAAACCTTGAAAAGTAGGAAGGTAGAGTTGACAGGATTATTGAATTTCTTTATTGTCCTTTGCACAGAAGTGAAAATTTTGCTGGACTCAGAGATTCTGTTTTCCAAAATTCTTTATAAATACAAACACCAAGCACCCCAATTGAAGTCTGCTTTTGCATAGTAGCCACACTGATTTGCAACTTTCAATCAATATAAATACACACAAAATACTAGAAAGGATAATTAAGTAATGACAAAAATTCTCTCTAATTTACCTCTTTTCCATATTCAAAAATGTAAAGAGAAGATATATTTAAGTTATTTATAAGATATTTATATTGACAAAATCTAATTCCATGTATTGTACTACTTAAATTTAATATGCTGATTAATGTTTTCCTCTCAGAATAATTATCAAGTACAGTTAAATTAAAACTCCACACTGTCAGCAGACTGATTGGAAAGAAAATAATTATATAATGACATATATACTTGATGCCTCCTTTAAATTTTCAGTTGAGTTTAATTGCCTAATACCCACTATTTGTAGTCAATTGCACAAAATTTGTTGGAGTTTAAAATTAGATTATCTTCCTTCTCCTAAATTAAGAAAAGGTAAAGATATTTAGTTGCTAAACTGTTACTAAGATCATCTGCACTTAATTTGGCATGTATACCTAGTGTATGAAAGCCATCGGTCATGTTGTGACTGAGTTGAAGATGACTGTCCACATTTAGTTCTTTGTGAATGAACACATATGACTGTGTTACTAGACAACTGAGAGACTGACTTGATTTTCTTATTATTATTTCAGGTTGGTCATATTTTTCACAATAACATCTTACTCTTCAAAAAATGAAAAGTGTATTGTTTTGTGTGAGAGGAAATCATTTATTTTGCTGATTCTGGCTACAAAGGGCGATTTTTCAGGTAGTGCCTTTTGTGATTGAGGACTCCTGGGATTTTCCCTGAACATTTCACCTGTTTAGCTCGCATTTAGGCAGTAATGTTGGTGAGATTTATGGTAGGAGCTTCTAACATTACTAAGAGACACTGTCTCACAGCAATCTTTCTCCTTTTTCATTTTGTTTTGTTTATTTATTATTCTCTTCTACAATACACCCCTACCACAACATCCACTCCTTCCACTTCTCCTAACTCTCAGCTCCATCTCTCTGCTCGAGTTTATTGTTCTTCTGTTTCCATCTGAAAAAAAGCAAGACACCCAGAGATGTAACCAAACTGAGTATAATAAAATATGATATGACTAGGCATATACCTTGCTATTAAGGCTGGATAAGGAAACCCACCAGAAGGAAATAGGTCCCACGGATGGACAAAAGAGTCAAAGACACCACCACTCCTACTGTTAGGTGTCCAACAAAAACCTCAAGCTAAAGAACTCACACATGTATACAGAGGGCCTGGTGAAGACCCATGCAGTCTCCATGGTTGTTGCTACAATCTCTGTGAGTCCCCATAAATTCTGCTTAGTTGATTCTGTGGGCCATATTCTCCTGGTGTCCATTATTCCACTGACTCTTACAATCCTCCCTCCTCCTTTTCTGCTAAATTCCCTGAGGTCCACAATATGTTTGGTGATGAGTCTCTGTATTAACTCTCCTTTCCATACCCCAAATAAGCTCTATAATCTGCTCCCATCAGCTGTTTTAATATGCCTCTCTGATAATAACTGATAATGATTGGGCTAGGCACCAGTGTGTAGGTATATCAGAGTATGTTTGGAACCATTACATTGTTTTTGTTTTGTTTTGTTTTGTTTTGTTTTATTTATGTATTTGTCAGTTTCGTTTTGTTCTACTATAGTTATCTGAGCCATTCAATTTGCAGATCTGGAGGTGACCAAGCCTCTGCTTGGAAAGGTGCATGAGTATAATACAGACTGCTCTCCTCATGGCCAGGCCTGTGGAGTTGGGTCCCCACATGACAAGGACCTATGAGAGCGTTTATGCATAATCTCGAGGCCTTTCATGAAAGAATGCTTGGTTCATTTTTGCCTTGAATTTGCATTCTTGACTTTTGTATTGGACATTTTTACTTTCACATTTTCTGTGACAGACATTTCCCCAGAACCAGACTAAGGAAGCTTAGACTATGATTTATTCTTGTTTGTCTCTGAGGATCTTGTTGGTTAATAATGGTGATGTGGTTGGGTCAACACAAGGCCCTGGTTGGGTATATTAGCTGATGTCCAGATGTTCTCTTCCAATGAGAACGTAGTTCTGAAGTTTACTCATTAACCTTTTTCAAACAACAGTTAGTTGATTATCCTAAAGTTAGAAAGATCTCACTGAATCACTGGTTCCAAAAGTTAGTGGGAGCATTCAGATCTGAGACAAGCAAGGATGAGGAACCAAGTCAGGTTACTAATTTGCTGAGAGCTGTGGACATTAGAATTAGATCTTTTGTTTAAGATATGGGGAAATGATCACTTGGTTATGTACCAATGCGCTGGGTTAGATATTAACTGCTTGCTGAATCTATGCTTCATATTTCTAGATACAGTTAACGAGTTATTAGGAAATCCTGGTGACTGAGGAGGAGAAAAAGTACAGTTAGCACACTATTGTAAAACACACATTATTGTTAAACATAGGAGGTTCTTAAAAGAGACTGTATACGATACAATGAGAAAATGAATTTAAAATATTTTCAGCTGTGAAAAAGTAGATATATAAATAATGGTGGGCTGAGTTGTTTCATTGTCAGAGCGTGTGAACTGCAACTTAGTCAAAGTATTCTTTTGCCTATTCTACACATCCTCTATTGGGTTCAGAACCACTCTGAAGTTGGACTCCAGCATGGGCTCCCTCCAATGGAGTGGGCCTCAGTTTAGACCAGTCATTGGTTGACCAACCCTGTACCCTCTGGGCTGACATTGCTTCAGTGTGTCTCATAGACAGGGCAGGTTGTAGGTCATAGATATTGTGGCTGTGTTGGTGTCCCAATCCCAACATTGGGAGCCTAGCGTGGTTACACATAGCTGTTTTAGATTCTGTGTTTTCCATTACTAGGAGTTTAGGGCCAATCTCATAGTTTTCACTGCACTAAGTTTCTGTATTGCCTCCTAAATATCCACCTATTCCAGTCTTCTCTCACTGTATTCTTCCCTCAGTATTACTCTCTTCTACAATGTTATCTAAACTTAAGATGTGTTTGTAGATCTATTTGGATGGGGATCTATAACTCTGCATTTTGTCTGGTTGTGGTTTTCTGTAATGGTCTTTGTCTCCTACAAGGAGAAGTTTCCTTGATGAGGGATATAAACTAAAATTATTGGTAAGTATAAGGACAAGTATTTAGAGTGTAGTTAGTGATTACACTGACTTCGTAGTGTGATGGTTATAAAGAATAGGCAAATAAATGATAAGAGTCGAAGAAATAGTATTCCTCAGGGGAGAGCACACAAATTGGTTATAAATACTAAATGATCATCCCTGAAAGCATGGATATAATACCATATAGACTAAGGTCTTTGTATTTAGGAATACAAATATATGTGCATGTATGCATATAATCAATGAATAAAAAGACCATGAACTTGAAATCAAGCAAGAAGGAGTACCTGGAAGGATATGGAGGTAGGGAATGGAAAGGAGAAATGATGTAATTATAATCTGAAAAGAAACAGAACAAAAAAGATACCACTTTGTTTTTCTTCCAGAAGGTTATACTGCATAGTTTTAGTAAGCACTAGTAATGTTATAATTTTAATAAATTACAATGTGTTTCATATATGGTAAATAGCAAAAAAGAGCAAAAGGTCATAGGTAGAAGTGTTGGATATTCAGATGTGCTCATTATTGTCTTTCAGCTTTAGTAAAATTCAAATTATTGAAAGGAATAAGGGAGAATTTTAAGCAGGAAGGATCATCAACTTGAAGAAAGAAAGTCAGAAATCACAGGATGAAGTTTTTCCCAGGTAAAGATTGCAGTGGTAATAAACAATTAAAGAATACAATAAGGCTCTTAAAAGATCCATTTCTTTGAATTCTTTATTATGAAATATTTATTATATACAATTTGACTCTTTTTTAAGTACATTTTTTCAATGAAAAATAGAACCTCTATTTATCTTAAGTTATACCCACTGTATGGTTTTGATATGATTTGAAGCAGGATGATATATGATTTGACAGCTTGAATTAAGAGTAGATTCAGCACATAGCGCTGAACTGTGAGTAGGAATGGAATCTAAAGGATAAAAGAGCCACCAATTGCTCCAACTTTATAGAGAAGGTCAAAATGTGAGGTGTTATACCAACTAAGACTAACAATATTGCATGAGTGGTATTAAGATAGATGAGAGATTCCTAGAAACAAATACATTTGTAGTCATGCCATGGCTAATAATAAACTCAAAATGGATCATAAAGTAAATGAAAACTAGAAGAATCACAAGTGTAACAGAAAAAAGAATTAATATTTTATGACATGAATATAGTATGATACAGTATCAAAATTCAACTGAATCTAACATTACTTTTACTGTAAATAGTATTGAATATAATTCTAATGACAAAAAAGTTCTATGACTGATATAAAAATATGATGCTCTAAGATAAAGGATGTACCACATGTCACACAAAAAAAGAACAGGTATACAAAACAGAACTCTTAACTAACTACTAGAAATATATGAAAAAGAAATAATCAGATAATTTTTTAAACGATACAAAATGACAGGTGCTTCACACATATAAGGAAAAAAACAGAACAATTAGAAAGAGATACAATTTCTCATGTCTGGCTAGTAAGAAATTAAATATCTGGAAGAAGGCTTCTGGTGATAATGAGTACATGTTTACAGTATAGAATATGAAAAGATCATATGGTCATATGGATATTATAACACATCTCAGCATTCAGTGATTTATTAATTTGGCAGGACAGACAGAATTTTAAGCAGTCTATCTCCTTGTGAGAGAGTATAAAAGCAAATCTCCAAATAGAATTTTGTATCATTAAGACAAAAAATGAATTTTATTAAAGTAGAAAATTCCTGGTAAGAGTTATGTTCATGGCTTATGTTAGGTAAGGTTGACAATTTTTTTTTAATCATCTAGGCTTCAATTGATTTGTACAGGAATCAAAGACATTAGAACCACTTTAGCCTGGTTTCTTCTCAATTGATTTTTAAAGAAATTCTCACCTAAAATAGAATGTAATCTGCCATTATCATTGGTTTGCCTTTATCTTTGCATAGAAGTCCTAAACCATGACATCAGGATCAGAGAAGAATTTTCTGTTCTCTTCCTGATCTTTTTTTTTTTAATGTTTTTTTCCTAGAGGTTCCCTCTACCTCCCACCTCCCAAAGTTGCCTGTTTCAATTCTTCCTGCTGGCCCTCAGGACTGCAAAACTGTTCCCCCCATCCCAATACCTGAACATGTTCCCTCTTCCCCTCCCTGTTGCCTTTTCCAACAAGGTCCAACCTTCCCATGCAACTAGATGCACTAGCTTGATACTGATGGTTGCAGACTTGAAGACCCCAAAGTAAAAGTCACTCACCAGAAAGTTTCTAATAGTGATCACTAGACCTCCATTCCCAAGTATCTAAGATTTCTCTCAAAACAAAACTTTCAAACATTAATGGACACTTTAGCCAAAATGTGCATAGAACAAGGAGATAGAACCCATAGAGACCACCTCCAGGAGACAGGCACAGCCCCGGGGTCCAGGGATGGTGCCACCCAACCTTTTCAAAGATTTTACTCCAGAAATGTTAGTGTCCAAAGGAAGAACAAGAACAACAACAAAAAAATAGAACAGAAACTAGAGGAAGGGCCAACCAGGGACTGCCCCACCTGGGGATCCATCATGTCTGCAGACTCCAAACCCAACATTGTTGCCATGGTCAAGAGGCACTTGCTAACAGAAACCTAATGTGGCATTTCCTTGGGAGGTCTGGCCAGCAACTGACCAATGCAGATGTGGAAGCTTGGAACCAACCAGCAGACTAAGCTCAGGGAACCTGGCAATCTCATCATAATAAATGCTCAATCCCCCTAAAATTGTGAGGCAATATAAACTGATTTTTCTAGCAATTGCCTTGCTCATAGCATTTATCACAACAAGGGAAAAGTGTTAATTTGCTTTCTTTGCTTTATACTCAAAGCTAAAGATATGATCTTCCAGCTTTCTGCTTCTCCTGCAAGCCCTACTCACCATAATAAATGCTTAACTCATCTAGAACTGTAAATCAAGATCCACTGTTCTTTCTCCCAATTGCTTTGCTCATAGTGTTTTATCACAATAATGGAAAAGGGCTACAATGAGACATTATTGAGTGGTAATCTTTAGTAAGCTACTATTCTATCTATCATGAAAATAGTCTACTAAATATCTTCTTGTACTCTAAACAAAGGCCAGTGTTATGTTACAAAGATAAATTTTGACAACTCACTGCAATTCAAGGGTGCTAGAATACTTTAATGTAAAAGCGGTTCATAATCTTTGGTCAGAAGAAAAAAATCTATAAAAATATTATTATGATAATTGATAAGACTGAATAATTAAGCTATGATTATATAACTGAGTCCCCAGAAAAGAATCAATATGCTAAGTACACCATTCTTTCACTTATATGTATCATCTGTTATACATACAAACATATACACACACACACACACAGGAGATAAGAAACTGGGTAATATATGTTTATATGCTTTAAACAAATCATTTTTTTATTCTTTTGTTTCTCTTTGTTTGGTTGGTTTTTTTTTTTTTGAGACAGGTTTTTCTGTGGAGCCCTGGATGTCATAGAACTTTCTCTGTAGATCAGGATGGCCTTGAACTCACAGAGATTTGGCTGCCTGTGCCTCATGAGTGCTGGATTAAATGTGTGTACCTCTACTGCTCAGCAAAGAAATCAATTTTTAAAATCATTTGGCTGTGTTGTTTCTTATCTCTGATAAGGGCAATGAAAGAAAAATATACTAGAGTCGCCAGGGATATGGAAACAAATGACACAACCTGAATTGCAGTAAAATGAATACAGCCAGTTCCAAGCTTCTATAACATTTTCACAAGGAGTCTGTGATGGTTTTATAAGTTTGGCCCCCATAGACTCTTGTGTTTGAATGCTTGGCCCACAGAGAGTGACACTATCAGGAGTTTTGTCCTTGTTGGAATAGATGTAGCCTTGCTGGAGGAATTGTGTCATTGTGGGGGTGAGCTTTCAGATCCTACACTCAACTTCTGCCCAATGAGGAAGAGACCCACTTGCTGTTTGCCTGCAGAAGTCAGTCTTCTGGCTGCCTTTGGATCATGATTTGGAACTCTCAGCTCCTTCACTAGCACCATGTCTGCCTGGGCACTGCCATGCTTCCCACCATGATAGACTGAACCTCTGAAACTGTAAGCCAGCCCCAATTAAATGTTGCTGAGTTCCTTGAGGCAAATTAGTGTTCTCATGAGCCACCTTTATTCAAATCACCACAGTACAACATGTCTCTAATTCTAGAAATCATGCAATTAGATGTGAGAAAGTATCCGAAGAATCTCTGGAATCTGAAAGGATAGCTTACAAAATATACAGTGTACACAAAAGCAAACAAACCATACTCTGTTTGAAACAAGGTAGAAGGCAAACACTAACACTTGAGATTGTTCTCAAAACTCTACATCTCTCCATACATAATATTCCAGTCATATAAGAACGTATTCCTTTTTAGTGTCTGTCTCTCTATCTTTTGTCTCTATCTGTCTCTGTCTCTCTGAAACATACACATATACAAGGTAATAAGGATAGGAATAAAAAGGTTGTAGTTATCTATTAACAAGCAAAGTTGTAGAATGACTGACCACTGCCATATGTATTTCTGTTTTACAACTTCAAAATAATCTCTACATATAATAAATCTTTTAAAGCAGTGGTATTTTAGGCTTTAAGGTTTTATTATTATAAAAAAAAATAAGAGTTAGAACTGAGGGCTGGAGAGATGTCTCAGTGGTTAAGAGCACTTACTACTCTTCCAGAGGTCTTGAGTCCAGTTCCCAGCAAACATGTGGAGGCTCACAACCACCTAAAATGGGATTAAATTCCCTTTCTTGGTATGTCTGAAGACAGATACAGTGTACTTACATACACAAAATCAAAGTAAATTTTTTGAAAGACGATTTAAATAAAAAGAGTTACAACTGAGTCGTTTAACTTGAACTCTCAAATTATAAAACAATGAACCACAGTCACTATATGAACCTGAGAACACCTGGAGTTAGATCAGAAACTCTGTAAGTTAGCATTCACATTATTCCCTGAGAAAAACAGGTACATTGACTTATAAAACAATGATTCCTTAATTATAATTACAAAGAAGCTCAAGGAAGGTAAAGAGGATATGATTAAATACCCAAATGAGTAAAATAAAGAAATAAAGTTAAACGAAATATTGAAAACCATCTATTACAAGAAAATTCAATTTAATTAAGTAATATAATACTTGAAAAAAAAGCCAAAGGGATAGTTTAAGTCAACATGACATAGGCTAAAGTCATCTGAGAGGAAGAAACTTAAATTATGAAAATAGTTCCACAAGATTTTGTTTTTAGAAGGTATGTAAGACCTTTTCTTAATTATTGAGTGATTAAAGATGGCTGGCCTCTTGTAGGTTGGTGGTCTTGGGTTCTATAAGAAAGCAGGCTGAGCAAGCCATGATTAGCAGTCTAGTAAGCAGCACTCCTCTATGGCCTCTGAATAAACCTGTCTACAGGTTTCTGCCCTGCTTGAGCTCCTGTTATAACATCCTTTCAATGATGAACAATGATATGGAATTATAATAAGCCAAGTAAATTCTTTCCTTCCCAGCTTCCTTTTGGTCATGGTGTTTCACCATAACAATAGAAACTGTAACTAAAAAGTGAAATACAATTCAATCTGAAATGTCAAGGAAGTCAAGCAAACAAATAAACAAACAACTACAACAACAACAAAACACCCTCAAACGATAGTTTCATCATGTTGGATCAGGTAGAAGACAGACTACGAGGCTTTTAAGCAAAGACAGATGACACGGATCACTCACTCAGTCAAAGTAAATGTTAAATAAACACATACACACACACACACACGCATGTGTGTGTGATTTATAAAATATATGAATATGTATACAAGAAGGAGAAGAAATCAGGTAAAAGGCACAAAAAATATTTTCGACAAATTTTTGTTGAAACAAAAATATTTTGTTTCAGTAGCAGATCTATTTCCCACACATAAGAAAATAAATGCCTACCAGAATGCAAAGAGCATCAGAATACCAAATAGATGGGACCAGAAAAGTTTTTGTGTCACATAACAACCAAAATACTAAACGTACAGAAGAAAAATAAAAGATGTTGAAAATTGCAAGAAAGAGAGTCCAAATCACATACGAAGAGCAGCTCATAAAAGTAACAAGTAGCTTTTTAATGGAGATGTTGAAAGGCAAAGAAGTTTGGACTAATGAGCTACAAGTTATGCAAGGCCATAAATTGTAGCCTACAGGACTATACACAATAAGTTGGTCACCTGCACTGGATAGAAAAATAAAAAATATTTCATGGCAGAAAAAGATTTAGGGGATCTGTGATCTTTAAGCCACCTCTGCAGATAGTAGAACAAGCATTTCCCCCTCCTATTCAGTTGCTTTTCCAGCCTCTAAATGAGAGGTTTTGAGTTGTCTTATTGTATCTTGTTTTAATTTGTTTGGTAGTTGTTTCTTGAAGGCCTGCTCTTTTCTGAAACAAAATAGAAGTAAAGTGGACCTTGTGAGTAGTGAAGGTGGGGAGGAGATGGGAGGAATCAGAGAGGAGGGTCTATGGTCTGAATGTATTATATGAGAGAAATATCTATTTTCAGTTTAAAAAATCATAAAAAATTGAAAATAAGAAATAGGAAGAAAGAAAGAAAGAAAGAAAGAAAGAAAGAAAGAAAGAAAGGAAGGAAGGAAGGAAGGAAGGAAGGAAGGAAGGAAGGAAGGAAG
>NW_021604636.1:10802175-10866633 GCF_004785775.1 Grammomys surdaster | reverse complement strand
AAGGAAGGAAGGAAGGAAGGAAGGAAGGAAGGAAGGAAGGAAGGAAGGAAGGAAGGAAGAAAGAAAGAAAGAAAGAAAGAAAGAAAGAAAGAAAGAAAGAAAGAAAGAAAACAAGCACACCTGAGAGGGCACAAGGAATATATTATCCCAGAAAAGTTCATCAATGGAAGCCTAAAGAAACATCATTGCAACAAAATAAGAGGAATTAAAATACTGAATCAATATTAATATTACCAATATTTCCAATATTAATTGTCTGAATTTTTCCAACAAGAAGACTTAGAAAGCAGACTGGATTGATACATAGGATTAACCTTTTTCGTACCTTTAAAAACATACTTCATACCATCAAAAATATGTACCACTTTATGAGGAAAAGGTGAAAATAGTATTCCAAGAAAGCGGAACTAAAATATAATCAGGCATACCTACTCCAATATCTGACAATATAAACTTCAAACCAAAACTAATGGGTGGAAACATCACACTGCAAAAATCCACCAAGAAGGTATTATAATTCTAAGAATTTATGAAACAAACATAGACAACTAAATTTATTTTTTCAAGAAGTAGAAATCACAGATTGATCTTTGAGTAGTGATGGTGTATAATTTAATTATCACACTCTGGCCTACAGACAAGTCATCTAGACAAAAACTAATCACAAACTCTGAAGTTAAATAACCTCACGAATCAAATGGATCAAACAGACATTTACAGAAATGGATCTTACTGTTTCAATTCTTCCAAACATTAAAGAACATGTTTTCCTTTTGGCATCCCTGAGAAATTTTCCAAAATTGACCACATACTAAGAACAAAGTATCAATAAATCTAGAAAAAAAGGAGATAGCTTTCTTTATTCTATGTAAGTACAAAGAAGTAAAGCTGTATATCAGCTACAAAAGAGTGGGGAGAAAATATACAGAATCACAGAAAAAGCCAGTACTAGATGAAAATTTTGTTAAGGAAAAAACCAAGAAGGAAATGTGAAAATTTTTGGAATTTACTAAGCATGAAAACACAATGATTAAAAAATTCTACAGGTGATTTTGTGGTTATTTTTTATCTTTTACTTTTTCTAATTTTCTTTTGTGGAAGAGGTTGCAAGGGAAGGGGGCTGACACAAAGGGTCAGAGCGATAGTGGATTTTGGGTACATTATGTGAAACTCACACAGAATCATTAAAAAGCTTTTTTTAAAAAAAAAATCTTTGGAGACAAGATAGTTCTAAGAAGAAAACTTCCTGATATTTTACATTAATAACTTAATGATGTGCTTTCCATTTGCAATTACTCTATGAAGTCCATAAAGTTATAATAACTAGTTTGGCAGGAAAATTGACATTACCTAGTCTATTGATTCAAATATGATTCTAATACATACCACTCTTGCAGATATGCCAAGGATCAATCTATGGATCCAAGACATGCTCAGCTTGGCAGGTAAATTTAAGTGTCACTCTAACAAATGCTTTCTTGGACTCTGGGGACATTATATGCTTATCATCTTTACTGCAGTTCTACTATAGGCCAGACATTAAATATATAAATGAAAAAAAATATGTATTAAAAAGAATTTTGCTCATATGAAGCACACATTTGTTGAAATGCAATATTAGTCTATAAGTAAATAACACCACGAAAACTCAAAAGATATTCCAAAACTGTTGTGATGGGTGTTGCAATTGCTTTTACACTTGACATATTCATATAGTAGCAAGCACCACATATTCCAAATTAGCTGATGTGACATAAAAACATTGTTGTGCTTCAATGCCTTAGGGAAAAGATCTATAAATTTCTGCATAAATCTTCTTATACTACACAATGTACACGTTTCCCATGATGAATTCTAGACATAAAAATCAAGAGACAATCAAATATCATTAAGTGGTGAGACCGCATGAATAAGGCAATGCCTGGAGCTTTAATTAAAATTTTCTTTTCGCCCATGAGACCTATGCAAAAATGTTACCATTTTTCCTCAGGAGGATCTCTTCTGTGTCCCAGGGCATATTTGATTATTTTATATAATTTGATTGTGTTGTGATTAGAAAACTAAAGACAGCAGCAACAGTATAATGAGCTGCCAGTGTTTCCTTCTATTGTAATAACAGAAGCAAAAAATCACATTTCACTCCATCTGTATCTTCAAAAGAATCACAGAGATTGCTGAAATTTCAAAACAACTGTAGGAAAAAGGTAAAAATCACTAAATCTGCAATCTAAATGAGGTCATTTATCTCCACTACCAACCAACAGTGAAATTCAGGGGCTTAGATAGGCAGTGAGAAAAGTTGCAAAGTCAAACTGAGATACTTAGGTATGGATCTAAGTTCATTTGGCATTTCTATAAACACCAAGTACAGTTCAATTCCAGAGGTAGACACACACCCTTTATTTGTTGAGTTTAGAACACTTGCTACACTACTGGCCTCCACAGTGTGTCTGATGCTAGGGATAGGCATGATGTCATAGACTTCTTCTGATAAGATGTGGTAGGAAAATAAGGAATTCAAAAATTAAAAAGGATGTTCTCTTCCATCACTGTGTATTGACAAAAGAGATAAGAAAAGGTTACAATCCAGTAATCTTTAAGACAAAATGTAACCTTGAAATTTAAGGATACAAACTCATCTTTTATGAAATCAAACAGATAAATTTGCTCTCCTAACAAATTACCAAACAGCTGGGTTTAATTTCTTTGGCACAAGATAGCCTCAGTAACCAAAGAATGCAACAGCTACCACGTTCGATTTTTTTAATTAAAAAAATTGTATTTACATAGAAGCTTTAAGAATGTTAATTAAACAGCTGTATTTTATTTTTTCACAATAACAGAGTAGTTTTTAGTTAACAGAACAACAATTATTTTCATATAAACTGCATCAGTGACAATTAAAGACGAAAAGAGCAAAACACAGCAACAATAACAACAACAAAAACCAAACTACTGTCCCCGTATATAATTTGTCCTGTGCACCATCAAGAACCTGCTATAAATTTCTATGCCAATTTACAACCCCCAAACTGTACCAGGCAAAGTTAGTGGCTGTTGAAAATACCACAAGGACAGGGCTATCTAAAGACACATTGAGTAGTATGTTAACTACACCAAAAATAAATGACACTTTACAGTTCAAAAACAAATCTTACATTCCTATTTTTTCTTTAAAAGGAATGAGTTGTGTACAGGGAGACTTTATAGACAAGAAAAAGAAAACCTCACTAGAACCTACTTCCCCCCTCCCCCTCTCTCTTCCCTTTCCCTTCCTCCTCCTCCTCCTCTTCCTCTTCTTCATCATCTTCTTCTTCTTTGAATATCCTATGTGTATCTGTAGCTCTTGAAAATACATCCTCCTACTCAATAGTTAAAAAATCATAGCTGCAGAGATAGCTCAGTAGTTAAGAACACTTGATGTTTCTGCAGAGAACCAAAGGACAAGAGTTAATTTATCAACACTCACATAGGGCCACTCACTACTTCCTATAATTCTACAGCCAGGCCTCTAATGTTCTCCTCTGGGTTTTGAGGGTATCCCAATGTACTGGTGCTCACTAACTAGCAGAACTTCACACAAATACATAAATAAAAATTCAAGTAAATAAATACCAATAAAAATTCAACAGGATGTAGTGACAACCTAAAAGGAAACACAAGCAGTAAAATCTAAAGCTACCAGTACTAAAAGTGAATTAAATTACCATTCCAAAGGAGGTAATGGATACTTGACTTTATAAAATTTACATAAACATTTGACTCTGAAAGATGGATAAGTTCATAAAATTAGCAGAAATAAGTACCTGTTCCAATAAATCCCTAATTAGGTCTCTCTTTTCCTAAACAGCATTACAGTATGTGTGCTATAGAGAATATCCTCAACAAATGCATCAACAAATATAAAATAAATTATTAATTAAAATGTAGTTTGTTCATTCTTCATACTAGTAGTTTTCAACTGGGTATAATTTTGCTACTACAAGTGTTACACTTCATTCACTTCTAATATCCCATAGCATTCCATGTAGTCCTCAATAGCCAACAGCTATACATACTCAAATAAATAAAAGATAATAATTGAGGATATAGAGTTTAGACATAGCACAGTTATCTGTCTAATAATGTACTGCTCTATAGCATGGGCATATAAATTATGGAATAACATGAATATAAAAGTCTCCTAATTAATATGAACAGACACAAGTGTAATCTCAAAATAACTAATATAAAGCCTAAGAAAGCATTGGAAATTACACTAACCTTTAATGCTGTCTAAAATCTCATGATTCCCTACTGTTTCCCTGTTGGGAACAACTGTAACTAATCAGGCTACTTTGCTCATCAACTGATTGGAGAATTATACATTCTCTTGTCACCCTCTGATCTTTGTTCTGTACCAGACAATCCATAGCTCATGTGGAAAATGAGGATAGAGTTGTTGCTCTTATACTCATGAATAATTTTTTATAACCAACCACAAAACTAAATGCATGCTTCACTGTCTCCTCTTATGGATGCATAAGACTTATTTTAACTCCTAGACTGTGAACTTTGTATAAAGCACAGGCTAAAAAGTGAACTTGAAATACTGCATGACAGTCAATCTAAGTAGTCCATTATAATTTTAGTAAAGAGTTATTATGTCTCAGAATGTATTTTTATATAATTATGCTATTAAATACATCACTCAAGTGAAATTTCTGTAAATTCTGAAACATTACTGAATGCTGAACATATAACAAGCCACCATGTTTAAAATATTCCAATTCCAGTTAAGTTCAGCTTCTTTCCTAGCACAATAATTGTATCTCCTCTCTCATTTGAACATGCTCAACAGCTATATGAATATAGAGAACTGCTAAATGCACTTAATAGTTCATATGTTTCCTCCATTATCACATGTATCTACAATGTGCTATTCCACCTTCTTTTTTAGTAATAAAAAATTAGTTCATTGTACTCATTAATTTTTAAGCATAAAATTACTTGTGAGTTTTCCAGCATACTTAGTTCACTCCACAATACATTGATTAGTTTCATGTAAGTTCATAAAGGAAATAATGAATAGGACTTTAGTGTTTTATTTATTGACAAGTATAATCAAGCCAAAGAACACATGCATTTTTCAAAAGACAGTATTCAAGAAAACTTTTCATTAATAACATGTATAAAAAACATCTGTTAAAAAACACATATGTAACCTAAGATTATACTTTGTCATACTTTACAGATTGTAGAAAAACTTGGAAAGGAATATAAGTACACATATGATCAATAATAAAGAAGAGAAAGAAAATTACTATTAGCTAAACACTTGCTACCACTCTAGGCTTAGAGCTTGACAGATATGGCACCTCCCTCCTATGTACAATAGTTGGAAGAATAATGCTTTAATTGCTGCATTTTATATTTGAATTTTTGCCCAAAGACCTAAATATGTAAATTTAGCTTGTTCATATTTATAATTTCTATGTACAATACATTATGGCCAATTTGTGATACCTCACAGACAAACCAATATTGAATAATGTCTTTTCATAACTATAAATTATAAAATCTAAAAGTTCTTATGTAAATAGATATTCTTTTGATTCAAACTTTTCTTAAATGTTCTTTTTATTCATGACTTTTTCATTTCCAATATGATATGTAAAGCAAAAAATAAAAGATGGGCATCTATACAATATTAAAATTTGAAATAAAGTAATATTGCACAATGTAATAGTGATTTTCATAGCCTAAGTGTAATAAATCCAGTGGACAAATTACCTACTTTTTTATAACATTACATAATTTTTATATAAAATCATTACTACTGCTTAGATTTTATGCTTGTATCTTAACTATAGCCCACAAGTAATTTCTTCCATTTAGAAGTCACAAGAAAAAAAAAAACAGTATACAGAGTATCAGGTAAAGTACCAACTTAACTGAAAATATATACAGATTGCTCCCCTTAGAAAAACCAATGGTTTGTAATTTAATTCAGTGGTTAATTATACAAAGCTTATATCATTCATATTCGATATGAAGTCAAGGCACCAAATATTGTTCTAACAACCATAAAATGAAATATTGCCTACACTACTAGAATCACTCACACCTCAAGCAATCATTACAGAAAAGGCACAGGCTCACATACCATTAAAGGTCAACATGACTTTTTACTTATATATGAAGTTTAAAACAAGATGAACTCTCCTACAAAATTATTCATTATATCTGATTTTATTTTAAAAATTTTGTTGCTTCTTGATTATAAACTTCTTTAGGGCTTATTGCTTATGTGAGTGTATGTGTTGGTTTCAACAAAGGCTGAGAGAAGAACAGGGAAATGATAAAGCTGGAGTTATAGAAAAGTTTGAGTTGAATCAAATTGGTGTTCTTCTAGAAGTCTAAGTTCTCCTAACTACTGAGTGATCTCCCAAGCCCCTTCACTGTACACATATTAGGACTTCGTGTAACTTTTGAAGATATCAGTATTCTTTTTTCCTTAATTTTTTATTGGTTATTTTATTTAATTACATTTCAAGTGTTAGCCTCTTCCCAGTGTCCCCTCCACAAACTTCACCCCTCCACTTGTTTCTATGAGTATGCTCACCCACCCAGTTACCCCTCCTAACTCATTTCCCTAGCATTCTCCTACAATGGAGCATCAAATCTCCAAAAGGACCAAGAGTCTCCCCTCCCACTGATTCCAGATAAGATCATCCTCTGCTACATATGAAGCTAGAGCCATGGGTCCCTCTATGTGTATTCTTTGGTTGGTGGTTTAGTCCCTGGGAGTTCTGGAGGATCTGGTTGGTCGATATTGTTATTCTTCCTATGGAGTTGCAAACTCCTTCAGCTCCTTCAGTTCTTCTTCTAACTCCCCAATTGGGGTCCACTTGCTCAGTCCTATGGTGGCCTGCAAGCATCCGCATCTGTATTGGTAAGACTCTGGCAGAGCCTCTCAGGAGACAGCTATATCAGGCTCCTGTCAGCAAGCACTTCTTGGCATCAGTAACGGGGTCTGGGTTTGATGTCTGCATATTGGATGGATCCCCAGGTGGGGCAGTCTCTGGATGGCTTTTCCTTCAGTCTCTGCTTCACTCTTTGTCCCTGTATTTCCTTTAGACAGGAGCAATTCTGGGTTAAAATATTTGAGATGGGTGAGTGGCCCCATCCTTCAATTGGGGTGCAGGGGCACACCTAACCTCTAGGTAAGGTCTTGACAGGTTCTCCCGCCCCTTTGTGGGATATTTTAGCTAATGTCATACCTGTGGGATTCTGGGAGGCTCTTGATTTCCTGACATCTGGGACTTTCTGGTTGCTACTCACAGATCCCAATCCCCCATAGCTACACACCTCTGTTCAATTTCCTGACCCTCTGTATATCTCCTCAGGCATCTCCTCCCATACCTGATTCTTTTCCCTTTTTTTTCCCCGCCCTCCTCTTCTCTTCCTCCCAGCTCCCTCCCACCCTCTACTTCCCTTGATTATTTTGTTCCCCCTTCTATGTAGGTTGGAAGCATCCACTCTTTGGTCTTCCTTTTACCATCCTGAGTGAGGCAATTCAGTCACAAAAGATCACACATGGTTTGTACTCACTGATAAGTAGATATTAGGCAAAGAACATGGAATACCCACAACACAACTAATAGCACACTTTCAATTCTGTTCTATTTGCTCATTCTAACTACGAATTCAAGCATTGTACTGAATAGTAGTAGTAAAAGTAGAGGGTGTGAATATCTTCATCCTGTTTATGACATTAACAGAAATGCTTTTACTTTTTCTTCACTAAGAAGAATGATGTTTTGGTGTCATAAATAGTCCTTGCTGTAATGACATATGCTCCTCCATACCTAGCTTCTCATGTGTTAATCATTAAGGGATGTTGAGATTAATCAAATGCTGTGTCTTTGAAGATTAATATGTAACTTTTGTCTTTCAATCCATTCATATAATAAACTATATTAATTTTACTCATGCTAATTAACCTTTGCAGTGCAGGAATTAAACCAATATTGCCATAATAAGTAATCTTTATGTTGTCATCTTCAAGTTTATTTGACAGGGTGGTAATTGAAAAATTTTGCATCTGTATCAGGGTAATATTGAGCTTATAAAATACTTGAAAACCTTTCATCTATTTTATGAAATAAAATTAATTATATTGGTGTTAGTTCATCTTTGTAGTTCTAAAAGAATTCTACAATGAAATTATCTGGTTCTAAGATTTTTATATTGTAAGAGATATTTAAAATGGTGACATTCAATCTGGATTTTCTTTATTTTTATTCTTTTGTTTTGTTTTGTTTTTCCAGACAGGATTTCTCTGTATAGCCCTGGCTATTGTGGAACTCACTCTGTAGACCAGGCTGGCCTGGAACTCAGAAATCCACCTGCCTCTGCCTCCCAAGTGCTGGGATTAAAGGCGTGTGCCACCACTGCCCTGCAATCTGGATTTTCTTAAGCAGCCGCCATGTTACCAACTAGCCTAGGCCTGTGGCCAGGAGCACCTGCAACCTTACAACCACTGCTCAGCTCAGGCAATGAGAGATACCAGCCCTGCCACCCAAGAGACACCAGGGTGGGGGATGGCTCTGCCAATCTACCACACTGTCTCCACAATGTTTGTCTGAGCCCAGACAATCCCACCATCCATGAGGGCTTGGTACAAATGAGACTCTTAATGCTGAGATTATCAAAAGGCTTTATAGATTTGCTAATGCTCAATAACAAGATGCTCATACAATCAGAAGTGTTACCCAATACCCAACCTTGATATACCAACTACATTCAACTGCTAGAGACAGGCATACATCCGCTTCCGTGTCCCACTCTCTCTTGTCCTTCTCCCCTAGCTCCTTCTCTTCTTTTTCCTCTTCCTCTTCTACAGACAATATACTGTCCAGAAAAATGAAACACTTGTGAAATAGTCAGCTGATTATATTTGCCAAGACAGAGTGATCAGCCCTTAATATTCCTGCATTACTAGATCTGTCAGATGATTCTAAGCCAGAAGACTGAAGATCTGATGATCCAACATTTTGAAGTATAGGGACTGTCTACGTGTTCAGCAGTCTCTACATATTGGCTAAGTTTTAGAAGCTATGCTTTGTGCTTATCATAATTTCAGTTAATTCAGTAATTCTTGATTTTTGTTGGGCTTGAAGAGTTACAGTCTCATAGCCAAGCTATTTACACTGAGAGAACAGATTTGAGAGCATGATTTTCAGCTGACATTCATTCTTTAGAAAACCAGGAAAAAGGCCAGGTTTAGAACTAAGTCTCTTAATTAGGAAAGATGACAGAGGTTCTATTTAGTTAACAAAAACAATGGGCTTGGTGGTAGGTCTATATTGTACTTTAGCAATATGGTAATATAGTTGTGCTCAATTTATATCTGGGAGAAAAGAGTCTTTTAATTAGACAGAAAGATGGAAGTGTTGTGGATAGCCCTAGCTTTGTATTTGATACTAATTCACCACAGGAGATGTAAGTCATTATACAGGGGATTTCTAGTGAACCTTCTGCCCATCTTAATTTGTAAAACAAAGGCTGGAGCCAGTGATTGGACAGAGGATGGGGAGGTGGAAATATAAAAGTTGGTGAGAAGAGAACTTGACTGGAGGAAGACAACAGAGAAAATGGAGACAATGATGATTGGGGAGAGAAGAGAAAGAGGTGAAATAGAGTTAAATTTCTAGTGAATTCATGTCAGATGTTGGTCACCAATTTGTTGAGTTAACATTGTAAATGGTGGCTGTCAATCTTCTTGTTCTTAATCAGCCACCATCTTTCTGACTATCATAGGCCTAAGGCCAAGAGCAGAGGCAGTGGTGCTGCTTGGCTCAGGCTGCCCACTCTGACAGCCAGAGACACTGACCCTGTCACCCTGGAGCTAAAACCATAGAGTGGAAAAAAGACAGTATTTTAAACAGGTGTTGCTGGTTGAACTGGAGGTCAGCATGTAGGAAAATGCAAATCAATCCATTCTTATCTCCTTGCACAAAACTTAAGTCCAAATGGATCAGGGACCTCCGTATAAAACCAGACACACTGAAACTAATAGAAGAGAAAATGGGGAAGAGCCTGGAAGATATGGGCAAAAGGGAAAATTTCCTGAACAGGACACCAATAGCTTATGCTCTAAGAGCAAGAATTGACAAATGAGACCTCATAAAGTTGCAAAGCTTCTGTAAGCAAGGGACACTGTTAATAGGACAAAACAGCAACCAACAGATTGGGAAAAGATCTTTAGCAATCCTACATCTGATAGAGGGCTAGTATCCAAAATTTACAAAGAACTCAAGAAATTAGACTCCAGACAATCAAATAGCCCTATTAAAAATGGAGTACAGAGCTCAACAAAGAATTTTCAACTGAGGGATATCAAATGGCCCCTCCCAGATTCAATCACCATGTGGAAGCACTGTTGAGAGGAGCTTCATATACCTGTCTCTTGAGAGGACTGCCAGAGCCTGACATATGCAGAGGTGGGAGTTCACAGCTAACCATCAAACTGCCCACAAGGAGGAGTTAGAAGACCGAAAGAGTTGAAGGGACTTGTGCCCCCATAGGTAGAGTGACTAATACCAAGCAACCAGAGCTCTCTGGGTCTAAACAGATAGCCTGAAAACACACATGGAGGGACCATGTCTCTAGCTGTGTTTCTAGAGGAGGATGGACTTGTCTGACATCAGTAAGAGAGGAAGGCCTTGGTCCCTTGAAGACAGGATACCCCAGTGAGGGGATATTCAAAGGAGAGGAGGTGGGAGTGGGTAGGTGGGTGGGTGGGTGGGGGTATACCCTCATAGAAATAGGATGAGGGAGGATTGGTTAAGGGGTTTCTGGGGGTGGGGAATGGGGAAAGGGGATAACATCTGAAATGTAGATAAATAAAATATCCAATAATAAAAAGAGAAAAAGAAAAACAAACAAAGAAATAATGGAACTGGCTATGGTAGTCGAACATTTGAGACACTTTAGCAGCAATTTAACATTATTAATAAAACGGAGATTTCTTATAATTGTCAAGGACAAGAAACTGTGGAACAGGCCCATGGAACTTTAAAACAATAACTTCATAAAATTAAAAAAGGGGGAGATATACCCCTGTACACCACAAATTTATTTAAAGCATCTTCTTTTTGTTTTAAAGATTTTGTTTGTTTGTTTCAATTTGGATCCCATTCTCCTGAGTGTCTATGGCACTCTACAACTAGGCTCACTTATGCATAGGTGAAAGGGAAGGATCCACTTACTGGCATAAGGCATGATCTTGATCAGGTATTAAATATGGGGAAGAGGGCTTGTTTGTGTTTTTTTCTGCAGAAAGCTGAAGGAGCATGGTGGCTGCCAGAGCAATGGGTGAGATGTGCTGGTGCCAGGACAAAGAATGATGCTGACCTGTGAGTTTGCCGAGTGACCTAACAGTGGTGACTGGGAAGCTATATTGGACATAAGTTGCCAATCCACCATTGCTTACCTATACCCCTGATGGGACAAACTGCCTTGCCTCAAGTTCCTAGACCTTGTGGAACAGAGAATCAAAAAGAGAAATTATAATGCCTCTTATATTGTTATTAAATGTGACCAGGTATTCAGACTCAATCATGGACTGGTCTAGAAATCAATCCAATATTAGAAATAACAATCTTCATTTGGAAGTCTGGTTCTGGACATTTTCAGAGACATATATGGAAATAAGCTGCAGTTACTTATGATGTCGTATAACTAAGAGATAAAGTTGGGGCAGGATCTGGATTTCACACAGGTGCTAGCACATGTGTTAAGGCTCTGTTAACTGTCAAGTTAAAAATACTTTTGTTTCTTCCATAGTATCTAATGTAAGTGACATTGATTGTACACCTTCTAATTGTATTTGTGTTTTGATATCTGGCATGTCAGTTATGGAGGTCTATCAACCAGCTTTTGTTTTAGTGCCCTGAGTATCACAGAACCTTGGTATTCTAAAAATAGCTTGCAAGTACTGGAAGAAATGAGTCAAGCTTTAAACAGAAGCAAGAAGGTAGTGATCTTGATTATTGCTGGTATAACATCATTAACTACATTAATTGCTAGCACCACTGCTTCTGCAATTGTAGAAGTTAAAACACAAGAAGTTAAGACAGCTACTTTTGTTAAACACTTAGCAAAAATGTTACTAATGTGTTGAATATACAAGAGGATTTAGATAAGCATTTGCAAAAAGAATTGATGCTCTTTATCCTATTCAAATTACTGGAAGAAGGTTCAGAATTAAGGGTAAGGAGTCATCTTGAGTGTCATGCCAAATACCATTGGATTCACATTAGTTTTACAATTTACAGTGGTAGTCATTATAATTAGGAAGACGTTTAATGACATGTGCAGTGTATTTGGCATAATTCTAATAACTCTCTGGCTGTTTTAATGATACATAGGGAGGTTATGAATTTCAAGAATGCTGCTCTGCTGAGCATTGATGCAGTAGATACTGCAGATAAAATTACCCATGGGGCTGAGGTCAGTATTTTTATTTTGGTCAAGCTTCAAAAATGCAATATATAGCTTGATCATGTTATCCCGTTTTGTCTTGGGAATACTTTTATTCCTGCCCATTGTGTTAAAGCTTTTCTTCAACAACATCAACATTTTGGCAGCCAAGTACATGGTTTAAAACTGAAAATGGACCCCCAGACATAGTTATTAAATTAACAGGCTAGCAAGCCAAGTATGCGTAAGATTCTGCACAGAGCCTTACCAACCTAAGACATAAGTGCATTGCTTTTGATAATGTGTATTCCACAACAGGTAAGGAAGGCATTTTTGTCAGAATGACCTAAGACAGGCTCAGACTTGTTAATGAAATAAAAAAAGCGGGAGAGGTGGAGAGCCTTTGGAGCTGCTTGGCAAGAATCTAACATGGCCCAAGGACTAGGAAATGGGCTGCTTGGTAGGAATATGACATTGGCCAAAACAAGGAAGCAGGCTTCAGGCAGGAATCTGAAATTAGGCTAGAACAATGAAGTAATCTCAGGCAGGAATCTAAATTTTAGGCTTGAACAAGGAAGTAGGCTTCAGTCATGAAAATGACCTTGAGATAGAACAGGGAATTAGGCCCAGATACTTTGGTGATCCTGATAAGCCGGTAGAAACAGTGATCATGGGAGTGTTCACATAATTGGGTTTAATTAGGTGTTTAGCTGGCAAGGATTATTCCATCATATGGATTTTCTTTTCACTCTGTTGATTGTCTACTTTTCTGAATAGACCATTTTATGTTTGGAAGATCTCATGTCAAAGGAATTTTACCCAGTAGCATGGCAGCTCTGGCAAAAGATTATATCCAAAGACTTTCTAGGTCTGTGTGATCTGGCTGGAATAATACACCTTTAATCCTTCTGGGTAGAATACAGATCACCTTTAATCCATAAAATCTGTGTTTGAACGTGATGTTCAATTTTTAAGTAAATAAAGTGAAGAATCAAAGACAGATTTGACAGAATGAGTCAGAGTTAGGATATGGCTAACTCTCATGAGAACATATAGGAAACAGAGGCTATTTAAGAGAGCAACACATACATGCATGCTCGTCCGTGCACAGGCACATGTACATGCTCAGGCATACACACACACATGGAGAAAGAAGGGCAGGAATTTTAGGGACAGGTTGCAAGTGAAGACAAAATGATCCAAAGAACAAGAAAGAGTCAGAAGATTAGAATATATTGCCAAAGTTAGTATGATGCCAAGCACAACAATTCAGTGAGAAGCCAAGAGAAGCTGGCTTGAATCAGTCAGCTTGGAGCAGTTTTGAGCTAAAACAGCTGAGTTGAACCAGCAGACTGAAGTTCTTAAAGAACTAGAAAGGATGATCTTATTCAGCAACAACTCTCCAAGATGACAATTACATCTGGCAAATGAAAGTTACATTTACAATCCTATGTGTCAATTGTTGGCCTTAATTCCTGAGAAACTGAGTCCTATTCAGAAAGTGTGCTCCGATATCTACATCTTGTCAGATACTATCTCTGCTTTCTTCTAGCAATTTCAGTGAACCATGGGTTATACATTGATGCTTTTCAGCAATTTGGAGTTAATTTTTAGTTCAGGTTGATAGATGTTGCTATAATTTCATTCTTGCACATGTAGACAACTAGTATTCAAAACTGTTAATTTTTTTAAAATTTATTTTGTCATATGTATTGTCATATATCTTTGTCAATACGATATGGCTATAGTTACATGCACTTATGGTTGCATTTTGTACTTTGTCCCATTGATCCAAATATATGTTTTTGTGCCTATATCATGGTCTTTACATTAACAAACTCTGTTATATATTTTTATATATGGCCCCTGCTTCAATTTCTGCCTCTAGGCTTCTGTCTTAAGTTGCTGGCCTGAATTTCTTGAAAAAACAAACAAACAAACAAACAAACAATAACTGTGACCTGGAAGTATAATATGAAATAAACCCTTTCTTCTTCCAGGTGCTTTGATAGAAGTGTTTTATCACAACAACAAAAAAGGAAACTAGAAAAATGGTCCTTTATAAAGTTCCATTTCTACGCTTAGTTTAGTTAGGTTTTGCAGTTGTCTCAAAGTTTTACTTTATTTAGATATTCATTTATTTATTTATTTATTTATTTATTTATTTACATCCTAATCCAGTATCTGTAAGCCAGGCTGATTATGAGCTCAATACTCAGCAGAAGCTGGCTATATAATTCCTGTCTTCTTGCTATAATCCTCTTAGTGTTGAAATTATAGAAATAAGTCATCATACCAAGCCTTCTTTGCAATTTACTTAGGTTTTCTTGCAGTTTTGTAGTGAGTAAACTCAAGACTGGAGATTTAGCTCAGTGGTAGAACGCTTACCTAACAAGCACAAGGCCCTGGTTTTGATCCTCAGCTCTGGGTAAAAAAAGAAGTGAGTAAACTCAAGGAACACATAAACCTTGAAGAATATTTGTTTTGCACTATTTTCTTTTTTCTTTTTATTTCTTTTTACTTTTTTCCTGACTTCAAAAATATTTTATTGGTTATTTTTAATTTACATTTCAAATATTGTCCCCCTTCCCATTTTCCCCTCTGAAAATCCATATCCCACCCCTCCCTTTGTCTCTAAGAGAGTGGTCCTCCACCCACCCACTACTGCCTCACCACTCTAATATCCCCCTATGCTGGGGCATCAAGCTTCCAAAGAATCAAGGGCCTCCACTCACTGATGCCAGATAAGGCAAACCTCGGCTACATGTGTAGCAGAAGCCATGGACCCATCTATGTATATACTTTGCTCAGTGATTTAGTCCCTGGGACTCTGGGGGTTCCAATTAGTTGATCTTTTTTTCTTCCTATGGGGTTGCAATACCCTTCAGCTTCTTCAGTCCTTCTCTTAGCTCTTCTATTGGGATCCCTGGCGTCAGTCCAATGGTTTGCTGTGAGTAGGAACAAAAATTGGTGGTGGCTAAGGTATATATTCTAGGAGATGTATGTTTTAATTCCTATTCTCTTCCAGTTGCTGCTTAAGTAATTTATTTTGTGCCTGAAGCTCCACATCTTCTTCTTTCAGAAATGATTAATCATTCATCTCTTTCACCTTTTAATTCAGAGAATGGTTTTGTTTTGACATTTCCAAAAACTAAGCTTTGACAGACTCTAACTCCAGCTTAACTTCTTTCATATGCTTTACAGATTTCTTGAGTTCTTTTTTTTTTTTGAATTAATAATTGTGAGCTCCTCTTGCAAATGAATAGCTTTTTCTTTATTCTTCCTTCCCTCCTCTAGGAGTTTATTTGTTCTTGCAATATAGTCATCCTTTAGTTCCAGTTATGACTTTAGAAATTCAGTTTTGTGTTTCTGATCATAGGTCCCTTCTGTATTCTTTAGATTCTGTTCCCATCTTCAAAGTGCCTTGGCCTCACTTTTATTTTCTTCTCGTTGGAGCTTCTGAGTCAATTCAAAAGCTTTGAATCATTCCTTCAGTTCTGCTTCTCTACCTTTAAGAAAATCTATATCATTTAGTAGAAGCAGTTTTTGAGCATAAATTTATTTTGTTTCAATATCTTGGTGCTTTTGAATTTTTTCCAGAGGATTCTTTTCCTGAAAAATTAGGTTTTTTTTTTCTTGACAAGTCTTTCAAATTTATTTCATAACTTAGCCAGTTCCTTTTCTTTCTTTCTTCTCTCTTCTATCTTACCTTTTGTTATTTTAGGTTCTCTAACATACTTCAGCTGTTGACAAATTTTTATCTGAAGCTGGTGTTGTAATTCCTCTTATATTCACTTAACTTTGTCTCTAAAGATTCTAGCTTGGGACAGTAAGGAAAAGCATCGGCAAATTGATCATTGATAAACTGAAACTTCTTGTCTAGGGACATATTGCGAGGAAATGTGGTGCTTGTCTGAGTTTCCAGATTACAGCTCTCTTTAGCTTGACGATATTCTACCAATTGCTTTAAGAAACTCTTAAGAAAATCAATGATTTATAGATACTGGATGAAGAGTAATACTATGAATGAATTGTAGTATATCCAGCATAGTAAATATCTTTACTTTTGCCAAACCACTTTCTGGAAAGAAAACAAAAATACATACCCACACCTAAGTAATCTGCCACTAATGAGTTAGAAGCACTAATTAGGAAGGCATTTCCTTCCACTGAAATTAATGGAGATTTCACTTCTACACTCAACACAGGGTGCATCAATTCTTGAATTAGTTGGTTTTGGACTTGTGTCTTCAGTGTGTCCAGTATCCCCTGAATTTTAAACATCTGGTAGTTTTTTTGTAGTTCACCTTGACTCAACATATCATACTTGAGGGACACGGTGGATGGCCAAACACACTTGCCACAAGTTGGCTGCCTAGAATTTATGAATATAAAAATAATTTATTGAACTACTATAAAAAACAAAACTATATTTTATAAAATAATACAATGGAAGTAAAGCTCCAAAGTAAAACTGTAATTTATAAAAGGATAAAAAGCTTTTGTAAAGAAGCAACAAATAAAATTGTGAATTGCTTCCTATAAAACATTGACCACCTGTTTTCTACTTATGTTAGTGTTGAACATAGCTATCTACATACTGGATACTAGAAGTGTTAGAGTGTACAAAACCTACCTTGGTTTGGATTTTGTGACATGAGATAGGCGTATTACTGAGACATGTAAAAGACACAAAATGTCCTTTAGTTGCTGGCTCAAGGGGGCTGAAATGAATAAAAAGCATCCCAGTGCTTTTTATCTTCAATTTTTATATTCTTTTTTTACTAGCAGGTAAAGAATTATATTTGTGTCAGAGTTATAATCAGTATCTGAATTCAAAGCAACTTGGTTTTATTTGGAAGGAAAAATAAAGCATAACAGTAAGGACTATATTGTTGTTCTTCACTTAAGGACTTTAGATTCTTACATGATTACATGTCCTAATATTTTAAAAATAGTCAGGCCAGCAACTAGTATTTACGAATAACTGGGCTAAGAAAATGTAAGCATTTATAAATGGGTATCAAAACTAAAATAAAACTAAAACAAATCAGAAATTCAAGTAAAGTTGAGTAAAGTTACTATTGACATATTTTCTACAGTTTTGTTTCCTTACATATAGTTCTTATACATATAATTTTTAAGGAAAATGGTCAGTGAAGTGGTATGTAAGAAAGTATAATTTTTTCCTAAATTATACATTTTCAGGTGAAATTTGTAGAAGACAAATGTGGCATGTCATCTTCTAGTCAAATCTAAAGGATCTTGCCTGACTTTCACACATTGCCTTGAATTTGTGTTACATCGTATAATTAAATCCGAGGGGAATAAATTGTAATTCTCCCTGATAACCCATCTTTCAGAATTTCTGCATATATTTTTGGGATGTCTTCATTTAATAAAGCTAATTGGTCTCTGTGGGAAATAAAAAAGTGTGTTTTGAGAGTGTTCGCTCAGTGTACTAGGAGGTTTTGTATACTATTAATATGGGAAATAAATTCATATTGAGCATATGTAAAATCATTCCTGAAATTAATGTAGTAAAATATGTTACATGAGGCCTATTTAAAGTCTATTTTGTTGAACATATATTGTATTTTTTTCATAAAACTAACAGTATCTCTAAGAATTTTAATTTCATATAATAATTTAAAAATAACCATCTTAATTTTTCAAATAATTTAAACACTCTTTAGAATAACACAGAGTGTGTTTGGTAAACTAGCAGTATCTCTAAGGATTGTAATTTCAAACAATAATTTAAAAATAACTATCTTAATTTTTAAAATATTTAAATATTTATTAGAATAACGCAGAGTGCATTTGGTAAGTGGAAAAAGCTAGTTCTACCTAAAGGGCATATAGAATCTACAATCATTTAGAATATATATTCATTTCTGAAGAGTTAGTTATCTGTTCTCTAATAACATTACAGATGTAAGGAAACTCTTTTAGAAAATGTAAATAATATTATACCACAAACATTCTACTAGGTTTCTAAAAGTTAAAAATTGTTAGAGGTAGTAAAGAATAGACAATATGAGTATGATTATGTTGGAGACATGAGATGTATGGTTTGAATGACTCTGTTATATAGAAGAATTTGTCAAGGATGTTGATAGCAATGGTAACATATAATTCTAAAAACACATTGGAGATGTATTGTTTGGGACTGGACTCCACAACTCTGTGTTTTGAGCAACTGGGGCTTTTTGGTAACATTATATGGTTGTTGCAAAAAGAACTTTCTTTGACGAAGTATGAGGACTAAACTTATCTACAGGTATAAGGACTAATATTTAAAACATAATTAGGGATTATGGGGGGTTTACAAAATTGGTGATTATAGGTTCTGCTCTAAGATCTATGACTTCACTAGCCCAGTGTAATTGCCTAGGTTTCCAGTACCAACATGGTTTCTCTTTTGTTCAAAAGGTCTTAAGTCCAATTAGAGAAAGCTTGGTTACTACCACAGTATATGCACTGTGTATTTATACCGTGACTGTATCTTTAGATTTATAATGTGGTACATTTCATTATCTTGGTTTACAGGCAACATAATTGAGTAGGACTGTTATGTATTTTCTCTCCTTTGCATGTTTGCATGGTGCTCTCTTGGGTGCATGCTGGTTTTCAGAAGGGAGAATCAAATCTGGAGCTGTAGAAATAATTTAACAGGAGGAAGAATATGCTAATTGTTTATCCAATACTAAATGACAGCCTTGAAAACATACATACAAACAATGTTATAAATGAACATGTTGTAGTCATGTATTTAAGAACACATATACACACACTGTATGCACACATTCATATGTAAAAACATTTAAAGAAAAATAGACTATGAACTTGAAATGAACCAAGAGAGATGGGTTCAGGCAAGGAATTGGAGAGAGAAAAGAGAAGGTTGAAATGAGATAATCATATTATAATGCCATATATTTAATAGTAAATTATATATTTTAATAGTAAATTATGTATATTATGCATTTTAGTAATAATATTTTTTAAAATTTTATTGAAGGATGAAACCCAGAGACAGATTAATGATGAAAAGCTATTATTTCAAAAATATATTATGGTATCAGGGTAAGACCCCAAGAACAAAACTGGTCAGTTGTTTCAAAATGAGTCTCAAGAGTAAATTTGAACAATAACAAAAAAAAAAAAAACATTGACAGCCATGGAATAAAGAATATTTTAAGAGACCAAATGAGTCAGAGAAATGACAAAAAATAATGACGTTAAAAAACAAGTGAGTCAGAGAAATGACAATACTCACAGCAATGAACCTAGCAATGAGCCTAGGAAGTACATTGGCTGAATTTGCACTGTCTAAGGAACTATAGAGAACGATGTAATTAATCTTCCTTATACATATCTGAGCAAGTAGATCATTTCCACTTGTCAAAATGATTTTTTCTGTATAAAATTACTACAATAAATTATACCATAATAATTTATTTCAAAACTGTATTTCTAACGCTTAGGTAGTGTTCAAATGCAAGAGAGAAAGGAAGAGATACAGAAAACATAGACATAGATATATAATGTTCAGATTCAGCATATATATATATATATATATATATATGTGTGTGTGTGTGTGTGTGTGTGTGTGTATCAAGCTATTACAAATGAATACTATAAGAAAATTAATTCTTATTTTGGCCTAAAAATATGCTGATGTTCATCTAACAAGAAAATCAACAAATACTTACTGAGTGTTTCTTAGGCCAACGTAATCTTAAATGATGACTATATCAATTAATCTACTTCTGTGAGCCATCCAGTCACTCTAATTGAAAAACACGTCAAGGTTAACCTGATCTTTCTCAGAAAGCATTTTTAACTAAAGACCTGTGGGGTATCAAGTCCCATATGGGAGGTGCTAAGCTAAGTTTTAGTTAGATAGCATCTTAGTTAACTTCTAAGGCCATATTAAAGAAAACAAAAGCAAAAATAAAAACTTTTCAGGATCTCAATGAAGTTAGCAGCCTAATAGTATGATATAAAGTTTGTCTTTGCTCATTTTTAACAGACAGGCAAGAACAGGCTTCTCAAAAGTCCTCAATAGCTGAACAACTAGAAAGGATACTGGAACAAATTTGAGAGAACAAACACAGGAAAAAAGCCAGGAAACACAGATGTGCTTTTGAGTGTAACTGAGAGCTGCCTATCCCTGCCTTAGCTATAGATGGGCTTTGTGGCTTTCCTAAGGTACAAGATGGACAAAACTCTGGGTTTGAGAGCAGCAATCCCTCAGTACACTGACATTCCTGACATTTTATTATAAGGATGAGCAAAAAGAACTGATTCACATTTTTTTTCCTAGCTATTAGGGCAACAATCCTAATTTTCTGTAGATCTAAATGCAGATTTGAATCATGCTAGGAAAATAGGATCATTCATGAAAACTTTTAATTATTCTGCTCTGTAATTTCATTAATTTTAACTTCTTTGAAGGATTCATAATTTAATACTTTAAACACTGTTTTACTACACTTCATTTAACTTGATTATAAAATGAGATATTTAGTGTCAACTTTAAGGACCTGTGTAATTTCTATACTTTATTAATTTTAAATGCCAAAAGATGATGTCCAACTAATTCAAATAAATTTAAAATATAGTTACTATTTGAAGACAGAAGGAAGAATTTAGAAAAGTCATAAGTGAGCCTATTAGGGCTGCCAAAGGAAGAAATTACAAGTAGTGTGTACTAATGAGCAAAGGATTATTTTGACAGTTGTGCAAGACAGGAGACTCATACCAAAATATAAAGACAATCTGGCTCCTCTTCACCATAGGCTAAAATCCTTACTTTTCTTTTCAGTGTCAGTTGGCTAGTGGCAATTTCTGACACTTCCTGGGGTGTTTTTTGCTGTATTATTCATCTCTTCCCTCATTGTTATATATTATAGCTGCTAGAAATTTTTGTCTTCACATGTTTTTCATTGTTTTGCAAGAATGAAACTCAGACATAGTAGCTTAGGGACCTAATTATTTGTGTCTGTAAGGAAAATATTGCCAAATAATATTATATTCAAAAGTGAAGGGAAATATAAGCTAGGAATTGGATAGATAGCAAAGGCAGTGGGATACTGTAGGAGTAGGAGAGAGAAAAGATATTGTTTGAATTTGTTTTTGTCATGGAGTATTTTGTTTTCTCCATGAATGATGATTGAGAATTTTGTATGGTATAGTAGCCTGGGTTGGCATTTTTGTTCCCTTAGGGTCTGCATGACCTCTGTCCAGACCATTTTGGCTGTTAGGGCTTCTGTTGAGAAGTCTAGTGTACGGCAAGCCAAGGTAAGATTCTTCACAGAGGCTTACAACCTAAGACATAAGTGCATTGCCTTTGATAATGCATATTTCATGACAGGTAAGGAAGGCATCCTTGTCAGAATGACCTAAGACGGGCTCAATCTTGTTTATGAAATAAAAAATGAGGAGAGGCAGAGAGCTTTGGGGGCTGCTTGGCAAGAATCTGATATGAGCCAAGGACAAGGAAATGGGCTGCTTGGCAGGAATATGACATTGGCAAAGAACAAGGAAGGGGGCTTCAGGCAGGAATATGACACTAGGCTAGAACAAAGAGATAATTTCAGGCAGGAATATAAATATGAGAAGAGAAAGAAGAAATTTCAGGCAAGAATCTAAATTTTAGGCAAGAACAAGGTTGTAGGCTTCAGACATGAAAATTTCTTTGGGCTAGGACAGGGAAGTAGGCTCAGATATTTTGGTCATCCTGATAAACTCTGAGAAACAGTGATCATGGGAGTGTGAATGAAACATTGTTTATTGCCTTGCTTATTCTTTGACTATTTGTGTTTATTCTCTTGCTTGTTCCTTGACCATCTGCATCTATTATATTGCTAGTTCCTCAACCTAGCACTGACCTTAATACATGCATGTAATTAAAATGGTATAAAAGCAAAAAGGAAGAGGAGGCATGGGATAGGGGTTTTCTAGGAAGGGAAAATGGGGAAAGAAGATGACATCTATAATGTAAATAAAAAAATATCCAATAAAAAATAAAAGTCAAAAAAAAATAGAAGTCTAGTGTAATTCTGCTAGGACTGCCTTTATATGTTATTTGGCCCTTTTTCCTTTACGGGTTTTAATATTCTTTCTTTGTTTTATGTATCTAGTGTTTTGATTATTCTGTGACAAGAGGTTTTCTTTTCTGGTCCCATTTATTTGGTGTTCTATAGGTTTCTTGTACATTTATGACCATCTCTTTCTTTAAGTTGAAGAAACTTACTTCTATGATTTTGTTGAAGACATTTTTGGGTCCTTTGAGCTGGCAATCTTCTATTCCCATTATTCTTAGATTTGGTCTTTTGGTTGTATCCTGGATTTCCTGAATGTTTTGGATTAGGAGTTTTTATGTTTTGAATTTTCTTTGACAGTTGTTTCAGTCTCTTCTAAGGTATCTCTTACACCTGAGATTCCCTCTTCTGTCTCTTGTATTCTGTTGGTGATGTTTACATCTGTAATTCCTGACCTCTTTCCTACATTTTCCATGTCCAGGGTTGCCTCCCTTTGTGTTTTCTTTATTGTTTCTATTTCCATTTTTAGGTCTTGCTCTGCTTTGTTCAATTCCTTCACATGTTTTATTGTGTTTTCCTATATTTCTTTAAGGGATTTATTTGTTTCCTCTTTAAGGGCTTCTCTCTGTTTATCTGTATTTTCCTATATTTCTTTCAGTGAGTATTTACACCCTCCTTAATAGACTCTATTATCTTTATGAGATAGGATTTTAGGTCAGTATCCTGTTTTTTTAGGTGTGTTGGTGTATTCAGGGCTTGCTGTGATGAGAAAACTGGGTTCTGATGGTGCCAGAGTATATTGGCTATAGCTGTTTATGGTCTTGCACTTGCCTCTTGCCATCTGCTTATCTCTGGCGTTAACTGATCTCAGTGTCTCTGTCTGGAGCCTGCCTCCTGTTTCCCTGGTTTGCTGCAATTCTCCTGGGAGGCCTGTGGCCCTGGCTGTAGCAGACCTCCTAGGTTTTAAGAGGAAAAGACAAGATGATGGTCTGCCCAGGTGGAAGGCACATGTCAGAAAGTGGGTTGAGTTCACACAGTGGGAGGGATTGGATATGGAGATGAGCTCAGAATTCACTGGGTTCCTTGATTTTGTCATCTGCCGCTCTTTCTTTCTTTCTTTTTTTCTTTCTTTCTCTCTCTCTCTCTCTCTCTCTCTCTTTCTTTCTTTATTTCCTTCCTTCTTTCCTTCTTTCCTTCTTTCATTTTTCCTGAAAAATATCAGCAGGAGAGAGAGAGGGATCAAAAAAAACTATGCACAAATACATGAAATGAATCAATAAATCAATCAAAAACACAAGGATGAAGTACACAGGTAAGAAAACAATGCATTTAGACATGTGGATGGAAAAAATAATTAGTATAATCAAAACATCCAACTAAATATCAAATATATTCAAGAAACAAAATCTAAGAAATGATGTAGCATAACAAAGAGCTGAAATAAAGTTGAAGGGCAGGGACAACATATTCAATAATATTATAATACAATTTTTTAATTCTAGAAAAGAAATGTACATATAAATGCAACATGAAATGATCATAAATGAAAATCTCCATTACATATATCAGTCATAATGTCAAACATAAAAAACAAGAAAACAAGATCAAAAGCTGTAAGGGAAAACATAAACATTCACACAACTATAGAATTCTAAGAATAGCTTGAGATCTTTCTGCAACAGTCAAAAATGTCAGAAAAAAAAACATGGATCAATATATTTCATAAAATATATTGTAATCAACCAAGAATGTCATTCACAGAAAACATTAGATATATAAATAACTACACACACACACACACATAAATTGAGAAATAGCAACACTTCAAGAAAAGCAAAAAACATGACAATTCATTAAAACAATTCTAGCACTTCAAAGATTTTTGAAAGAAATCTTATGTATGGAAAAGAGAAAAATAATCTCATACCTGAGAGCATGGGAAGGAATATGTTCCAAGGGTAATGAACAAAAAAGACACTAAAAGGATGAATGAGTGAAGAAGGAGATGTTGCAAGATATTTGATCACACTGTGAACCCTTAAGTTGTGTTATTCACTGGAAAACAACTGCTTCTTGTTATGGTGTTGCTCAGATCCAGCACACACCTTTAATTCAAGAGCTTTCTGTTTATTATAAACAGAATGAAGAAAGTCAATCATATGTCAAGAGGCAGAACAAGCAGTGAGTTGACAGGGAGCAAAAATAGAAAAAAAAGAGAGTACAATAGTAAATCAGGAAGAGTGATAGGAAGTATCACAGAAAGTACAAAAAAAAAAGAGGGACATTCATTTTGAGGAATTTTTAAGATGACATGGAGAAGGGCCACCTCCTTTTGGGAAGTCATCTGTGAAGGAAGATTAGCTTTGTGCTTTCTCTACCTCTCTGAGTTATCAGGCTTTTACCACATCATCTGGCTGCTGGATCTTCATTGGTAAAATTGAACAATTGAGGTTTTATTTAAAACAACACTTGGTGTTCCAGTGCATGGCTTGGCCACCCAGACAGAGAAATTATTCTAGCTGTGTGGACAAAGTGAGAAGCCACCAGTTTTGATAAATCATTTGAGAAGTCCTAAAGGAGAGAGTTAAGAATGTACCATAGTTCACAAGGCGTTGGAACCCTATATTCCAGAAAATGAAAATATAAATGATTTAACTAAGATTTAAATAATAGCAATTATAATTACTATCATTCTGGTAATTCATAATTTATCTTTAAAAGCCATAGTTGGGTTTTTGTGCCAAATATGGAAAGAGGATTGATCCGATACAAGCATTAGAAAGACATCAAAATCAGACAGAGGAATTTAGAGAAGATCTTACTGCTCTACCATATAATGAAACTGAAGAGGGGCAAACCAATATTGTTAAAAAGAAAAAAACACAAGCTTAGTTTATCCAGTTACTATAAAAGTTCTACCAAGAGACAATAGGCATCCCCAAGGTTATGAAGAAGTTACACAAAATCCTATAAGCATATTATTAGATTTGAGGTGATTTAAGGAAGCAATTGTTTCTATTGGTACGCATCCACTCTATGTAAAGCAGATATTAAATTCAAGGGCAATTCAGAACAGAATTATTTTCCCAGACTGGAAAGAAATGACAACAGCAATGTGGGAAGCTACTCCTCAGTTGCAATGACATAAATGGTGGAATGAGAAAGCTAGAGCCATAGAACAATGAAACCGGAATATGTTAATATTTCCCAGGATCATTTCCTAGGGGAAGGGAAATATGCTGAGCCACAAATACAGTTTGAATTTGACAATCGTACATTGGCACTATGTTATTTAGCAGCTCTAAATGCTTGGGATGAGGTTGAAATAGTATCAATTATACTTGCTATCACTCTGGTAATTCATAAGCTTCTAATGGCCCTAGCTAGTTCTGAGTCATTTAAAAGCACACCCCCCAAAAAAATAAGCATTCACTGATTCTTTTTCAAAGATTGATTCCGGTTGTAAACAGAATGGTAACAGATACAAAAGTCCAACAAACATTAATTGACTATTTGGCTTTTTAAAATGCTATTTCAAAAGAGGTAATTAGACCTTTAAAGGCAAGATCAGCACCAATAAATTAATAGACTAGAAATATAGATGATATTGGATTTTATATTTATAATGCATCTCTGATACAAAAAGTAATTTTTTTAAGTTTTAAGAAAAATCAAAATGGCAGATGTTGTAATTGTAGTAAGCAAGGTCATTTGATAAGAGATTATAGGCAAAGTATCTGTAGAAACAATGTATTTTCTAGACCAAATACAAAAAGAAAGCCTTAGGCTTCTGGAGTATGCAGAAAGTATGTCAAAGCCTGATATGAACTAATGAATACAGAGGAACAAAAGATAGACAAGGTAACCCTTAGTGATCTGGAAGTACCCTAAGAAGCCTCCCTCAGCCTGCATAGCAAACTTGATTAAATCCTTCTCTTTCAGCTTTGGAGAAACTCATCCAAAGACATTTAAAAATTTTAATGCATCTTGTTAAAAACAGCAGTGCTCTGGATGTTATCAATTAGAGAACAGCTTCAGTAGAGCCCAGAACCTTGAAATGCCCAAGATGCAACTCAGAAGCCACATGGAGCTCATAAAGAAGGAAGACCAAGTGGGGGTGATTCGGTCCTTCTTAGAAGGAGCAACAAAATGCTCAAGGGAGCAAATATGGAGACAAAGTGAGGGACAGAAACTGAAGGAGGGGCCGTCTGAAGACCATTCCACCTGAGTATCCATCCCATGTGCAGTCACCAAAGGTAGATGCAGATGTGGAAGTCAGGAAGTGCATGCTGATAAGAGCCTGATATGGATGTCTCCTCAGAGGTCTGTAAGAGTCTGACATATTCAGAGGCAGATGCTCACAACTAGCCATTGAACTGATAATGGGGTTCTCAATGGAGGAGTTAGAGTGAAGACTGAAGGAGCTGAAAGGGTTTGCAGCACCATGAGGAGAGCAACAATCCCAACCAACCACAGCTCCCAGGGTCTAAACCACCAGCCTGGGAGCACTTAGGGAGGGATCCAGGGCTTCAGCTGAATACATAAGAGTGGAGGGCCATGCTGAGCATAGGTGGAAGAAGAGAACCTTGACCTCATGAAGGCTGGATGCCCCAGGGGGTGGGAATTTTGAGGGTGGGGAGGTGGGAGTAGGGGGGTAGATAGAGGCTACATCCACAGAGAAGAAGGAGGAGGGGTGAGGGGATAGGGGGTTCCTGGGTGGGTGGGGGATGGGGTAAGGGGACAACATATGAAATGTAAATAAAGCATCCAATAAAAAAATTTAAAAAAGAAAAGAGAGAAATCAAAAAGAAAAAAAAAAGCACAAAAAAGCGAAAAGAGTATTTTGGCAAACTGCTATAAATTATCTAATAAATACTAATAAAATGTGTTTTATAATAATAAAACTAAATAAATGACATTGAAATAGCAAGTTTAGTACATATAGTAGCCAACGTAACTATGATTTCATCAGAATATTGGCATCGAGACTGGCCTAATCAGGAAGTAAGTATTCAGCTTCAAGGTATTGAAATTTTTTTCATGTAAAGCAAAGTGCAAAAGGTGTCAAGTGTGTAGGACCAGAAGTAGATAGTAAAATTAAAGCCATATGTAGCTAATATAACCATGAATTTAGGGAGACATGATTTGTTGCAGCAATAGGAAACATAGATTAACATCCCTCAAGTCTCAGAAACAAACAGTAAAATAAATAATGCTTCTGAGAAACCTATTAAAAGATATTATCAGACTGACCAGCTTGTCCATAAGCAGGGCATAACAGGTGTTGGTCTTTCAACATTACTAACCATCATACCTTTCAAATACCTAACTGACAAACCTGTGTGGATGAAACAAAGGCCTATGACAAAAAAAAATTACAGGTACTAAAAAAGGTGGTACAGAAGCAGCTAAATGCTCAACACATTGAAGAATCTACCAACCCATGGAAATCCTTTGTGTTTGTTATAAGAAAAACAAATCAAGAAAATGGAGGATGTTAATAGACTTAAGAACAAGAAATAAGATGATTCAGCCAATGGGCTCTATATAGTCTTGAATTCCATTGCCTTCTTTATTATTTAAGTCATGCTTTTTGAGAGTAATTGATTTAAATGATTATTTTTTCACAAAACTTTTTGCATGAGCATTATAGAGAAAGGTTCTCTTTCTCAATATCTATTTATTATAATACTCATCCAATAAAGAGATATCTTTCAAAATTTTTATCAGTAATGTTAAACAATCCTACATTCTGCCAATATTTTGTATAACAGCCATTTCATCAATCTAAAATTTACCATAATATGGATGATATGTTGCTGGCTGATTCAGATCAAGATACCATAGAAGAAAATGTTTGATGAAGTAAAGAGAATTTTTCCTTTTTGGGATTACAAATTGTTTCAGAATAAAAGATTCTATTAATTATCTAAGATGTAATATGAGACTACAGAAAGTTTAGCCACAGAAAGTCCAAATCAGAAAAAAAATCAATTATGAACTCTTAATGGTTTTCAGAAAGTATTGAGATATATTAACTAGCTAAATCCTGTAACTGGATTAACTACTCAAGAGCTATGCAATTTATCTCAAACCTGACAAGGTGATTCCATCTTAACAGTATGTGAAAATTATTAGCTGAAACTAATTGAAGCTAAAGGAATTGGCTCTGATAAAGAGAAATTACAGAATACACAGGTGGGTGTAGGACAATGGGCCAGGTAGAGTGGGTCTGAGACCCTGGAAACTCCAGCACACACCTGATTCAGTAGTTATCTCCCTGTTGCCTACCAAATTCCTGGTCTGGAACCCCACAATGAAGCCAGGACTATAGGGTTTTGGGTCCTGTATCTGCTCTGACACAGGGCTCAGCCCTCAGGCAGGCAGGACAGGGGAAGTTGACCAAGCTTACCTCATGCTGCTGCCTGGCAGGGGTTGAGCTGTAGGGAAGCTCCCCCACCCCACGGTCACAGCTTGGGGGTGAGAAAGTGCAGTCTGAGGTACAGGACAGCCAGAGCTGGCTTGAGTGTCCCTGGACCTGCAAGAAGGCCATGGTTGTCTTGTTCTCAGGCTCTTGGACATCCAAGAACAGCTGAATGCCTAAGAACAGCTGAGAACAGATTAGGGTTCCGCGAACTGGATCTAGCCCAGGGCTGGAGGGAAAAAGGAAAAAGGTAGCTCTAGCTGGCCCCTCAGGGGAGAGTCCTTGGCTTGATGGTAGCATCAGAGTTGGGCTTGGCTTGGTGGCAGTCGTGGCTGGGAGCACAGAGAGGTCTTCTATGGAAGAATGGACTATATAGGCTCTATAGGCGAAGGCTTTCTCCGTGGATCTCCACAGTGGATCCTGATGAAAAGAAGCAGTCCATGGTTTTAAGGCATTTATTGTCATGTCGGAAAATGGATGTGTAAAACCATAACCCACTTCTCAGGGTGTGCTTGAGGTTAAATACCTTTTGTAGGGAGGAATGTCTGGGAAGGAAAACATATTGGCTAAGCCCTCCAGGCCTTTAGGTATCTCATTAAAATAGGAGATCTGTCATAAGCCTACATGACCACAGGTCATGCCCTCGACAAGTGGAGAGGCTTGAGGCGATACCCTTACATGACTTATAGCCACAGATCTATGGGGGGCTGTGGCTAATGACAGTGGCCTGGTACCCAGGAACAGGCAAAGTGTCTACCATCCCTTCAGAGTTTCTGGGACTTCAAGCCTTAGCTCTACTAGGGACCAAGCTAACTTTCACTGTCCCACACAAAACCTGGCGTTCCCAAACTCCTGGATATTTAGGCCTCTCACATCTCAGACTATATCTTTCCACCCGTAGAACTATGTCTCAATGCTTCTGTAAATTTCAAAACCTGATGACTGCAGCTTGGGATAAACACATTCATTTAATCTTCCCAGTAGCCATGCCCAGTGAAGGTTCCACAGGTGGGTTGTATTTTAATTATTTTACCTTTTACTCATCCTCTCACAGGAATTCTTTTGCCAAGAGAAGATAATACCTTAGATGAGAAATTCTTGGCATACAAACAGCAAAAAATTAAAGACCTATGTAGAAAAGGTTTCTAAAGTGATTCTGAAAAATACTAATTGGATTCTGTCTCGTATAATAAAGGGAATATCAATTTCTGGAGCCTCTACATTCTATACTGATGCAAATAAATCAAGAAATGCAAGTTATAAGCCACTAAAAGTAAGTAAAATGGCTCAGAACACATATGATTCAGTTAAAAAATCAGAGATGTACGCCATTCTTAATGTATTACTAGATTTTTCTGGATATCTTAATATACTTACCGATTATTAATATGCAGAAAGAGTTGTTTTCTTTTGAAACTGATGAACTTATTCTCGATGATTCAGAATTAACTTTGCTATTTATTCAACTGCATCAAGTAATTAGAAATAGAAATCAACTATTGTAAATAACACACATCAAATCCTATAAGGATCTACCAGGCCCTCTAGCACAAGGTAATAATGAAATCAATGAGATAATAATAGAAAATGTTTTAATGTTGAGGCCATCAAGCATTGACAAACTGCAAAGACCACCAAGAAGTCAAATCAGAGACAATTGCATTGTCTTTATTCAAGTTTTGACTTGGGCCAAACCACTGTCTCTGAAGCAGCAGAAATGAAGGATGAAGCCCCAAGCTTTCTGCAGGACAAAGTATTATAGGAAATGGTAAGTGATAGGGTTTCTAGACTACTAAGCATTTAATAGAATGACTATTGTTAGCCAACAGGTGGATACTCTGAAGCAAAACTATGGACTATCACAAATTGTCTGAAAGTACGTTTGAAAGAATCAGACTAATCTTGGTTGACTGTTGCTAGATAGTAGCTAAGGAGAAACTCTTGGGTATGGGCCAAGGACAAGCCGTGGGGTCCTTCCTGGTACTTGGGTGGCAGCTTGGGTTCAGCTGCAGGTCAAGTTCTCAGGCTCTTTTTCTTTTAAGACAAAGGCCAGTTCCAAGATGGAATGGGTTTGACCTCTCACTAGAAGCCTCAGAATTTCATAAGAAACAGCATGTTAATAGGAAATGTTTGGAGAAACCTTTTTCTATAACTTGGAAACAAAACAAGAAAATTATTGAGTAATATCCTACCTGATATTTGTGTAACCAAACTTCATTACCTGAAGAAAAGTAACACAGAAGGTACCCAAACAAATGGTATTTGGCCAATAAATGTGTTCATTTTGCAAAGTTTTGAAAATTAAAGTATGTGTATCATACCATAGATACACATTCAGGATTTCAACTGCTTTAAATTCTAAAAAGTCTGACTCTGTAAATAAACACCTATTAGAAGTTATAAGTATTAATGGGTTACAAATTAAGAGTATGTTTCAGCATATGTCTTAAGTAAAATTAAACAGTTTTTCATATTGCAACATAAAGCATATTACAGGTATACCAAACAATCCTGCAGGACAAGCAGTTATAAAAAGATCTAATCACACTTCAACAGATATTTTTAATAAACAGAAAAGCGTAATAAAAACCACCAGAGATTAGATGACATACTGCTAAATTAACTTTAAAATTTTTAAATGCTAATCAGAGAGGAACAACCACTGTGGAGAGACACTGGATAGTAGAAAAAAAACTGCTGAGTTAAATCATCTTATATATTTTAAAGATGTGTTAACTTCAGAATGAAGATTGGAATATGTATTACAGTAGGGAAGAAGCTTTTATTTGTTTCCATAGAAAAAGAAAACCTGTGGATAACATCAAAATTTAAAAATGTTAGATTTGAAGAGGAGAGTGCTCCTGAATAAGAAGAGGTGGTAGATCATCAGGCACCTTCATCAGTCAGTCAAAATTAACTTATAAAGGCTAACATCCTGTGATCAGTCATGAAAAAAGTAAAAATATAAAATAATATTAGAAATGATAATTTACCAAAGGCTTTACTTGTATACAATGAAAATTTGGTTTTCTTAAATCATGTATCTTAATGCCATGTTAGAATGTTAGATTGTAGATTGCCACATGGGCCACTCCATCTTGGACAACAGCTTTTGAGTTTTCTTTTTAAATAAAAAAGGTATTTTTGTTATTTGGTACTAAAATCACATTTAAGAGATTCAAAGTCGTTTGAGTAAATTGAAAGTGTTGCTAAGGTTCAAACTTGTTTTCTAACTCTCTAAGAGTGGTATGATTTGGCCAAAATGCTTGAGCGGGGTTGTGGTAGCCATGCCTTTAATACCAGCAGAAATGGGAAAATTTCTATAAGAATTTTTTTAAATCTATAGTTACAGTGAACAAGGTGTGGTGACATATGCCTTTAATACCACCACACAGAGACAAATCAGATATATTTCCTAATTGGTGTGTTTGCACACTAGATAAATCACATGTCACATTTACAGATTACTATAAAAACCCTCTATCAGGTTACTATAAAGGCAGATAATTTCCAAAGGAGACAGGAAAAAAGAGCAGGTGTTGTGACTACCAGTAAACATCTTTGTGCATAAACCTGACCAATAATTTAGCAGATGATACCCCATTTATGAACATCATATTTATTAGTGAATGACAACTGGGGACTTTTGAAAAACCAAAGAGTGTACGATCACTTACCTATTACCTTTTATTGCAAATGCTATCCATATAGAAAGAATAAACATTCTTTCTCTGAGAAACAAATCTAGGCATTTTATTAGACACAGAGAACCTTATACTCAGTCAGAGTTAACCATCTTACGGTCATAAGGGTCCATGAATAATGATAGATTTGATCCTTTTGTAGGCAGAGTTCTTCACAGACTTAATCATGGAAAGGAAAGTAGTACAGTGTAAGTGGTACCCATCTGAATTCCTTAATGACAAAGATGTGGAGGCAAAAGGACCTTGGCCTTCCTGAACTGAGGAAATAGATCAGTTTCCTATAATCCTCATCCCTAAACTGCTCACCCTTCCCAAAAAAAAAGGCACCTATTGAACTACGGGAACCAATGGAATGCTCACAACATTTGTCTAATGCATGGTTTACTGATGGTTGATCAACCACTGATGGAATCAAACCTAGTGAAAAATGGCAGCTTATAGACTGGGGGATAGAATGACAAATGCTGAGGAAGGAATCAAAAAAAATAGCACAGCACTCAAGACAAATAACTAGGAACGCAAAAGAAAAATTTCTATCTTCTCCAATCCATGGTGAATATAATCATTAAAATCCAAACCACAAGAATGAAAGCATCCACCTGAGAACACTTGACAAGTGAAATATGTGAAGAATAAGGATGGATTATCAAGAGAAAATATCCCAAGAAAAAGAATGAATTTGCCATGTGGTATTGCCCACCTCCAGCTTGTGTCTGCTGCCCTCTACAGACGTAAAGAGCAGATGGTCTTTATGTGGTCCCAGCTCAATGAAAACTTAAAGCTAGCTTTCAGGTTGGAGCATGGCTTTTTCCTTCTCAAAACCCATACATATTTGTTGAAGGAAAATCTAAAGTCTCTAATATCAGAAGAACCACATGGTATGAGACAGAGGAAAAATATAAAGTAAGTGACTATTCTGGTATTAATGTTATCAACAAAATTTCCACCCAGAAGAGCTATAGCCATTTTGCCCCATGCCTGCCAGGCATTTCATATTGTTGCTGCAACATGCCTGCCAGTCATTGACACAGAGAAGTGACTTGGCTCAGAGCAAGTACTTGCTGAACATATACCCTGGTGGGGTTTTGTTTGTTTTGTTATTGGTGTTTGTTTGCTTTGTTTTTTATTTGTTTGTTTCATTGTTTCTGTGTGGTATGAATATTCTGTATGATGTTTGCTAATCTTAAGAAATTCCACAAAGCTATAATTAGCGTCTATCAAATCAAAGGTCAATATGAACTGCTTTGTCTAAAATGGTGTAAGCCAGAACTGACCACCAGGCAGCTCTTCCTGCATCTCTATACCAACTCCTTGTGTTTTCTGTGGGTTTTTTCCTTTATAAACTGAAAGACAAATATATTTGGTGTCATAATTCAGATAATTCTGAGCTATGTCCTTGGTATGTCTAGTATCAGGGTGTGATTTCAACAAACTATTCTTATTTAACTGAGTCAGTATTTGTTTGGTATGTGTGCAACTCCTGAACCCCAACACAACTAATCTCATTATCTTTTTTGTTTCATTGACTCTTTAAATTTTTTCTTAAGGTATAAATATTATCTCAAAATATGTAAGATAGTTTTATGTATATGTATAAACTTTATGTCATGATACTAGTAGTCATACAGAATACTAAATAATTCCAGAAATAAGCTTCATCTAGCTTCCTGTATATGTTTTTAGGTTTGACTTTGAAGCAGGTAAAAAGGAACAAAGTTTGTTCACCTCTGAGATACTTATGACTATAGTCCTCAAACCTTTCCGAGCTCTGTTAAATATGGCATTTAAAAATCTTTAAGTTTTCTATTATTCCTCACAGTAAACTTTGACGTCTCCAAGAAGATGATGGGGGCCTGCAACAATGAATCCACCTGGATGTTGGTAATCCTAAATACTGGGGAAATTTTCCACAGGTCTCTTATACTGCCAGATTCTGTGCAAACGGTGTACACCTTTGGGATGACTGTTGTATTCTACCTATGCAGGATTGCCACTAAACTGTTACTCACCAACCAAAGGTCAGATTTAGACTACAAACTACTTATGACATTCAAATTGCTGAGTTCACAGGAGACTGACACACACATTTTACAGAACATTGATCTCAAAAATACTTAATCCCAAAACTGCCAAATACAACCAAGGTGGACATTGTTGAAAACTTGGAAGAAATGTCATGATCATTTTCAATATTTTTATTGTTTTAGAGTTAAAATATTTCCTTTTTATTTAGACAAAGATGAAAAAGGAGTTGGAGATCTGAAGACCAATTGGACACTTTACATCGAGATGCAGGGTTTGGAGTTTGCCCAGTTGGTTTCCTGTCTTGCTATGGTATTACAGTTAAGTGATTGGCTGAATGTCAGAAGAGACATTAAACTTTGGACTTTTGACACTGTTGAGACTGCTATACACTACAGGGACTTTTAAAGTTGGACTAAATTTATTTTGCATTATACTATGTTTAAGTATGGCCTCCATAGACTCATATGTTTGAACAAGCATATGGGGTCCACGCAGTGGAATGTTGTGGCTTGTATATGCTAGGACCAAGAAGTGGCACTATTAGAAGGTATAGCCTTGTTGGAGTAGCCGTGTCACTGTGGGTATAAGCTTTAGTACCCTCATCCTACCTGCCTGAAAGTCAGTATACTGCTACTGGCCTTCAGATGAAAATTTAGAACTTTCAACTCTTGCACCAAGCCTGCCTGAATGCTGCCATGTTCCTACCTTTATGATACTGGACTGGACCTCTGAAACTCTAAGTCAGCCCAAATTAAATGTTGTCCTTATAAGAGTTGCCTTGATCATGGTGTCTCTTCAGAGCATTAAAACTCTAAGACAGATAGGAAAAGCAATTCTAAGCAAATATTTGATAGATGACAGACAGATAGGTAGATAGATAGATAGATAGATAGATAGATAGATAGATAGATAGATAAAGGGACAGTAGATAATACACAGACACACATATACACACACACACACTATATATATATATATATATATATATATATATATATATATATTTGACCTCAGATTATGCTACAGAACTAGACAGTAAACACATAGTATTAAAAAAGAGAAAGAGGCATGTAAACAAATTGACTAAACCAGAAGGCCCAGGGATAACCACATATAGCTGTGGCCACCAAATATTGTATACTGCGAGATTCTACCCAACTACCACCTGCATACTTTCAGGCAAGCCTAGCTTAAAAGGCACAGGTTCTTTATTGACTTTCCCTAGTGTGCCTGCCTGTGCTATTACCATACACTTAGACCTACCTCCAAAAGTACTATTTGCCCAGTAAATTTCTCAGGTGGGTTTTCTAAATCCAATGTTATACCTGCAGGACCCAGTTTATGTTAGGAGGCATAGCTCATCCATCAGCTATGAAGTGTCCCCCAAGCCTATCCATACTATACTATAGTCCCAGGATTAACTAGCTGTGCAATTCATGCACTGACTTTCCCTTGTAAATTTGACTAGAACCAAGCCCTCCTTTCCAAACGTTATACCACCATGCCTTAGCTCTTGTTAATCTGCTCTTCTGCATTCTCAGAGTGAGGCAGGCTAGAAACCACATCAGATACATAACCAAGGAAAGAAGCTCACTTGCCCAAGTCACATCACAAAAAGCATACACAATATGAAAGACCAACACATTTGTGTAGCCCCCAACAAAATCACTAGTCTTATATAAATGCTCTCCAACAAAACTTACCAGAATAAATGCCAGAAAAAATAATTTAAAAGAACAAACATAAACTTTATCAAAGAACTCAAGGAATTAACAGAAGGCATGATTAATTAACTCAATGAAATGAAAGATGATAAAAATAAATAGATGATAAAAATAAATTGATAAAAATAAATAGTGATAGCTAAACATTATATATATATATCCAGATATAATATATTCATATTATAAATAATATGAATAAAATGTTAAAGACAACATAGAATTTGGAAACTAATTCAGTAAAGGGAGGAATGTATAAGACAATTAAGTTTATATAAAGATGTGTATAGGATTTTTAATCCAGCAACATAGCTGCTCTGATCACATCCAAAGACCTTCTAGGTCTGTGTAATCTGGTTGGAATGCAGACACCCTTAGGACATACACCATTTATCCATTCTGCCTGGAATCTTTTAGTATATGCATTTAATCCTAAGCAATGACTTCTAATTGAGGGACAGACAAAGTGAAGAATCAGGAAAGATTTAACAGAAGGAATCAAAGGTAGGATATGGTCAACACTTGGGAGAAAAGATATTTAAGAGCAACACAGGGAGAGTGAACTCAATTTGATTCAGAGATTTTGGATCAGTGTGTAGTAGTGAGAAAACGGAGTTATCCAGAACTAGGCTGCCTTCATGCCAGGCTTCAAATTGGCAGTTTGGCTGGTAGGTCTATGTTTCTGTTTTCCAGAACTGGAAAAGTCCAAAACAAGTCAATCTCAGGGAAAAATTCCCATCACTAGCAACCAATTAGTAGGCTCCCCTACTAACTAGCCTATGCCAACCTCACATGGAGTTGTAGAAGCTGCCCCACCACCTAGCTTGAGCCAATTATAGTTGATTAGTAAAAGTTCCCAAAATCCCCCAGAGCCTTAACCAATTACAAATGCTCCCATACTCCTATAGATATAGCCAACTATTCAAGGGGGGGGGGAGGTAAAATCATTCACTTCTACTCTAACAGACTTTAAATTGAGCCTGCAAATCATACACCTCTGTCTTCAAAACTGATGTATGGTAGATCCTTGCATGAAGATTCTCTGAAGAATAAATGCTCTTTTCTGTCACATACCATTTAAGTCTGGGGTTATCATTCTTCATGATTCACAGACCCCTCTATTTTGGGGCTTATCTGGGATTTGCTGAAAACTCCTGACCCAAATAGTTAAGTTTTTCTTTTTCCTTTTCTGGTTGGGAAGTCTAGGTGTCTAGTTGTCTATCATTTTATCTGTCTCTGTGTTTCTGTTTAGGGTTTAATCTAGAGGTGAAAAGGGGCAAAGCTGATGCATATTTTGTCACCTAACCAGGGACTATGGAAGACAATCCTAAAACCATCTGAAAAAAGCTTGCTAGTTCTCGTCTGATTTCTGAAGTCTTTCTGAACAAAGTCTTCTGGCTTTGTTTTCATTTTCCATGTGAATGTTATTCTATGTCTGTTTGTGTGTGTTCTGTCTATGCTTTTTGTTTTCTTGCCTATGTTTTTTTTTTTAATTCCTAAGATGAGATAGGCACAGAGCACCCCACTGACCTTAGTCCTGAACTATATTGACTTCCATGGAGTTGCAGAAGACTCAAGTCTAGTTGTTTGTACCAGAAAACTAAGCATCTTTTGCAGTTATGAATGGCCCATTTATAAATTAGGATGGTCTGAGGAGGGAACTTTCCATCTCCCCACAGTCTGCAACGTGGAGACTATTTTCTATGAGCCCAACGACCACCTGGAACAAGTGCCATATATGACCACATGACAGTACCTGGTCAAGAAGTATCCTGTTTGGTTGAAAACACCCCCACCCTCCTTTCTCTAGAGGAAGGGTGGCCTCCTTACCTTGCTTTCTCCCTCTGCCCCTGAAGAGGATTTCAGTCCTCCTTCTTATGTCTCTCCTCTTGCTGCCGCTCCCTTGCTCAACCAGCATAGGGAGAAGAAAGAACAGCCCTCGACTCCCCTGACTCTCTTGACTCTACCTAGAGTCAACCTCTCACTTGGGCCCATACTGCTCAGAGATCCAGCTCTATTATGGCCTTACCCTTCAGGTCTTTGGGATCCTCAGATACACAGGGGAGAGAGTTCATGACATATGAGCCATTTGCTAATAATAACCTTCACAATTAGAAGTTGCAACACCTCCTGTTTTCAAAAAGAACTTCAGCTCTTATAGGTCTTTTAGATTCAGGCATACCAACCCACCAGCCTTCCTAAAATGACTGTCAGCAACTGCTCCAGGTCCTCTTCACAACATTGTCTTGGAAGATGCCCAGAAGTTGCTTCTGGGAGCAACTGGATTACCCACCGAAGTCTAGGCTGATATTGATGCAGCCTTCTACTTGGCTCCAACCTGGCTAGGATTATAACTCTGATGGAGGTAAAGAAAGGCTCTTAGTCACATTTTAGTTGGGATCTCCAAGAAGCCAGTAGACTGCTTACAAATATATCTAAGGCAAGCCAAGTGATGCAGGGAAAGATTGAGAGCCCAAGAGAATACCTAGAATGACTCTTTGAAGCCTGAAGTAGGCCACACAAAACCTGCTACAGGAGCAGAGTCAGATGGACTACTGAGTGTCTGCTAAGAGGGTCCAGCTTTGTCAACTTGAGGTCACCTACCTGAAGTACATACTCAAGGGAGGCCATTGCATGAGGTCAGACACCTGAATACACACAATCCTCAGCATCCCAGTCCAATTTATCCGAAGATAAGTATAGGAATTTTTGGGATCTGTAGGATTTTGTAAACTCTGGTTGTCAGGATTTACTGAAATAGTGCAGCCATTATATGAGGTCACAAGGGTACAGGAAGACAAACTAGAATGAATCCATGAAATGGATATGGCTTTTAAAAATTCAAGAAAACCCATGCTGTAGTCACTGGCTCTGGACAACATTCACAAACCATTCCACCTCTATGTGTATAAGAGAAAGAGGACAGCAAAAGAAGTGCTCACCCAAATGTTGGGACCAGGAAAGAGACCAGTGGCTTATTCTAAGAAGCAGGATCTGGTGGTACAAGGAGGCCATCCTACCTCGGGATCATAGCTGACTCTGCCTTGCTGGTCAAGGACACTGACAAGATAACCCTAGAAGAGGAACTTATTATCACCACCCCCTATGCTATTGAGGGGACCCTCAAGAATCCAACTAAACAATGGCTTCCAATGTTAGGCTGGTGTACTTCTTGGCTCTGGTTTTGAATTCCCCTTGCATAAGATATAACCCATCATCTTCCCTAACCAAGCTATTCTGCTATCTGACCTGTTCTTACATATATACAGCATGATTGTTCTATAATTTGGGAGTCATGTCCAGAAGATCAGGTCAGACTTGACTGACATGCCCTGGCCAGCTACAGAATGGCATCTACTTCAGAGATGAGAGCAGCTTCATCAAAAGAAAACCAGTTATGTGGGGTATTGGGAGCAGTACTGATGGACTAGGACTCTGTTGTCAGTACAACTGCTCTGCCACCAGAAACATCAACCCAAAAGTTTGAGTTGACAGTATTAACTTAGGCTTTGAAGTTGGCAGAGGTGAATATAGCCAACATTTATACTGACAGCAGCTATACTCTTGACATGACTCATGGGTCCATAAATTAAGAGAGAGAATTGCTAACTGCTGAAGGAAAAGACCATCAAAAAATAAGGAATAAATACCCACTTTGCTGAACATATTATGTCTTCCTCTCAAAGTGGACATAATCTTTTACCATGGGCATCAAAAGGCACATAAGAAATAGCTCAAGGGAACAGGCTAGCAGATAAAGTGGCAAGAAAGTACACTCAAACATTTACCACCAACATCCTGTTAGCTTTACCACCCTAAGTACTCTTAGTCATCTCCAGATATATTGCAGAGGACAAACAGGATCAAGGGATTTATAGAAGAATGGATAGCTACAGGCTAGAGAAGGCTGTACTATCTTACCTATGGAGTTCACTAAACAACCTGTCCATCAGATTCATCAAGCTTCACACCTGAGTCACTGAAAATTAATGGAGCCACTCTGAGAAATGAGATACAAAATATTTAACATGGGACAACTAATAGACTAGGTAATCTCAAATTTTCCTACTTCTCAGGCTGTGAACCTCTCTTGCATCAATCAAAGAACTTCAGGAACCAGGATCAGAGGCCAACAGACAGAAGCCAATTGGGAAACAGAGGTTAAAGATGAATATTTGAATACCAATATCTGCTAGCTTTTATAGATACCTTTTCAGAATGGGAAAAGCCTATCCTACAAAAAAAGAGACTACCTTGCCAAAGCAAAGAAGCTTCTGGAAGACACTGTGCAAAGACATATTTTGCCTACCCTTCTTGGAATTGACAATGGACCAGCCTTTGTCTCTCAGGTAACTCAACCTTTAGCACAGGTTCTGGGGACCAATTGGAAATTAGATTCTATATATAAACCCCAGTTCAGGGCAGGTACAGAGGATGAATAAGATCCCAAAAGAGCCCTTGACCAAATTAATCCTTGAAATTGGTAGTAACTGTATGTCTCTCCTACCTTATGCTTTGTGTATGGCTAGGAATACTCCTTATACCTTGGGTCATACCCTCTTTCGGATCCTATATGGCAGACCCCTCCTGTGCCATCTAATCTTCAGTCTGACATTCTGGCTGCATATGAGCAGGATAAGTTCTTAAAATCCTTGAATATTCTGCATAGAGTCCAGAAGCAACTCTAGTCCCCTATATCCCGTTTCAAGAGTCCATTCTTGCCCCTAATTCCTGTTACTTTGAAACAGGTGACAAAGTCTGGGTTAAAAGACATAACCTCAAGAGACTGGAATCATGCTGGGCCTCACAACATGCGCCTGCCAACTCCAATATCCTTACCAAGTTCGACAGGATACAAATGTGAATCTAACTCACATGTTAAGCCTATCAAGAGAGAAAGGAAGCTCCCAGGTAAATTGCCACAAGAATAATGGAAGATCATCCCACACCCAGCCAATATGCTAACGTTACTAGTTCAACGTTCCTAATTCTGTTCACTCAATGCCTACATCTTACAACCATCACCACTAGTCCCTATCAGCCCCTCAGCCTCACTTGGGTAATTATTAACCTTAACTAAGATATAGTCGTCCTCCAGGTCTACCACACTACTTGAAATATTACTATGCATACTGGGGCTATGAAAGCACAGGCTCCATCTACTGGGACCCTCTGTTAAAATCTGATTTCAACAAGCTGGTTAGAAATGAAGAGCCCTCATTCCAGGACTACTCATTTGTCCCAATAAAATCCTGGCAAGGCTGGAGTTCCAGCTGTTGCCTATGCCTATGCCCACCCCTATACCAAGTGTCACCAAATTCACTAGCTTCCTGCCTCAACAAAATCCCACTTCACTGCCTAGATCAGGACCGTTGCAATTATTGGAAGCTCCTTTCCAGGTACTTAACTTCTTTTATCCAGATTTGACACATGATTGTTGGTTATGCTTAAACACCCAGCCCCCCTACTATGATGGAATAGCTGTCTTTGGAAACTATGTACGGACCACAGATAGTAGTCCGTGTAGACAGCAGCAATCAGAAAGAGTTAAGCTGACCTGACAGTCAGTAACAGAACAGGACCTTCGTATTGGAAACCAGATACCCTCAGAACATTCACATCTCTGCAATTCCATTGTAAATCCTGTCAATATAGATTATAAGTACCTACTGCTTCCAGAGGGTGCTTATTTGGCTTGTGCATCGGGACTCAACCTTTGCATTCATAACCTAGTTCTAAATATATCATCTGATTTCTGATATCTGATTATATCTGATTTCTGTATCCTAGTACAGCAAGCTCCTGGAATACCTTACTATACAGGGGAAGTCATTCCCAACCAAACTCCTGATCTCACCAGATGAAAAATGTGACTGTAAATGCTGTGATATTTATTATTCACTCAGATTTATATAATAGTAGCTGGGGTAGCTGGCACAGGAGCTTCAGTACTAATACTATAAGATAAGAATTGCAGAACCTTATGCATTGCAATGATGTTATAAGAAGAATAGAAGAATCTATTAATGTTCTATGAGACTCCCTTTCCTCTCTAGCTGAAGTAGTTTTACAAAATAGACGAGGTTTAGATTTATTATTTCCTCAACAAGGTGTCTTATGTGTAGCTCTAGAAGAACGCTGTGTTTGGGTTCATCATTTGGTGTAGTCATAGAAAAATAGCTCAGCTTAGAAAAAGATTAAATGAAAGGATATTAGAAAGAGAAGTCTTGTGGCTGGTATGAGTCCCTTTTAACTGGTCCCCTTGGTTTACCACTCTTGTCTCAGTTTTACTGGCCCACTCACCCTTCTGATACTGACCCTGATTTATAGACCCTGTATAATTAATTCTTTAATCAAGTTTGTTAAAGAATGCATTTCCACTGTTCAACTGATGGTTCTCAAACAGTAACACGATGCCCTAGAAACATCTCAAGGTTTGATATGGCCTAATATACAAAAGAGAAGCTTCTGTCCTTTTCTTTGCTCTTTTCATTACATCAGATATATTCCAGTAATAATTTCAGGAATAAAAATTAAAGACTTTGTTAATTTAAATTTTTTACAGGGTTTCAACATTGAAATCTCTGGCTCTTAAAATCCACTTCCTCCTTTCAGTTTGCCTGAACTCCGGCAAGGCTACAGCAGCCCAAAGAATATCCTCTACTATGTTAGTTTATTGGTTAGTTTATTAGCTAAAACTGCTAGATCTCTTGTTATAAAAGGAAAACAGGTTTGCTTTGCTAACAGGTTCCAAATTAAAATATAAGCAGGTTTCAGATGAAGCTTTTCACTGTTCCTTTATTTAAACTTGCTTTGCAATAACTGTTCTCAGTAATAGTTACTCCTGACTCTGGTAAATGATTAGATAGAAAGAAAAAGTTTAATGTCTATGTAAGCTCTGAGTATTTAAAGATGTATAGAGGTCTGAGAATGAAAAAGCTTAAGTAAGTTCAGAGAGTCTGAAAATTTCTTAAGGTGTGTAAATGCAAGTTGTTGAGGTATTAAAAAAAAGTATCTAAAAATACCTGAAAATGGAAAATGTTTCAGATTTATTTCCCTCATCTGTGCTATTATTATACTAAGATGACAAAAGTTCAAAATTTCAAAATTGATCAATGGAAATTTGATCAGCAAATGGAATATTAGCTGAATACAACTCAGTCACAAGTTCAAGGTTTTAAATTCCCTCTGGTGGTCCTTTGAAATATAGACTTAAGGGTGTTTGTTTCTCATCATGATAAAAAACATCTCTGTTCAATCTGTGTATCTTGCCCTCTAGATTAAAAGCAAAACCGTTCTGTGTCTTTAACCCAAAACTATAGTTTTTACTGAGTCTCAAAAACGTGAGTCTATTCTTGTTGTCATACACACACCTGTTAAGTGTTTTTTCTAAAATACAGATTTCAATGCAATGTTAAATAATAATGTGTATTATCTTGTAACTAAAATTCACATACGTTTCAGGCAATCAAAAAATAAGATTTGGTTCTACTTACCACAGACCAGCTAGACATCAAATAAATGTACCTGCCATTTGAGAGTAAAAATTTTCCCTTGGTTTTGGGGTTTTCTTACCTTCCGCAATTACTAGACAAGTTTTAACTTCTGTCCTTAGTTTATATTTGTCTTAACAGATTGTCACCTATTATAACCTTACCTACAGGCAATGTGATGGTTGCATTTTCTCAGTTAAAGTTACTCATACCAACACTCTAACTCGAGTCCAGGTGACACACAGTGTAATCAAAAGCCATCTAACTGGACTAAGTCACATTCAATAGGAGGAAATTCAGTGCTCTAAACCTAACCAACTACCTGTGACTGGAGATGCTATTATTTATTACTTTCTAAATCAATAATATTCCATACTGCATTCTAAGTTTTATATCCACAGATATGTGTAGATTTCACATCCCATAGGAGCTTTATTTTGCAGAAAAGACCGATCGTCACAGAAGTCCACATACATCTAAGTCTCAAAGACCAATTGTGAGAGTTGGGTCTCATGTTACATAAGAACCAGAGACCAGGATATTTAAAAAAGTATCTTTTACTCTCCTGACATAATAATTGCTATCTCTGAGGCTTACCACCTCTATCTGCTCACCTAAGCCTAATCATGGAAGCTTCTAGCCTCCATACGATCTTATCTAGACCTAGAATATTTTCAGCTTCTGAGACTTATTGCTGAATAAACTTATTCGTTTTTTTTCCTTTGTGTACTCTGGCTAGCTGGTCAACTCAGTTGTTATTATTCAAAACTCCTCTCTATGCTAACTGATTCTATCTTTCTTCTCTTTAGGACTCAGACTGTTTGCTCTGCTTGTCCTCAAACTAACTCTGACAGTCAGTTTTAATCTTCTGTCTGATTTTCTGTCTCATTTTGTCCTCACCTCTTTCTAGCTTATTCTCACTTCAACCTGTCTTTGTATAACTGTCCTGGTAAATTGTTTCTCTCTCTCTCTCTCTCTCTCTCTCTCTCTCTCTCTCTCTCTCTCTCTCTTTGCCTCTCTACATGTTTTTTTTTCTTCTCCAAAGAATTGGACATACCCTATGAAATAATTTTCCTGTTTGTCACTTTGTCTGCCACTCTAGATCACTTTCAAACATGGACGCTTCCTCATTTAAACTAACTTTACCTTCATCATTTGGGAGTAAAGGTGTGTGTGTGGTAAGGCTGAGACACACCATAACTAGAATCAGGTTTTTCCAGTAATCCACATAATCTCAGAGTTCACAGTGTGATCAAATATTCTGCAAGAAATATTTTCTGCATAATAGTGTCTTCTGTTTGTGCCACACGGCTACATCTATGAAAACTGAACAATATTGTGTTCAAGAAATGAAAATGACAATACCAGTTAACGTATCATTGAGACTGAAGAAAATTTCCAATGGTTACAGACACAGTATAATTGCTACCAGTAATTAATGGATACCAGTTAGTAATGAGTGAAACAGTCAGTATTCTCCAGAGTCTAGTCCCCTGATAGTTAATCCAATTCCAAGTAGTCAGTCTTCAACTCAGAGACATAGGAACAACACTAAATGAACTCAGCAAATCGTGTGTGTGTGTGTGTGCGTGTGTGTGTGTGTGTGTGTATAGTGATAATAATTATAAGAGAAGAAGATACAGAAGATATTAATTTGTAAAGGCAGCCAAGAATTTGACAAATAAGGTGTTCAGTAGAAATGATCCAAATAAAGTAAACATGTATGAAATTCTCAAATAAAGTAAATATTAAGTGGATATAGGTATAGACAAGGAGCTTTTAATAAAATGCCAAAAATACAGTAAATTGCATCAAAATTGACAGGTGGAATTACATAAAACTAAAGAGATTCTGTACAATAATAAAAACTATCAACAGACTGGTATGCCCAGATTGCAAGGGCTCCACAGACCAACAGAGACCATGAGGGATCCAACCCATATATGAAAATAAAGAGTCTTTATTCAAGCTCAAGCTCAGCCCCTCCTATCTCTCCAATGCATTAGATGGGTGTAGAAGTCCTGAGCTGGTGAAACCTTGCCTTTCAATTACTATTACAGCAGAGTAAGAGAATTTCCAACTTGGCTGTTACATGATTGGTTGACATTTAAAAATTGCAGCTTGACACATTTCTACTGGCTAGTAATGATTTCAGTTTGATATGAAGAATAGTGGCTAACTTAAGCAATCTCTTTTAAGACATCTGGAAATTTGTGTTCTTACTTCCTAAGAGCTAATTGGCTGTCACTAGAAGTGGTGTGGCCATTGCTAGAAATGTCTGAGTTCCTGGAACAAGTTGGTTTTTTTTTTCCAGTAATTGAGTTCAATCTAAGGGCAAGTTAAACGTGAAATTGAGTCTAAAAGTAAAACAGGGTTTGTAATATTAGGTGGGACTCAAGTTAAGCAGGACTCTTCATAGATGAAGCACATTGCCTAGAGAATAAGACAAATATATATATCAGTTGTAATTCTTAGGAAGAATAAATATATAGAATGTATAAAGAGCCACACACTTTAAACACACACATACATTCACACACAAACACACATACACACATGTGTGCGCACTCATACACATGCATGCATGGTCAGGAAACAAGGCTAAATGGTGTAAACATTGACAGTGCAAATCTAATCACCTTAATTTGATCCCTGTATCCCATAGTGTGAGAGAATTAATGAATGTTGTCTTCTAAACTAACATGCATACATGACACTACACTCAACTGCACATTTAATCCACACACTAAGAGAATAATAAAAATAAATGAATGAATGAATAAAAATTAAATAAAAAGTAAAAGTGACCAATAACAATCTTTTAAAATGTTCAACATTTTTAATTGATTTAAATACATTATATCATTTTATCTTCCTTCTCAGTTCTTTTAGCCTTGCTATATATACATCAACTCCCTCCCAAATTCCCATCCTCCCATTATTTAGTCATTGTTGTTACATATGCACATAAAAAAGTCTATACATATAATCTACTGAATCTGTGCAGTATTGTTTCCTTGTATGTCTTTAGGGCTTACTGTATGTTATTGAATAAATAATCAGGGAGCTCATCCTTCAATAGACAACTTTCCCCTCCCTCAGCAATTATCATTTTCTTATTGGTATTAATTCATCTATGGATGAGGGGGCCATTTGATTTGTCTTTTCTGTAAGACAAATAGATGGGCTGTAAACTGTTGTTGGAATTGCTTGGATATTACTTAGTTATCCATGCTGTGATTTCAAGAGAATAGCTTCTCTCTCATAGCTGGAAGGCACAATCTCAGCTGACTTTCTGATCCTTTAGCCCTAAAATTTTTGTGACATATCTTCAGAAGTATTCCCTGACCTTAGATTCAGGAGTTGTGCTGTACATGTATCAAGTGGGGTGGGATAACCCATGGTCAGTTCTCTGCATTTTGACACACTGATTTCTCTAATCCTACTGCAAGTCAAAGCTTCTTCGGTGAAGGGTGAGATCTACACCTACTTATGTGTATAACTATTTATGTTGCAACTAGAAAATTAGAATAGTTTAGGGAAATGGAAGTAGTAGGTTCTTCTCTCAGGCATAGGACCCTTTCAACCATAGGCAGTTTACTGGTTTCCCAATAAATAAAGATGATTATCTTTTGGTTCAACAAACCTTAACTCAAATTAGACAACTGGAGATAACTTCAAAGAAAAAAGTGCGATTATTTTAACACCGTGGAGACATTTCCAACCCATCTCATTGGAATTGTATGCTTTACAGCTGGGCAGGACTATCTAACATTCTTCTCCCTTAAAACCTGCACAGTATCTTTGGATACTCTGAGAACTAGTTTCAAACGTCCCTCCCTCAGGCACAATGCTTGTGAATCAGTTCTAGCTCTATTCTTAGCTATCAAAGAAATGTAAATTTAAACTACTTTCCTCATGAAAGTCAGAATGTACAGCAAACCACCACCACTATCCCCTAAAATGATAGCAAACTGTCAAAAATAAGAAAAATGAGAAACCATATCCATTGTTTATTTGGAATGTAAACCATTGCAGCTACTATGGAAATCAGTATGGAGCTTTTTCAAAAGTAATATATGATTGCTACAGGCAGTAGTATATACTCACACATGCAGTATTTTCCATAATCTATCACACAAACATGTATGTTTATCCATGCTCTCTTCAAAATAGAAAAGGATTAGAATCAACCTAGATGGCTATTAAAAGAAGAATAGATAATGAAAATATAATACATATACAAAATTGAATTTTATTCAGACATAAAGAAAATATATTATTAGCTTTAGAAGTAATAGAATGGTTCCAAATAAGTGTTTTTATAAGCAAGGTCATCCAATAAGAAATGAAAATAGCATATATTATTCTTATATGTAATTCTAAGTTATAATTTTTATGAATGTTAATATATGTGGCTATTAGTGTCTTTCTAAACCTTGTAACTAGGAAAAAGACCATGAACAAGGAAAAAGAGTACTTCAGGAAATAAAGGGTTATAAAAAACATGTAACAAAAAAAAATAGAACTCCTCCTGGTCAGTGGAGATTAACAGGACCAGAAGAATTGAAGTAAGGGAGACGAATAACCAACACAAATTCTATATGAAAGTTCCTTAATTAAAGCTAGCAATCCAAATTGATTAAAATATCATATCTGTGACTGCTTGATTTTATAATTATGTACATTTGCCAATTTTTCCAGGCATGTGTTTCATGTTTTTAAAAGAAGCATAAGTTGTTTGGAAGCTGTAGAAAATAACTCTGGAGAAAAATTTGGGCATGCTAAAAGATAGTCATCACTTCCTCTGAGTTAGAAAACATGTAGTTTAACCAAATCGGGAAAAAAAGAATTAAAGCTTACCTAGTCAATAATTATACTAAGTAATGCCTCATTCAAATGGTAAGTACAAGGCAGAGCCTTGTAGTGTTAGCTGATACCACAATCATCTAGAGAACAGGTTCTCTACCTGGGACACAACCCCATTGGTGGTCAAGTAACCTTTTCACAGGATAATCATCACATCAAGTACCCTGCATATTCAACATTTACTTTACAATTCACAAGAGTAGAAAATTACAGTTGTGAAGCAGCAGTGAAGCAATTTTATGGCTGGAGGTCCACCACAATATGAGAGGAATTGTAGTAAATGGTTGTAGCATTAGAAAAGTTGAGATGCACTGGCCTAGAAGTTTTGATATCTCAAAAACAATCTCCCACATACCTGCAATTAGAGTCTTGGAAGTATTGGAGTTTGGCAGAGAATTTACCTGTGAAGTACTGAAGTGATGCTTGTATTGCTAATGCTTGAGATCCAAGTATAGGTCAACAGGTCACATTTTGAATGGTACTGTCCCTAGCCATAAATATTGAACTCTTTCCTAGTAGCCACACAATTTAGTAGCCCTAAACTATTTCCAATATTGTTATGTTCATATAGCTCCATGCTATCCCTGAGTATACTGATACCAGTCTTACTGTTTTTAAATTATGTATTTAAATATTATTTAAATTTTATTAAATTAAATGTTATTATTTACATTTTATTAAATTAAAAGCTATTTAAATATTATTATAATATTGTAAGACTTTTAGTCTCACTGGGTAGAACAATGTATCATAAACTAGAAATCTTGCTTCTATGCCAAATATTACAAAAAATTAATAAGAATCAATTTATCCTTCGAATTTTAGTATAAAAACTCTTGAAGCCTTCAAAAAATATGTTTGTCATAAAATGACTTGTGATCCCAGTATGTGCACACCCACATAGAAAAATTTCGTACATATATATGTATGCATATATACTCCTACCTATAAAGTATCATGCTAACTTAAATCTTATTCTGAGACATAAAAATTACAAATAATATCATTTCTCTCAGTATTACACATAGCTAAATTTCAAGATATGTGATAATAAGTTATCAGAAAATTCCCATGAATGAAATAACTTACAGTGACCTTCTGCAAAGGCCTATTTTCTTTCTATGAAGTAAGATGGACATTTTTTTCTGAGATGGAAATTATAATATAATTCATTCTAAACTAATGAGTTTGCTCATTTTCCTCCCTCTCTTTACAATGTACAGAATTCTCTCCACTTTCTAAAGAGCAGTTAGAACCAAATTTCCAGGATTTTCTGTTTCTATAATTTCTAAAACTAGGAGTTTATTTCAGCCAAAACAGCTAAAGTTTACTTGTGAAATATTACAAAATACTACAAAATTCACCAAAATTTAAAAACTAAATTAGACAAAATAGAAGAAATAAGCAGGAAAGGCTTATAAAAACAATGCTCTGGTACAGAAGTTGAATTAAGAGAAAGAAAGAAAAGAAAGAAAGAAGGAGGAGGGAGAGGGAGGAAGTGGGAAAGGGAAAAAAGAGAAACCATCTGGGTAAATAGAGCAATACCAGCCAATATCTGTTGAATCACGTAATAAAGAGAGCACAGTTTTATCGTTTTCAAAACTAAGTTTCTGGATAAAATGATTTTTGTGAAACCTTCCTGATTTATTATTCATAATTTAATGATTCGTTGAGTTCTACTTCCCTTCCTTAAGGGGAATAAAATTCAGTTCCAGCTGGAAAAAAAATCCCTTTAAAGCGAAGCAAAACTCATAATTCAAAATTGCTAAATGATTTCCGAACTTCTTTCCAAAGCAGTGGTTTAAAAAAATTCTTTTCCAATTCTTCAAAAACAGAAATTGCATGTCATGCATTTCATGAATTTATATTTTGCTGTAGAAATCTCCTGATCCAGATCAATTCACAGTAAACTTGGAAACAAATTGATTCAGTGCCTCATCTCTTTTATCATAAACTCCTCAACAGCATCGATGTAAAGATAAAAGTAGAGTAATAGAAACCCTCTGCTACTTTAACGCCGCTGTGGTAAGCTGCAGCCTTCATGTGCCTTAAAATATCTGTTTTGTCTTCATCCATCTGAAACTCTATGAAGAACAATCGATATTAGAAGAAAACAGGAAAGAGGAGGGGGTGAAAGTAGAAGATGTAAAGAAAATATTATGGTTATAACATACAAGGCCGTTATGAACATAGTGTTTGTAACACATACATGCGAACATGTTTGTGATAGTTAGAAACTGTAAACAACCCAGATGTCCCACAACAGAAGAATAGATACAGAAAACGTAGTTCATTTTACAAAATGAAATACTACTCAGCTATTAAGAAAGAGGACATCCTGAGTTTTGCAGGCAAATGGGTGGACTAGAAAATATCATCCTGAGTGAAATAACTCAGACCCAAAAGGACATGCCTGGTATGTACCCACTAATAAGTGGATATTAGAAAAAAAATACTGAATACCCAAGTTACAGTCCACAGAACTCTAAAAGGTTAACAAGCCAAAGGACCCAAGTGAGGACACCTAAATCCCACTTGGGAGGGAGAAGAAAGCAATCGTAGGAAGGCAGAGAGAGCGAGGGATCTGGATGGGAAAGGGTACAGGGAGTGGAAAAGGGGAACATGATCAGGTATTGGATTGGGGGAAAGGACTGAAACCCTGAAGGCCAGCAGGAATAATAGAAACAGGCAATTATGAGAGGTAGGAGGTTGGGGGGACCCTCCACAATGTACCAGAGACCTGGGAAGTAAAGACTCTCACGACTCAAAAGGAGGGTTCTTAGACGAAATGCCTTACATTGGGAAGAGGGAATTCGTAGATCCCACCTCCAGCAGAAAGATAAGACATCAAGTGAGAGATGGGGTTGCAATCCCACAGTTAAAAACTCTGACTCATAATTGTTCCTGACTGAAAGAACTGCGGGGATGGAATAGGAAAGGAGCCTGAGGAAAAAGAAGTTTCAGCAACAGGCCTAAAGTGGGATTCAGTTCAAGGGGAGGCCTCAAGGCCTGACCATATTACTGAGGCTATAGTGTGCTCACACAAAAAAGGGGGGCCTATCATGACTGCCCTCCCAACAAGCAGCTGAAATAGTCAGACATAGGTATTTGCACCCAACCAATGGACAGAAGCTGCTGAGCCCTGTGGTTGAATTAAGGGGAAAACTGGAAGAAGCTGAGGAGGGCAACACTGTAGGAAGACCAGCAGTCTCAATTAACCTGGACCTCTGAGATTTCTCAAACACTGGACCATCAACCAGGCAGCATACATCAGCTGATCTGGGGACCCCAACACACATACAGCAGACGATTGCCTAGTCTGGATTCAGTCAGAGAAGATGCACCCATCCCTCAAGAAAATGGAAACTTCAGAGAATGGGAAGGTCTGGTGGGATGGCCATCTTTGTGGAGACAGGGGGAGGGGGAGGAAGTATGGGATGTGGAACAGAGGGTGGAGCAGGAGGGGAGTAAAATCTGGAGTGTAAAACAAAAAAGATTGAATTTTTTTTTTTAAAAAAAAAGCTCTGACAGCTTCTCCTTCTATTCCAGAGATACAGAGGATGTTCTGGGAAATAAACTCTCCAGCTCGCCACTGCACCTAAATTGTGTCACCACAAGTGAAGTGTGTTATTGACCATAGAGTCTTAGATGATAATCTTGTAGTATGAATAAATACACCAATACATCAATTAGAAAACCAGCTAATTTCAGCATTTGATTGCTTAAAATTAATAATTCTGGACAATAAAACTTTATTTAAATACAAAATATGATCAATGATATTTGTTCATATGCCTTTTAGCAGGAATATCTCAAGATCATGATAAAAATATTTTAATTCAATCCCAATATATCCTGGCCAATGGTATTAAGAAAATATTATTTTTATTTATATAATTAGAACAGTTCTAACTGTTTGGTCAGTAAGCTTCAAATTTATGTATCAAGCCTTGCACTAATGTTGGTTTCTATTATTAGACTTGTAAGTTATGCTTTGCACCTTGGTGCAGCTTTGCATTATAGACAACTGATTAAATCAACAAAGCTGGATTATCTACAGATGAATGAATGTATCAGGTAGAGGGTGATCAAGTGGCTTCTATGCAATTAATAGGCAAGTTTTCCAACAAGAATATCAACTTCCCTTTTCCTGATGACTGTCTTTGAGCCAGAAATCTATTAGGTATTGGTAGGGAAAACTGAAAACCCAGAGTAATGGAAATAAAAATCTAGATAGTCTTCTTTGAGTTACATAGGCTTTGCACTGGTGCACCTACTGTTGTGTAAATGCTCGTGGAGTAATGATATGTGGGCAAAAAATATTTTTTCTGGTCTGAAAAGAAATAGTCTACTGTGTGTATAAATTCTGACTGGAACTTTGAACACTGTAGGAGTGCTAATGTGTGGCTGAGAGTTTTGAGCTCAGTAGCTTAGATGTGCACAGACATAATATGCATATTGCTGCAGAGAACAGTAAGAGACAATGGAAAAAGGATAAAATTGGGTCAGGTGTTGAAGATCTGACCTGGAATGATACTATGAGAGAAGCTAATTAACATATAAGATGCAAAATAGATACAATTATGGAGTAAGTGTATAGTAAAAAAATGGAACACTGCTGGACCAGGAAGGTATTTATGTATAAAAGAGGACCATCTGGATGTAGGATATTTATTCTGTGGTAATTTCTTTTAAAACTCAAGTGAATAAAAAAAATCTATAACTTAAAAACAAAAAAAGAAAAAAATTATGAATGGAATTGAAAAATTAAACTACCTTCTGATAACTTGGTTTGCCTAATATGAATGTCAAATCACATACTTATTTTTCAATTATACGGAAATATTTTATAAATATTTTCAGAATTATTGATTAAGGGATTATGATTATATGAAGTTTGGTACTGTCAAATAAATACCTAGGAAAAATATTAATGAAATGTTAATATCTATTGCTATCCATGCAAAACCCAAAGTCACTGTGACAAAAATTTGCTTGCAATGAAGAAACCCACATTTTGGGATCACTCTTGGCTAATTTTCCTATTGGTATGACAAATACTCTGGGAAAGGGGCTACTTAAAGAAGAAAGGGTTTGTTTTGGCTCATAGTTGCAGCATCACAGTAGAGAAATCAAGATGGCAGAAGTTTGAAGCAGCTGATCAAATCACATCCAATCAGGATGCAGAATAATGGAAGCTTTATGCTCAGCTCACTTTCTTCTTTTTATACTGGATTACATCACAGGAAATGGTAATATACACAGCTAGCAGATCATTCTATCTCAATTAACTTAATAAAGATAATCTCCCACATCTGTTCCCAGAAGCCAATCTCCTAGCTGATACTAGATCTCACAAAGTTGACAACTGAGTTTAGTCATTATACAGATCAGTTATTGATAACATCTCTGCCACTACAGTCATTATACGGAAATGTCTGTCATGAGAGTTCTGAGACATTTGGTCATAAAAATGACTAACCTAACTGACTCATTTTGCTTTCATTGATTATTTCATTGTATAATTTCTGTGTATAATTTCTCACATGTGGCATGAATTTTTGCACTAGATTTCTCCTGCGTTCATAAACAGGCTTATCTTAAATGCCTTATTCTTGTGCCACTAGGTCTTTGAAAAGATTACCAAGCCACTCAGCACTGCTGATACATCATATCCCTTCCCTTAACCATGTAAGTAGCAGACAAAGTTCACTTACATCTTTAACCATTCATCATTAGCTTGCATCCAGATACCTGTTCCTCTTGGACTTTTCCTATTAAAGTGTGAGGTGAGAATTCAGATGATAACCAACTTCGTTCCTTAAGACAACAAACACTTAGCTGTCCTAAAAAGATGATCAAAGCTGGGCAGTGGTGGCGCACGCCTTTAATCTCAGCACTCAGGAGGCAGAGGCAGGCGGATTTCTGAGTTTGAGGCCAGCCTGGTCTACAGAGTGAGTTCCAGGTCAGCCAGGACTACACAGAGAAACCCTGTCTCTAAAAAACCAAAAAAAAAAAGATGATCAAAATGTAGAGAAAGAACACAAGTAATGATTCTATTCGAACTAGCTAATAGCTTCTTTAAAGATAGAATAGGAGCTGGATTTGGTAGAGTATCAGAGGATTTCTATACTGAAGTCCCTTTCCTGAGTTATCTTGCTCAAGTGTTCATCCTTTTCTGCCATTTTCCCATGGGAAAGGGAGTATCATCTTAGGAAGCCAGTGCCTGCTCTCCCTGTCTTTCTTATGCTCCCTCAAGAGTGATGCGTGACCACCATATTCCCATAATAGTTCCATAGTTGTAGGCAAGAGAAGTGACACCAATAAAATTGATGAGTGACATGTGATTGCATACAACATACCTCTGAGCTTTCTTCTTCTCTTGACAAAATCCTGGATGTTTCATTTAAAATACATAATGTATTACTGCAAGATGTTTCTAAATAAAAATTCTTGGGGCTCACAGAACCCATCACATGACAAGAAGTTCTGGGTGCATAATTATGTGATGTCTTATGGTCATGAGCTGAGTCTCTACCAATATCATTCTAAGAGATATTTCTACATGGCATGAAATACAGTAATTGTCATGAATTTGTTCTTGAATCACACTCTTCCATCGTGACTAAAACAGTGAGCTTTTCCAAAACTTAGCAAAACATGTTTTAATCACCAACTTTTTAAATTCAATAGACTTCTCTAGAGTATATGATTTTCAGTATGGTATGTATCTGTTAAACAACAGATATACTATATACTCAAACTTCCACACTATAAAAGAACTTTCATATTACCAATAAGTCTACTACACTAGCTACCTCTGTCTCATTCTGTTGGACCAGAATCCTGATTACAATATAATAATTATAGAATGCAAAATATTTAGTGCCACTTTTTAGACAATATTTATCAGTTTTATTGTCTAAATAAAACCTATTAATGAATGATTTTTCTCTATTTCACATGAATATAAACAGTTTATGATTCCTTTTATGCTTCACATAAAAACACTTTATTCACCAAAGGAATGGACAAATAACATACCACATAGTGGAGAACATCCTGGTCTCTTCTTGCAGTGGTGTCACATCTGATATGAGACAGGAATTGGGCCTAAAATTTAGTTAGGTCTTGGGTATACATACTACTGCTGTTATCTAAAAATTATCTCTTTCATTTCTTCAGGACCAGTACAGAATTTTTGAGAGATGTGTTGATGTGCACTATTCATTCATCTTACAGGTCTTTACTGAAACCACTATTTCTACTTTCCATGAAACATAAAGTTTAATACTGTTTATGGTTTCTCTCCTGTTTGGCAGAGAAAAGTTATAAGATTTCTGTTTGTAAATGCCCTACAGTGGGGAGAGGAAACTTGTAGAGCCTGCCTCCAGCAGTAAGACAGGACATCCAGTGAGGGATGGAGTTGCTATCCCACTGTCAAAATTCTGACCCATAATTGTACCTGTCTGAAAGAACTGCAGGGACAAATAATGGAGAAGAGCCTGAAAAAAAGAAGATCTAGAAACAGTCCAAAGTGGGATCCAACTCAAGGGGAGACCTCAAGGCCTGACAATATTACTGAGACTATGGAGCACTCAAAGAAAGGGACCTATCATGACTGCCCTCTGAAAGACCTAACAAGCAGCTGAAAGAATTAGATGCAGATATTTGCACCCAACCAATGGAAAGAAGCTGCTGACCCCTGTGGTTGAATTAGGGAAAAGCTGGAAGAAGCTGAGGAGGAGGTAGATTCTGTAGGAGGACCAGCAGTCTCAATTAACCTGGACCCCCGAGATCTCTCAGACACTGGATCACCAACCAGGCTGCATATACCAGCCGTTATGAGGCCCGCAACACATATACAGCAGAGGACTGCCAGGTCTGGATTCAGTCTGAGAAGATGCACTTATAACCCTCAAGAGACTGGATGCCCCAGGGAGTTTAGAGGTCTGGTGGGGTGGTGGGGGTTTGGGTGGGGACATCCTCATGGAGACCGGGGTAGGGAGGAGGTAATGGATGAGGAACAGTCAGGGTGGAACAGGAGGGGAATAAAACATGTAGTTTAATAATAATAATAAAAGATTTGTTTCATACTTGCTATCATATATCATAATAATTCTTACACTGTACGCTAAGGAACATGTTAATGTCCATGCTCTTACTAACATTATTTAACAGCTCTCCCAAACTTACATTACAGATTATAGGATTCCCCATCTTTACAGATCTCAGAAAAAGCAATATGGAGATGACTGGTGCGCTATACTCTGGAATCATTTTTTGTGCTTTAAAACTGTGTATCAGTTTAAAGAATTTGGGAGCCAGAATGGCACCAGTTAACAGGTGTTTGTTTATGTGTTTTTAAACCATACATTATAATTACTCCTTGTCTCTGTCAACTACCCTCTGTCTGGTTATGTCAGCTTGAGCCCTAATACAGTTAATTAGCCATTCTTGACAACATTCTGAGCCTTGCCTAAATTGCACTGACATCTGACTCTAGCTGTTGCTTTGAGGAATTCACACATTTCATTTGGAATCTTTTGCCTGATGAAGTCTTTGCTTAGTCTTCAGGAAATAAGTCTTGCATCATCATTATCTAGGAATGAAAGCTGCCGGCTGGTTACGTATGAGAATTTGAAACTGTTTTATCACTTTCCCCAGATGCCTCTATCACAAGTCTCATAGTTGCTCTTTTTGTCCTATTAAGGGTCTAAGTAAACACAGGTATAGAGTGCATTAGAGAGGTCAGGAAGAAGCAAGTCAATTTCACAGGGACAGATCACATTTATAGAATTGCAAACCTTAGAGTCTCTTTCAGAAATATTGAGAATAGCCAGTTGATCGTGCATGAAGCCATCAAAACCTGGTTTCTTAGTAATTGCTTTACTCCTACGGAGAGACAAGATGGCAAAGTTAACTCGAATAAAATAAAGCATTTGACTAGAGGTTTCAGTAGAGTTTTAGAGGGCTAATCCATGACAATCAAGGTGGGAAGCAGACAGGTATGATGATCAAGCAGGAGCTGAAATGTTTACAGGCTCTGAAGGCAGCAAGCAGAGATAAATAGTGGGGCTGGCATTTGATACCCCCACACTCCTAGTGACACACTTCATCCAAGGCCAAACCTCCTTTAACAAAGCCAAATCTCCTTATCTGTCCCAAACAATTCCACTAACTAGAGACCAAGAGGAATAATAAAGTTTGGGAGCCACTGTAATTCAAACCTCTACACCAGGATAATGGATAGCAACATGAGCTTCCACAAACCTTTATTTTACAAAGCAAGATCTAAAAATAATTTGACTCATGGTCTTATGAGTTACTGACACCTACATGTGATTCTTACCAGAACTTTAAATTAAAATGCCTTTGTAGTATGGTTAACATTTGAACTTTATTTCTATTAAAAATATAACTTATATCTATATGAAATGAGATTTTTCTTTAAAGAATACGATAAATATTTTATGTACTGTATTGACCATCCCAAGTTGCTAGTAGACTGAGAAAAACTGTTTTCTTCCACTCCCTAAGATGTTCTTGGTGGAAAATAAGACTTTATTCAATCATTGTTATAAGTATTAGTATATTCTATTTTAAAGCTTCTTCCTATGAATGGATATATTATCTCCTGGAGGGAGAAAGAAATCTCATATGACTCAGAAAGTTCATGAATCAAGCTTAGAATGTTCAAGAAACCTAAAAGGTTAAGGAATCTCAAAAACTTATAAGCATCATAAGGTCCTTTCCCAAGGACATGAAAGTGGTATCAACTGCTGAAGAGAATAGACTCTCAAGAGACTGAGCATTTTGCAAGCTGCGTAAGGATCTCTGAACATACTTCTTTTGCAATTCATTTCCCATGCTAGACTGAGTTTTTGGTGATACAACTGCTTTTGTGTCACCAAGACTCCTGTATGTAACTCCTCATCTATGTTCCTGTATCTGACCCTAGTAAACCCAGTGCCTCACTAAAAAAGATTTAGGAGTAGTGGCTTCTTTGTTATATCATTTGTTACCTATCTAGAGTTCTATCTTGTAATTCAATATGAAATATCAACCAGCACCATCTTAACTTTGAAGCTTTAATTGGTTTTCAGGGGGTCTTAATAAATTCTGTTACTTTGAAATACTAGTATTTTGTAACCAAAATGCTTCACTGTGGTAGTAGAGAATTTAACTAACAGGAGGATTCTTGTCATCTGAATGAAGATAGACTAAACTCTAAATTTTCTCCCTAAAGCATCAGCTCACTCATTCCCTTCTTGTTTTGTCGATATTTCTGTAACAGGCTCTGATAATTTAGTATATGTACTGTTGTAGCAAGCACAGGCTCTGAGAATTTAATACCCACCCCAGACCATAGCACAACTGATTCTATGATTGAAGTACCATTCAGGCCATAAAACTCAGTGTGTAGACAATGCCAGCAGCCAAAACAAAGCCAAAGATTTTATCCATAAAAATTCATTGTCTGGTGAAGTTCCTAAATGTACTAACTTTGCATTTTTACTTCTGTAGATATGCTTCTGACTCATTATTCTGATTAAGTGAGATGTGTCAACCCAGGATGTGTATGAGTGTGTGTCTTTGTGTGTGTGTGTGTGTGTGTGTGTGTGTGTGTGTGTGTGTGTGTTTAAAAGCTCACCCTGCAAAAGGTTTGGGACTACACTGGGACTGTAAATACCCAGTGTAGTCACTGATCTGAAGAGTATTTATTGGCTTAAACCTATGTCTGAGTAGTCTTCTATGGTGGATAATATTCTATTAGAGAAGAAAGCTGATAAGATGAATACATATAAAAAAAATTTAACAATATTTTAGGAACCCAGAAAATCTGTAAACCTTGGGGAAACTCAGAGAGCTAGAAAACTCATGAGGACCCTTTCTGGGTTGTAAAAGCAACAAATGGTTTCTGAAGAAGGAGGGACTTTGAGTAAAGCTATCTGTAATTTGGGCTGGGACCTCAATGGGTATTTGTGAATCATCCCTTAGGTTCAGTCCATTTTTCAGCGATGCAGCTGTCTTTGATCTATTCATAGCTTTGTACATAGTTCTTCCACTGATGGCTCTATAAATAACTCTCATACACTAATTTGTTCACTCAGGTAAACCCCAGTACAGTAATTTCTTGCATCTGTCATTGTTTTCCTAATTAGAAAGAATATGCATTTGTTTACATCTACAAGGAAAAGACCATCAACTCCTTGAAAAGTGTTACAATTTTGTAGCTAATTAAGGACAGGACTGCATAAAGAATGTGCCAAATGAATAAAAGAAAAAGGAAAGAACATTTTAAGAAAAGAAAATATTAATGATAAACAAGTACTTAGCACATTTCCATTTAAACGGGAACTTCTGAGCCAGTAAATAGAACACCTTTCCAACTAAAGGAGCCGAAGATTCATGGAATGAAAAGTAGCTGAAAAAGTTAACTACGAGATCCCATCTCTATCTTTCAGTTTACTGAAAGTTTACTTCAGAATGTATAGTTCCTTCTCTAAGCCCTCCAAAAACCTTCCAAACTGATGAGCATTTTCAAATAGTGAAGGTCCAGGTGCTGAAATGTAGAAACTGTCATCTGGTAACCTGGTAAAGCTAATATGATTCACTAATGTAATCTCTAGTAATCATTTAGGATTGCATGGTTTAAGAAAACCATGCATCTAGATATTTTGGAAACCTAGTGAAGATATCAATTCTATTTAAAAGTCATCAGGGACAAGACATATCAAACATGCCCCAGAATACATTGGGTTTGCTAGTAATTTAAACATTGGAGAGTTGATGCAATGGACAAAACATGAACCATTTCAAAAAGATACTATAAAGAACTAATGGTAAGATTGGAGATTGAATTGTTTAGAATTGGGTTTAAATTAGATTTGGAATATAAAACATAACCAACAAGCAAATCCAATGCTCTCAGTAAAATACAAATAAAGCATAAAAACACACTATGGGTAAATATCTTAATAAATATGTCTAGAAGGTAGAATATTAGACATGGGCTAAAACTGTAATTTTATAACATCAGTAACATCAGTCATATGAACTAGGGAAAGAAAAGCATTTGACAGTTTGTTCATGAAACAGTATTTGAGTATAATCCGTGTTTAAATTTGATTTTTTAAAATTAATTCTTCAGGTACATGGTGTGTTTATCTGATCCTGGTGTTATTTGAAATCCTTTGTCTTTAGTAGAAAGTGAAGACTTATCTTCAAATGTCAGACCAGCTCACACTGATACCAAGAACCAGATCACATTAAAATGGAAGATCCTGGACATCAGAGGATACACTTCACTTCCTTGAAATCACAAACATAGTGGGCTACAAAATACAAAAATGCTAGATGCATGCCACACCATAGAATTCCATACTTTTCCGGATGAATGTCATTTATAAATGTTTACAATTGGGAAATTTAAATACTACACATGAGCCAGGCGGTGGTGGCACATGAGTTTAATCCCAGCACTTGGGAGGCAGAGGCAGGCGTATTTCTGAGTTCGAGGCCAGGCTGGTTTACAGAGTGAGTTACAGGACAGCCAGAGCTACACAGAGAAACCCTGTCTCGAAAAACAAACAAACAAACAAAAAACTGCACATGAAAAATTAGTACATAATATCATGGTTATATTTACATTCCTAAATAATTTTAATTTAACGTATGATTATTTTATTTTTAAAAACAATGTTCTAAGTAAATAAAATTGCTATATTTACTTAATAAATTTTAGTTGATTAACATACTACATATATTTGTAATATCTAGATTTGTTTCAAAGTTAATTTTAAAACACCAATTCACTACCATCTACATAGCCATTTATTAGCTAACCAGAAATATTATTAGAAAATTAATTTATTCAGAACTTTTCAGAAATAAATCCCTCTAGATAAGTATTTCTATCAACTGAAGATAAAGGGCACTCCAGAATTTTAATTTTATTTTAAAATGTTATTTAAGTGTAAATAATACATTGAACATATTCCATTTATTTCTGAAATTTTTGCAAGTAATATTATTGGGTGTCTGTTAGGTCCACTTGATTTCAAAACCTGTTTTGTGGTTGTTGCTGCTGTTGTTGTTTTTTTTTGTCTCAAGATCTTTCTATTTAGCGAGAAATGGATATTAAGGTCACCCACTTTAATTGTGTTATAGTTCTTTGACTTAGTGTCGAGTGGCATTTGTTTTATAAAATCAAGTGCACTCGTGGCCATTGTATATACATTTATGATTATGAGGTCCTCCTGATGAATTAGCATTTAAAATGTAGTTAAACTACTATGTAAAACTACTATGAAGTGACTGCACTTACCCCCTCTGACAAGTAATGATTTGAAGTCAAATATGTGAGTGTTGCATCTGCTTAATTATAATTCGTTTGATGGCAATACAACTTTCTTTCATTTCAATTAAGGTGGTATTTCTCTTGGTGGTGAGATGAATTCCTAAACATGAGAGAAAGGGGGAGGGAGGAGGGCAAGAGAAAGAGAGAGAGAGAAAGAGAGAGAGAGAGAGAGAGAGAGAGAGAGAGAGAGAGAGAGAACCAATTATTTTTAATTGATATGTCAGTTTATGCCTTTGGATAGGGAATTTGAGACCATTAAATTTCAGTTATCTTTAAAAAGAGTTGCTCTAGTTTGAATCTCTGTTGCTCTGATAAAACACTGGCTAGAAGAAACTAAGGAGACAAAAAGATTTACTTAGCTCACACATCCAGGTTGTATACAGTCCACAACTGAGGAAAGTCAGGGTGGATACGTAAACAGGAACTGAAGGAGAAGCCATGGAGAAGTGCAGCTCCCCAGCTCCCTGGTTTATGCTCAGCTAGCTTTCTTACACCTGCTAGGGATGGCACTTCCCAAAGTCAGAAAGATTCTTGTATATCATTTAACAATCAAGACCATATGCCATAGAAGTGCCTACGGGCAAATATGATCCAGGCAGTTATTCAAATGTTTTTTCTTACCAGGTGATACCATTGTTCTTTCAAGTTGAAAATAAAAACCAATCCGGATGAGTACGTATTGATTTGTCATGTTATTGATTTTAAAATGTTTGATGTTTTCATAGTTCTCAATGGTTAACTACTGGTTCAGTAATTTATTCTTTCCTGCGGATTCATACATGTGAAGTTCTTAAGAACTATGTCATGGAAGAATAGACAGGATTGTGGAAAGTTTGACCACATATAGGCTATTATACCTTACTGATACTGATTTTCAATACCCTAACCTGACTTTGCTTGTCATGTGGTTATATCTACAAACAGACAGAAGAATATAGTGAGTAAAGTGAACCACCAGACTGGAAGTTGCAGTATCTATTACAGTTTTGTGGTTTAATTCAGAGTTTACACAAATTCACTGTTCGAGGGTGATTGCCTCAGAAGATTTGAAAGTAATTAAGAATCCAGTGTCTGGATTTGGGTAATGACTAAGAATAAGTTCCCAGTTGATTTTGTGAAGATTTGCACTTTCTTTTCCTCCCTAAGTGTCAGTAATATTTGGGAGTTGAAGTCTGATGGTTATGATAATGTTTTCTTATGAGTGTCTTTGCCCATGATAAGGCTATTCTAAAGTAAACAGAAAGAACTGTGTGTATCAGCAACCACCCCTTCTGTTTTGTGCTAACCACAGCCTTTAATTTTGGAAGACAATTTTAAAATAGCAGTTCTCATTCTAAAATGAAGGACTGTTTGTGTAATGTCTATAGACCCTATTTCAAGTTAACTAGAAAATTATTTTCCCATATCAGTACTGTGAAGTCTCCCAAGATAACACTATGTTCATTCATTATTTGTCCAATATATACCATTTTTGAAAAAAATAATAAATTATTCACTATATCCCTTAGCTTCATTGGTATTAAATAAATAAATGTGAAGAGAAGATAATACAAGTATAGACAATGAATGTAGTCTGGCCCTCTGGTATGCCTACCGACACTTGTCTCAAGTGCTTTAGAATTCTAGCCCAAGCACTAAGACATCTGTCACTACACTAAGCTTTCTTTCATGAGGCTGATTCTCTGATGCTGGCCATGCTTCTGATTAGTCCTTCTGGTGTTGAGTTCTCAATCCTCTTTAGGCCTCTTAGTTGTCATTTGGGAGATCAGGTCACGTGATGGTCATCTGAACAGTAAGATGTTCTTGACATCGATGGAAGAACTTTTGAGTGGGATATGACCAGTTGTGTTTGACATATATTCCTAAGGTGCCAGGCACTCAACACTCATTAAAGATCAACATGAGACAGTGGGTGGAGTTCATTCTATCATATCAAGGAAAATTAATGGCATGGGTTCTCAGGGGGAATATGAAAAGCAGAAGCAATTTTTATTAAGAATTACAGAAAAGTAAGAAATTGAAAAAATCGAAGAAAAATAAGAGAAAGTAGTCAAAGTAGAGGGGTTTGTAAGAAAAGAAACCTCATCAAATTCCTTTGTCTATGGGTTTCCATAGGACTATGTCAAAAATTTATCAAATGGTAAAGTAATATCATGTAGTTGGCTTAATTCAATGAGACAAGCTACTAGAAGACCCACAAGCTCGCTCTCTCCCTCCCTCCCTCTCTCTCTCCCTCTCTCTCTCTCTTTCTCACACACACACACATACACACACACACACACACACACACACAGAGAGAGAGAGAGAGAGAGAGAGAGAGAGAGAGAGAGAGAGAGAGA